>NC_137107.1:10284498-10856998 GCF_949357685.1 Gobio gobio
TCCGTTTAAGCCTATCCAAGTACGCTATAGCATCTATCAAACATTTTTCCTATAGTCTTTCAGATTGCCAATACAGGTCAATGTTTTCTATACGGTTGATGCTTCGTATTAAATAGTATGTTATATTGCATTAAATGATCAAGCTTTATTAGCTGACTGAATTTGATTATGTGATGCAAGGACGTGTTGCGCAGTGTTTGCTTTGAAATTAGCAGTTGACGGTGCATTAATGGTTATCCGCTGAGTGCCCGGTGATCGCCTGGATCTCACAACTTCAAAAACACAAGACAATTTTTTTATAAACAGGCGCTCTCTTTATAATTTAACCACAGATTTGAGCTTTAAACAACTACATTCTCACCTGAAAAAGTCTTAAAACCTAATTTTGTGACACAATAATAGTATTTTTAAATTATGCAGGGTTTCTCATCACATCACTTTACCATGTGACCACAGCGAGCAGGCTCCTGATTGGTTAACGCGGCGTGAATTGATGCCAAAGTTCGGGCGAATTCGCTTCAAACGCGTGAATGCACAAAAGCACCACTCGCGTGTAACGCTCAATTCGCGTCATTCGCGCGAACTGGACGTGCGAATGAGGCGGAATCGCATCCATCGCGCTGCGCGAAACGCGTCTATCACGCCGCAGGACCTCCAGACGTCAACATGCCTTTTCATTGACTTGAAATCCTCGCTCCTGACACTCTATTCGCGTTTGGTGTGAACGCAGCATAAGGAGGAGGGGGCGGGAGAAACAACGATCTCCAATATTTTACATTTGGACTACAGTACCTATTTCCCCCACTAGCTGTCAATCCTACTTACCGCACATTTAAACTTTCTTCTCCTGCGTCCTATTCCTCTGCGATCCAGAATGGCAGCACAGCTGAAAGGTTTGTTTGAGCTGCGCCCTCTACTGTACAGGTGTGAATTTGCATTTCCTTCAGCCTGATTATTTAAAGGGCTCATGATGAATTTCACTTTCCTTGATATGTTGGCATATAAGAGGTCTTTGTATCATTAATACATCCTGCAAGTTCTATAACGTCCTCATCATCAAAAAAACATTTATGTAATCAAGCTGTAAAAAGCTTTGTTTGGATCCGAGGTGGCATGTGACGTCACACGAGCACAATTATTTGCATACGACTCTGGAGCAAGACAACAATGGCTACTTTTACATCATCACATCATTGTCTCCGCCCACTGGTGTTCAGTCGATGAGCAGCGAGTGCATCTAAAGTAGTTGTTTACAATAAGATTTTGATATAACAAGATTGCGATGCCCTGCAGACGTTGTGCTGTTCCTGGCTGTGGAAAAACATTATCTTTGCATAAGCTGCCGAAGGATCCCGATATCAGAGAAAAACAGATTCAGTTTATTTTTTATGTACGCCCTAGTCACGTCAGTGCTGACTTATGTGTTTGTACTGTAAGTATTACTGGTAACTGTTTTTAGAACAAGCAGTAATACAATACTAGCTTTGAATACTGAGACTGAAATTAAAAAACAATGCTGTACCTTCTATATTGGATCTGACAGGAACGGTGCAAGTTTTTACTGTGTCACTATTTGTTTTTCACAAATTCTTTGTTACAGATCTTTTGATATGTAACTATTAGGTGTACGTGTCTAACAAAAATCACCAGTGACCAATGATTTCTGATACGTAATGATCTGTGTACAGTCAGATGTTCTTTTTAAATATATTTATTGCTGTTAGTGTGTTTGTAAATCAAACCGGTGACTAAATGGTCAACTTCACGTTGTTTCTCTTAGTAGGATAAAAAAATAATCTGTTATTTAAACTGATTAAATTATATATAGAAAGTGGTCAAAGAAAGCTCCCTTTACAAACGCTGGAGCTGTCAATCAAAGAGCGAGTTTATCAGTGACTGAGTTCTGGGGGTTAAGTGAAAACTCTGAGTATGTTAACCCTGAAATAAGGGATACTCTGGGTTTTCTGTTTCAGAATGGGAGGTATGTCAAACCCGAGAAAGCAGGGTAAGTCAAGCCCGTTTCTGAAAGAGAGGTAACTTATACTCCGAGTCAGTTACCAGGGTAACTTACTCTGTGATCCTAACCTGGTCAGGACCAGGTTTTCTTTGGTAAAACCAGAGTTTCTTTCGGTCTCCTCCCCCTTTTTAAAGCGCCAGCGGTGTTTAAATTCTTAATTCATTCATCAAACGCCACAAATGCTTATCTTACTATATTTTGGTCGTATTTCAATTACAAATATAAAAAAAAAGTAATCAAAGTTTACTTAAAAATCATTAAATTATTTGCCACTTGACAAAAATACATCGTAAGAAAAGCATTCTTTGCAGTGGAGGAACATTCATTCATTGCTTATATTTTCATCATGAGGACACTGTCAAAGTGACAAAAATGGCATGTCCTTTTATACAGGATCCTGACGTTCACTTGATAAACCTCTAGAAGTAACCTAATAATTCGAATTTTCTTAAGGATTTCCAGTGATTGGACGCATAAATGACACTCATATTCCCATCATTACACTTTCTGAAAACGGATTACTGTATGGGATGGAAGGATGCTGCCAGATGGTAGTACGAGATATATGCCATAACCACCACCACAGCTGTTAAATACATTTATTTACAATTTTTATGGTCATTTTTATTTCCTACAAATACTCCATTCTTTTTCCTGTTGGATGTTAATATTCTTCCTCCATCTCCTCTTCATCTGTTTTTTGTAATTTGATGCAAAAGTAACATAATACAAAGTATTAGTGTTATAAATGTACATACATAATAAAAAAAAAAAAAAAAAAACATTTTTTTACGATATTGATGACCATTAAAATACGTCATCACAGTCTGGGAAAAGGATGAAAGCTGCTGCACATTGGACACTGAATTATATTTATTTAATATGTCAAATGTTTGTAAAGTCATTAAACCTACATCCATGAACATTTTATGCTTTTTTTTTTTTTTTTAGCTGCTGCCACATTCTTGTTTTGCCTTTTGGATACCATGAAAATTAAACTAAATTAAAATAATTAAGAATTAATCTTACATATTGACCCGGAAGTATGGGAACGTCTTTTTGTTGGGTGCTGTTGCCATGGTGAATCGTAATTTCGGAGCTCCATTGATCGTGGCGTTTCATAGTTGGAGAGCATGTGCTTAATTCAGAGTCAGTCTACTCAGAGTTGATTGAACTACCTCAATTCAGCTGTTCTGAAACCCAAAACTCAGAGTTTTTCCATCTCAGAGTAAGTCGACTCAGATTTCAGGTTTAAACTCAGAGTTGGTTGAACCTCCTTACTGAAACGGGCCCCTGGACTCGAGCGAAAACTCCCATAATAATCAACAAATATCTTATTTACATTGTGTTTGCACTATTAGTTATGATGAGAGCATTCGTAAGTGTGCAGAAATTGACTTGCAATGACGAGATCACGGCATTCATGCGCTCAACACATCTGTGATCAGCTACAATGCTCATCACTGCAACCTTTCATGCCACAATCAAAATATAATGCAAAAGATCTAAATATAATGCTATAATCAACACTTTTCATGATTAGTTAACCTTGAGAGCTGTAATAGTAAAAATGTGTTAAAAGTTTTTGAGCAAGTAGGCGTTTACACTGAAGTCTCACAGCAGCCAATCACAGCAGTGGGCGTTTACACTGAAGTCTCAGAGCAGCCAATCATAGCTCAGAGCAGTGGGCGTTTACACTGAAGTCTCACAGCAGCCAATCATAGCTCACAGCAGTGGGCGTTTATGCTGAAGTCTCACAGCAGCCAATCATAGCTCACAGCAGTGGGCGTTTATGCTGAAGTCTCACAGCAGACACGGCCCTTCAAACAGAGCGTTCAAATTAGAGGCTAAAATCAGGGTAGGAAAATGCCTTTTATTTCTAAATTAGAAAAAAAAAAATATGTAAAAAATCGCTCTAAGATTATAAGTGCATCCCAGGAAACATTCTAAAATAATAAAAGAATCCAGTTCATGACCCCTTTAAATTTTTGTGTGAAAGGGCCTTTAAATTTGTCCAAAAATATAGCTTGTTTGTTATAAAACAAAAAACAAAAAAACTCCAGCCGAGGTGAGAAAAGTAACGCAAAAGCAATGAAATACATTACTTTTTTTTAAAAAGTAACTAAGTAACTAGTTACTTTTTAAGGGAGTAATACAATATTGTAATGCATTAACTTTGCCCAACACTGTTTATCAGATAGGTTTCCTGAACACTCCGCCATTGGTCAAACAAACAGTTAGCCCCACCTTAAACTCATGCCATTGGTTGAGTCAGTGTTGCTATGCTGGGAAGTTTGGGATGCTGAAAGCAAACAGAGAAATGTTTGGATGAAGCCACGATGTTTACATGTTGCAGAGCAATCAACAAACCAATGTCTTACAGTTGATTCTGCTAAGCTGGAGAAGAAAATATTCCAACATCCAACAAATCATACCTCTAAGCTGTTTTCATCAGCAAACCCCAAAACCGATATACTTCCTTGAATTAATCTTGCTAAAACTTGATTTGTGTCAAGCTGCCCATTGAGTTATTTGTCTCTAATTTAATCCAGCATCTGCCACACTGAAGCTTATGGTACTGAAAATATTGCATCAAACTCCTGCCAAAATATGCAAGCCTCTGCCATGTTGCCAAAGTAGCAGCTCTATTCATCTTCTATTCAGCTTCATATCACGTAATCAAGTACAAAGCATCTGTTTGATCACCTAAAATGTCTGAGCCCATTTGTCGAGCATATGTAGGAGAGATGTCTCTTAATTACGTCATTTAGTCACTTCAATTTACCACTCACTTTCCAAACCAAGAGAAAATATGAAGCTATCCCTTGTTTAGTCAAAGCAGTTTCCAAAAAAATGAACTACCCCCAACATCTAAAAAAATAGGCTTTGACTAAAATAATAAACCCCACCCACCTCTTCATTTAGCCAATCCGATTCAGGCATTGGAATGGCAGAGCTGGAGGCCAGTGGTTGGTCACGTGTGTCAAAGGAAAAAATACAGAGGGAAATAACATTTGAGGTCCTCGGACCAGCAAGCAGCCGGCTAGCTCAGCCCGTGGCCCTGGCAGCGTTTTCATCGGGCAGCATCGCAGACAGCTAAATATAGATCTGAAGATTTGCCCTCACAGGTCACACAACATCATGATGTCACTCATCCAGGCCAGTCTGCCCCTCACTCTCGTTCTGTCTTTCAGCTCTTTTCATTTCAATTTTGCTCTCATGTGAAGTATGCAAAGCGAGGCTGACAATTACTCAGGCATCATGTCTGACATCAAGCCTTTTGTTATTAGTACAATTACCTTTGATACAAGTTTCACATAGTCTAGGAAGAGAGAAGCATCTGTCAGGGACTAACTCAATTTATTAAAAGGATAGTTCACCCAAAAATGAAAATTCACTCGCACTCAAGTTGTTCCAAACCTGTATACATTTCTTTCTTCTGCTGAACACAAAGGAAGATATTTGGAAGAATGTTTGCCGAGATCTGCTTTGTTACAAACATCTCCCTTTGAGTTTAGCAGAAGAAATACATTTTTGGTGAACTACCAGCGCTTCAAACACATTTTTTTTCATGAATGAAATTTATTAGGAATCTACATTTCTTTAATGAGGTGCGTTGCAAAGCCAGTATTATCTTTTTTATCGTATATGCACAGTGTGCAATTATTATTGGTTCTGTTAATCAGCTGTTTTAAGTGTCAGTGTTAAGTTTAAGTCTGTTTAGTTTCATTTCCTTTAAACAAACATATGACAGAAAACTGTGCGTACGGCCGTTTTCGCGCGAAACTTGACATTTATCAATATGGATGTGAGCGGCGGCTCCGATCAAATCTCACGTCGGTTGTCACGTGTACACAAGCTTTTGAGTTAGCGTGAACTTGCGTGCAGCAGCAAATCTGGCCGAGAATTGTAATGAGAGCATTTCCTTCATTTAGATTTACTTTCCAGAAGCTCATTAGTAGATAATTAACCGTTAAACGACTAGATTAAAATGTCAAATTAAAAGTTAATTAAATTAGATGGGTGAATAAATGGGTGTCTGTGACCCATTAAAAAATACCACAAATGTCTTTCCAGGGGTTTAGCTTTGCATGCGCAAATAGCAGCATAAACAACAGAACACAAGGATACACACATCTTCAGATCACCTGATTACCTGACTACAGATATATTTTACTTAATTAATAAAAAAAACAAAAAACAACAACTGTGCGACTAGTATAAGATACGCTTGTTTTTGTGACACTCTATAGCGCATTGTTTATTAAATCCACCTTTTCACACAGGCGCCTCACAACATATCAGTTGTCGTGTTGTTAAATAGACATTTCAGATATTCATCATCAAACTAAAATGCAGTCAACCAAACATAAATGTTACACTGCTCAATTTACATGGTCCGCTGTAAAATCAGTGTGCCCAGCGCCCAACCAAACACATTTTTGTGCATGTTGACAGCAAGGATGCTGTTTTATGTGGATATTGGAAGTAAAATGCCTTGTTTACATGGCAAAAATGGAAACATATTTGGATTATTAGGAACACCATACTAATACTGTGTTTGACCCCCTTTCGCCTTCAGAACTGCCTTAATTGTATGTGGCATTGATTCAACAAGGTGCTGAAAGCATTCTTTAGAAATGTTGGCCCATATTGATAAGATAGCATCTTGCAGTTGATGGAGATTTGTGGGATGCACATCCAGGGCACGAAGCTCCCGTTCCACCACATCCCAAAGATGCTCTATTGGGTTGAGATCTGGTGACTGTGGGGGCCATTTTTGTACAGTGAACTCATTGTCATGTTCAAGAAACCAATTTGAAATGATTCGAGCTTTGTGACATGGTGCATTATCCTGCTGGAAGTAGCCATCAGAGGATGGGGACATGGTGGTCATAAAGGGATGGACATAGTCAGAAACAATGCTCAGGTAGGCCGTGACAAACTGTGAAACGGTTAGAGTGCTGATACTGGGAGAATATCGCACGGCTTTCAGACACACACGCACTCACACACACACACACACACACACACACACACACACACACACACACACACACACACACACACACACACACACACACACACACACACACACACACACTTAAGTGTGAACTGAATGTCATGTTTTCTGACACTTAATTGCATATTATTTTATCATATAGTTTAAATCAATATTAAATGCAATTAGTTAACTTAAGAAGGCTTTTTTTCCAACTTAAAAAGAATAAAGTACATATTTATATGTCATTTCCTAATTACTTCTGTCAGATGTACAGACAAGCGTTTATGGTAAACTAAAATATACTTTAATGTAATTTCTATAAAAACCAATACGTTATATATTTTTAAATAAACTTTACATGTATACAGGTTTTTGTCAACCACAAATTTAAAAAAATATATATTTGCATAACAATTAAGTACATTGGGGCCAAAATGTCTGATTTCTAAACTATTTATGCACTATGATATCTTTTGTGAATCATTTCATGATGATTTCAATTTAAAAGGGTGTCTGCTGAAGTCTACAGCACAACCAATTGTGTTTGTGTAAGTGTGAGTGACCTAGTCTTTAAAACAAGGAAGATATGAGCACTTGAGGTGTCACAAACATAGGGAAACACACTTAAAACATTTAAAGCTACTGGTTTCTCCACACTGGCCCTCATTGCTTATGTAACAGGGACCTGCCATTACAGATCAGCATCAGGGTGGACGTCCAGAGTGAGGCAGTATGGCCCTTGTTAATGCTGACCCAGTTTCTTAGGTAGCAGCCCTGGCATGAGTCGCATGTGTCCCTCCGTTTTATCCGGATGGAAGAATATGATTTACAAGAAGATCCACCTGACACAAATATAGAGAGCTCTGTGGTGACTCAATAAATGTGAGACAGACCGGTTTACAACTGAAAGTCGTAAATAACTGATTGATGTGTGGAGCAAGCTGTCAGAGTGTTACATGCGTGTAATTTGTCGCCGTTTGGTCTAGGCCAGATGGCTATGATTATTTTGCGAATGTATGATATTTATTGTCGAGCAGTCATTTCAATTATTAGTGATGATTTACATGCATTATGAAAATGATTACAATTCAGTGTGCAATGGAGCCAAATATCCACATAAAGCTCTATAAAATCTAAAATACAAAAAGCCCAACAAAAAGAAGGAAATAAATGATATTTTGCATGAAGAAAATTAAGTCTAGGTCCATAAAGTCACAGTTTTACATGGTTCCCTCACCAGTTGTGTGTGTGTGTGTGTGTGTGTGTGTGTGTGTATGGTTTATGAGGACACACATTTGTATTACGCTGATATTACAATGTAAATGTAGTTTATGAGGACATTTCCTCGTAATTAAAATGGATTAAAAACATATTAAATGTTGTGTTTTCATGTTTTATGGGGACTTTCCATAGACATAATGATTTTTATAGTGTACAAACAGTATATTCTCTCCCCTTACACTAACCCTACCCCTAAACCTATAACCATCACACAAAACTTTCTGTATTTTTACATTTTCAAAAAAAAAAAATCATTCTGTTTGATTTATGAGCTTGTTTCCTCATGGGGACCAAAAAACATCCCCACAAGGACAAGGATTTTGGATATTACCATCTTTGTGGGGACATTTTGTCACCATAACATAGGGTTTACCAGGACAACACACACACACACACCAGTTTTGCCAAGTCCGCGTTTTTTCTGCGGAATTGGGCTACTTCAACACTGTCGCGTGTGTTGAAGCAACCCCAATTATGTGATTTTTATCCCCCCGAACGCTATTTTTACCAGGGAACCCCCCTGAAATGCGATTGGGCTTGTTTGAGTAGCAATTGGGTGGGTTTTGTTGTGAAAACCTGGCAACCCTGACACACAAACACAAACACGCGCACGCACTCACTAACAAAGAATCCTATATAGACTCATCTACAGAGCTCTTAAACACAGTACACAGACAAAATAACACTTCATTTCAATACCCAAAATTAATGATTGAAGCTTAGCCCTTAAATGACAAACAGTATTACAATATTAATGTTATTTACATTGTTAACAAATACCTAAATAAACCAATAATAAAATAAACCTCAATAATGCAAAAAGACTAAAATATCAATAGGCTACACAAAGAAAATGAAACCGAATCACCTACATTAACCAATAATGATGCAAAAGGTTTACAAAACTGAAAAATAAACTAATTCAAAAAGAAAATAAACCAAAAATCACAATGGCAAAAAAAATCTAAAAACTCTCCGCATCCACACTATCGTTTTTTTTTTTTTTTACGTTTTCCAAAAGTATATGATGGTATTTTTTCCCCTATATGCATTACCAGGTGTTAACCACATTTTCTATTGATTGAGAGGAAATACTGCAGGAGATTGACTAGAATGCCCTATTTTACTGTCATGACGAGTGAATATTGTAGAAAAATTCCACACTAGAATAAATACAGGTTTGCAAAGCCCCACATGGGGCACGTGAGCATCAGAACTGGACCACGGAGCAATGGAAGAAGGTGGGGATGCTGTGGGGAGATAACCAATAAAACACGCTCATTACAGACACTTGAATATTAAAATATGACCACAGAGAGAAAAAAAACAGAGTTGAGGGCACCTTAAGCATTTTAAAAATCTAACCCTACAACAAACTGCCAAAACGAGGGAGAAACACGGAAGAACATTTAAAAGGTTTAAGGATATTTGCAATACATTTAAGAGCACTACAGTCTCCGAACAAATGACACTCGTCATTTTAACACAGAAAGAATAAAGCAGTTACTTTTCTGCCCATTCATCTTTGAATTGTCTGTCTATTTTATTAATTAACATCATTGTCTTCCATGTAGCAGAATAATCCATCGTGTCATCGCGTTCATGATCAGACATACGGCTGTATCAGTGTCCTTTGCATACAATTAATTTGAAGAAGACGTGATGAAATATGTGTGCATACATGCTGCTGGTTCATGTTTAGAGCACTAGAGTATATGAAATAGGTCCATAAAAAACTTTTAACGTGCTCGCTCCGGTCTATATATGTGCTATATGATCCATGTGGTGAGTGTTGTTAATCTCATCACAGCACTCCGCACAGAAACCGCTCTCTCTCGCTTGTGTTGGGGTAACAGCTTGGGACCCAGGACCAGTAGTGAAAAATGAAGACCAGGAGTCAGGAGTCAGATTAATTAAAGAAAAATTTACTGAAGAATAGTTTGCAGTTTCATCAGCAGAAGCCAGCTCAAGAGGAGTTCGTAGGCCGCACTCCCTCTAACAGTCTCCCCGCCTCCGTCTAACGTACATACAATTTTCTGAACAGTTACACTGTTTTCAAGGTCTAGCCACGTCATTACTGCCATGTGGAATGATTCTGATTGGTTCTAACAACATGCAATGTAAGCAACTTTCCACACGTAGACAGATAGGAGCATATATCTCTAAAAATGCGTAGACTCGATGTCGCCCAGGCCCAGATTAGTCCCCAGTGACCTCGGAGGTCACAGAAAAGACGGCTCCAAGTCTAGAATCGTCTACCGAAAGGACCATCTCCAATACTGGATCTGCACAGAATCATGAGACGCACACACAAAGCTCCACAGAATAACAGTTTCCATCACGGTTGGGAACATCTTAACTAACTATAAACAAAGCACTTCTTCAAAACATGCTGATACTACATTTAGTTCAGAAGTGACTTTATTCTATTCTATTCTATAAAGAAAGAAAAGTATATCAAAGAGGTACATTTCTCTGAGTCCCCAAAGAGTCCCATTGCTGTGACATAGATGACCCCAGGGGTCACTTTAGTAAGACATACAGTTAACACATGCTGAGCACTCTTCACTCCCTGGAGTGTTATTACAAACACCAAGGACATTTGCCTGTCAGCATGTCTTGGCACAGACTCAGAGCAGCACCTAAAGAATGTGGATTCAAAAGCACACAGAAACTAAAACACTACAATATCCAAAATCACTCCTTGAATATAGAGAACTGATTTATCAAATGTAGGAAATGGTTATAACTTGATTATCATTAATTCTTATTTTAATATTGAACATGAAATCATTCTTGAAGGATATGTGTCTGATGAAGAGACAAGTGATGTTTGGCTTGACCCTTGACCCTTCACTTGCCACGTGTAGTTTAAATTATCCACTGTAATCAAGGGCTGAATCCGAAATCGCCCCCTATAACCTCAAATAGGCCATTTGTAGTGGTGTCCAAAAGCATAGTGGACATTATTGAGTGCACTCATTCAATTCCACATTGCAACGCAATAACGAGTGTACAGCCGATGTACACTCAACGGCTGTCCGAATTCACTCACTCGTTTTCATTCACTCCTTCAAGTGAACTATATTAGTGGATAACGTAGGGAATAGTGAATGAGGCTTTAGGGGGTGATTTCAGACTTACCAAAGGCTGTGATGCGATCTCAGCTGTGCTCTCACTACAGTGCATCAGTGAAACGGGACCCCTCTCAAACAGTGTCACGCTGCGGCACGTTCCGAACATTGTTTAAGCGACATATACCGGTATTGCGGTATCATCAAAATGAATATCATAACAAAAATAAATACCAGTATTCGGTATGAACCGGTATACCGCCCAGCACTACTGGGAGAATTGCCAAAACAAATATGGCAAAATATTGGATCGCTTCAAAGAACAGTATCCTGTGGATGACGTCGCTTACCTCCACAGTAAGGACAAGCTCACAAAACGTCTCGGTTACGTATGTAACCCTCGTTTGTAACGGAGACGTTCGTCGGAAATGACCGACGAATTGGGATCTGATTTCAGAGACCAATCTACTTCAAGTGTGTTAAAAACGAGCCAATGGAGATTGGCATGCGATTCACGCATTCCACGCACCGCCCCGCAGCGCGGGTATAAATAAGGAAGTGGAATGCTTGATCATTGCTTTCTGCTGAGGAGCCGAACTAGTGACTCGGCCCCCTAGCGGAAGCGCAGCACCTGGCGACGGGACGTAAATCTCTGTTCCCTCCTTCAGGGAATGAGGGTTACATACGTAACCGACACGTTCCCTTTCAGTCGGTCACGTTCGACGTACGTCGGAACTGACCGACGAATTGGGATCCCTACCCAATTGCTTGAGCGCACTGGACCGTCTTAGATGGTACGGAAGTAGGGCTCCAAGCAGGGAAGTCAGTCACTGCTGTTTCTGCAAGACCCACTCAGTATGACTATTGGATAATGCTGGGAAAGCATGCCCGTCTCGGGAGATGGTACGCTGCGGAGCCACGTCCTTCAGAGGAAGGATTGGTGGCGGAATACACATAAGGACTAACCTAGTAGGGTAGTGCATTTAGCAGTCTCTGGTGTGGTTCCAGCCTGGTTCCAGGGGGGAAAGAACAGGCCCAGAGACGACAGAGCGGGCTCTGTCAAGGGAAAGACACGGGGCTAGCCAAGTAGGGTAGCAGGTACCGTGGAAGAATACACATATGGGGTTGCCGTGAGGGAACCGCTACATATGGAACCCAGCCTACACACACATTTCACAAGCATACTGGTGCAGGCCTGGCATCAGACGGCCGCAACGTCTGGCACCGAAGGGGTGATGGAGGAGCTCGACAGGGTTAGCCTTTTCAGGGGAACGCAACTGGAGAAAATAGACGCACGTATCCGGCCTAGAGGGCGGGAGTGGCGTTGCAAGCCGAAACTTAGAACGGGCACTTAGCGCTACTGGCCCCTGGGGCCGAGGATGCGGGAAGATACCGGCCCCACACTGAGGCTATAGAATCTAGCGAACGTGTTAAGTGTCGCCCAGCCTGCAGCTCTACATATATCTGTCAGCGAGGCGCCTTGAGCCAGCGCCCAGGAGGAAGCAACACTCCTTGTTGAGTGTGCTCGCAACCCGAACGGGCAAGGCACATCTTGGGTCTGTTAAGCCAAGACAATAGCATCCACTATCCAGTGGGCTAACCTCTGCTTGGATACAGCCTTTCCCTTCTGCTGGCCTCTGTAACAGACGAAGAGTTGCTCTGAGGTCCGAAGCTTTGAGTCCGGTCAACGTAAGCGCGAAGAGTGCGGACGGGACATAACAAAGCCAGGACTGGGTCTGCCTCCTCCGAAGGCAGCGTTTGTAGGTTCACTACCTGGTCCCGGAAGGGAGTGGTAGGAACCTTGGGCACGTATCCAGGCCGGGGTCTCAGGACAACGTGAGAGTTGTCCGGCCTGAATTCTAGGCACGATTCGTTGACCGAAAGTGAATGCAGGTCCCCTACCCTCTTGATGGAGGCCAATGCCGTCAGAAGCACTGTCTTCATTGACAGGGATTTTAAGCTCCACAGACTGCAAAGGCTCAAAGGGAGGGCTCTGAAGTGCTCTGAGCACTAGAGCCAAGTCCCAAGAGGGTAACGAGTTTGGACCAGTACGGCGCAACTAACAAGACCTGCTACTCTTCCTCCCTGACCTTGCACAGGGTCTGTGCAAGAAGGCTCACTGGGGGAAATGCATATTTGCGCAGGTCCTGGGGCCAGCTGTGCGCCAGTGCATCCATGCCGAGGGTGCCCCCGGTCAGGGAATAGTACGACGGGCAATGGGTCGAGTCCGGAGAGGCAAACAGGTCTACCTGTGCGGCTCCGAAGAGGTCCCATATCAGCTGGACAGCCTGGGGATGGAGTCGCCACTCTCCCGGAGGTGTCGGCTGCCGTGAGAGCTCGTCGGCTGTCCGGTTGAGTGCACCTGGGATGTGAATGGCACGAAGCGACCACAGATGCTTCTGACTCCAAGGGAGGAGGTGGCGGGCGAGTTGGACCATGCAACGGGAGCGTAGACCACCCTGACGGTTGATATACGCAACGGCCGCAATGTTGTCCATACGGACCAGTACATGCTTGCCACGTAGCGGCCCCTTGAGGCGGCGCAGTGCCAAGTGTACTGCTAACAACTCGAGGCAATTGATATGCCAATGCAATTGAGGTCCTGTCCACAGACCTGAAACTGCATGCCCGTTGTACGTGGCCCCCCAGCCCGTGGAGGAGGCATCCGTGAAGAGCACAGCCTGCCTGGACACTTGTTCTAAGGGGAAAATGAAAAAACGAAGCGTCGGACCACGGGCTGAAAGTTTGGCGGCAGTAAGGAGTCACTGGGACCCGGTACTGGCCGCTCTGCCACGCCCACCTCGGGACTCGGCCATGAAGCCAGTGTTGAAGCGGTCTCATATGAAGCAATCCGAGCGGCGTTACCGCGGCTGCAGATGCCATATGCCCCAGGAGCCTCTGAAAAAAAAATTCAGTGGGACCACTGTCCTGCCTTTGAACGAATTCAAGCAGTTCAACACTTGAACTTTTTTTTTTTTTTAAACCTCCTCTGTCTGCTTCTGGGCCAAAGTTCTCGACGGCGTTGCCGAAGAGGCCAGCCCGACAGACAGAGGCGTTTAGGAACAGAACTTAGTCGGACTCACGCATATCTGCCAGGTTTAGCCCCAGGTTCCTGGACCACTAGTGTGGACATCGCCTGACCCAGGGAGCGTGCTGTGACTTCCATCACCCGGAGAGCGAGGTCCACCGCCGCACGCAGTTCCTGCATAACCCCTGGGTCGGGACTACCCTCATGCATGCAGGACAGAGGGTAGTGAGAGAGGGGAAAATTTATACAGATTTTGGCCCTTTTGGTGTTCCATATTTTGACACCAAATAGTTCCATACTGCTAATTTTTCAATGCCCATCCAGGAAAAAAGGCACGGGGCTAGGCAAAACGATTTACGCGTTGCACTACGCCTCAGCCACCCAGGAAAGCATGGCTGTCAACTCTGAATTTGATTCAGCAAGAGTACACACCATTATAGTGGGAAACTCAGCATCATCCTTTCCAGTGCATAACAGCCCTCTCTCCGATGCAGCAATTGACATCTGTCCTCTGCTAGAGCCCAGAATGAAACACTAGGTCCCCTTGTTTTTTAAAAGGACCAGCAATCCCATCTGTAAGCTACCAGCAGGCATGTGAGACAGTGAACGTGGCCGTCAAACTCGACGGCACACGGTGCGCTGAACGCTCAAGCCCTATGAAAAGGCAAGATGAACACCGCACTGACGTGGTCATGTTCTCATGAGAGAACATGAACCACCCACAAACACAGTCTCAGCATGCTCACCACTATAATCCTCAGGTCACCAAGGCTTATTAGCCGAAGTAGCCCTTTTCTGGCTTTTGCAAGAAAAGAAACTATATCGGGGAATAGGCAAAGGGACTCAACCCCGTTTGAGGTTTCATAGTCTCGACCACGCATCTCTAAAGCGCAGAGTGACGCACTGGGTTGCGAAACTCAGAAATAAATTAAACAAAAACGAAAAATCACAGTCAACAAATAAAATGAGCTAATTCAACATAAAAAACAAATACATCACCAAATCACCTCGTACAAGGAACTGGAGTATTTCGACACAGGCCCAACAGATCACCCGAATTCAAGAAACGCGCTGACTCAATGCAAGTCCTGGAACGAGACAGCGGTGATGCCAATGCAAAGATAATATCCACCCTGCAATCCATACAAGAGAAATACAATTAACACATAACAGACTTCCAAATAAAAGAAAACAAACACTTACCACTTACCGAACAACAGCTGCAGGGACCTGGATGTAACTGTGTGTTTACACTCTCAGCCTATATGCAACATCCGCCACATGTACATGTATAACATTACATTAGCTGAAATAAAGCACAAATTGCGACTTGCACCATTTCCACAGCTAATACAGATATAATAAGTCAAATGCATACCTGGGGGAGGACAGGTGCACATTTATCAGCTGAACACAGCCACAACAAGGCACGAGACACGGAAGCCACTCTCCTAACATGGAAACCATATAAACGATGAAATAAAAATGTAAATCAAAAAAAGAAACCAATTCACTAACATATGAAAAGCAGATATTTTAACCAAACGCTACTGAACCAACTCACAGCTCAGCTTGAGCACTGGAAGTCAGACTGCATCAGAGAAATTACGCTTATATTCTAGACGGCTTACGCAAATGACTTATAGGTCCTCAAACAGGCACCAACTGATGATGTTGAATACCGACACTACCCATTCAATCCAGACAATACGATATTTGAATCTATCATGCTACAGCGCATCTAGAAAGTATTCACAGCGCGTGGTACGTGTGAAAGTAACATCCGCATGGATGGTTTCCCAGAAGAACATTGCCCAAAGCATCACTGCCTCCGCCAGCTTGCCTTCTTCCCATAGTGCATCCTGAGGCCATGTGTTCCCCAGGTAAGCGACGCACACGCACCCGGCCATCCATGTGATGTAAAAGAAAACGTGATTCGTCAGACCAGGCCACCTTCTTCCATTGCTCCGTGGTCCAGTTCTGATGCTCATGTCCACTGTTGGTGCTTTCGGCGGTGGACTTGGGTCAGCATGGGCACCCTGACTGGTCTGCGGCTATGCAGCCCCATACACTTTAAACTGCGATGCACTGTGTATTCTGACACCTCTCTATCAGAACCAGCAGTAACTTCTTGATCAATTTGAGCTACAGTAGCTCGTCTGTTTGATCAGACCACTCAGGCCAGCCTTTGCTCCCCACGTGCATCAATGAGCCTTGGCCGCCCATGACCCTGTTGCCGGTTCACCACTGCTCCTTCCTTGGAGCACTTTTGATAGAGAATGACCACTGCAGACCGGGAACACCCCACAAGAGCTGCAGTTGTGGAGATGCTCTGACTTGTCTAGCCATCACAATTCGGCCCTTGTCAAACTCTCAAATCCTTATGCTTGCCCATTTTTTTTTTTCCTGCTTCTAACACATCAACTTTGAGGACAAAATGTTCACTTGCTGCCTAATATAACAGGTGCCGTGATGAAGAGATAATCAGTGATTTTCACTTCACCTGTCATAATGTTATGCCTGATCATATATTTATACAATACATATATTAAACATCATATAATTAACGTTATATTACATGTTACTGTATCACTGTAATAGTAATACTGTATATAGTAATAATAGTTGGGGGAGAGAACTAAGGTCATACAAATAGAATTGATTTGCTTTATGCAAAATTATATTTATTTTTTTACTTTTTGATTTTGCTGTGAAATGTCATCTTTGGAGCAATATGTACAAACATTTATATTATATTATATTATATAATATTATATTATATTAATTACACATTTATTGCATGTACTCTATCGTCTTGACAAAACTATTGTGATAAGTTTAACATTAACCTACACAAATACCTGTAAAGTATTGTTGATTGTTATTTTGTGATATCATTCACTAATTGAATCTTATTGTTGCAAACTATTGCATTGAAACTTCAATGCAGCAGTGACACTATTGATTGATGCATTTGTTTATGCACTGATCCACAGGGACAAAACAAATGATAAAACAAGCATTAAACCTGTGATTTAAATGCACAAGCTCTCGTGCACACAACAGGACTACTAAAATAACATGCATGGGGTATGATAAAATCACAGTGGGGTGAACAAAGAACCTGGGAGATTATGGAGTATCCCACCATGAGGGAAATGCTCATCCCTGATTCACATTTCCATTTTTCCCTCGCAGTAGGATGTAGGATGTGACTTGGAGCACAAGTCACTTTCCAATTCCAGCTCTTAAGGAATTAACCCTTAAATCACTCCTAACAATTTTTACTCCAAAGCCGTGATCTTTAACAAAGAATACAGAGATGTACCGTGTGGTCCATGCTATTTCGAGCACAGCAATCTGGACGCTAGAATGAAAAAAGAGAGTGCCTACAGCAATACAAATGTATAATTGCTTTTTTTATGTTTGTCACAACCTATTTTACATTCATATACATAGTAACACAATCTATATGGATATAAACCATAGCCTAAGGGTCCATGTTTAAGATTCAGTTGCTGAATTTGTTTTGGATTTAGCATTGCTTTTCCACCTCTGCTGTTGCCATACAACGTCCTGCATGGGTGAAGATAAACGTTCTCTAACTGTACACTGTAAAAACATCAATTACATTTGTTTTTACCAGTTTACAGGACATTTTGAGCGGAAAATACATAAAATAACCAATGTTAGACCAACAGAATCCCCTAAATGTTTTCCCAACACAGTTGTCTGAACAAATAGTTTCACAATGAACATTACTGAAATGTGATTTCCCAGCATGATCTGCTGCATGAATAAATTATTTGGTTACTGATGGGGTTATTGTTTCACTGTTTGCTGACTTTTTAAAATTCTAGAATGTCTGGAAGATGAGGGTCTGGAAGATGATTATAGTATCCTATAAAATATAGTTACTAGGAGTGTCACAATACACTCACCTAAAGGATTATTAGGAACACCATACTAATACTGTTTGACCCCCTTTCACCTTCATAACTGCCTTAATTCTACGTGGCATTGATTCAACAAGGTGCTGAAAGCATTCTTTAGAAATGTTGGCCCACAGGCACGTGCACAGGTAGGGCTCAACCTGTGCAGTGCACATGCCCTTTTTTGTGCCCACGCCGAAGTGCCCTTTTTTTTTGGTTGCGTTTTTTTATTTATTTTTATTTTTTATAAATCAATGCTATTGGTCACCCTTCACGTCTGTCTGTTTTACAAATATTTAGCCAATGAAAGTTCTTAAAAAGAGCTTGAGTAAATATTATTCGACGATCCTCAAACTGTCAGTTAACCATAACTCCGCCCCCTCTATCATTCTCGACTGAACGAACTGACGTTCCGCAGCAGCCGAACAGCAGACCGCAGCTGGACGAAGTTTTGCAAGGGTAAATAAAGATCTTGTTGTTTGAATAAGTATTAAACAAACACTATGTCTATAGGCTCATATTTTATTTATTTGAATTTGAGTCTGACTAAGACGTGGTGGGACCACCACTACCGCCTACCACCTGAGACTGAAAAGTAGAGACTAGCTAGTCAATACATATGTAGACTTGCCTACACTTAAATAGCCTGTGCATACATAGTAGCATTTCATCTTTTATACAATTAGATTTTGGCCAAATGTATTTTATTTTACGGAAAGACAGAGTGCCCAACTGCCCATTATAGCTACAACAAACTAGTTTGAAACCTGCTGATAAAAATGTAACGTTACGCCGGCGCCGTTTTAATGACGGACAAATTGCACATTTGCACACATTCGCTGGTCAAAACCCCCTTAACTGCATAGCATTTGAGTTTGACTTTTGTAAAATGTTAACAATATATTGATAAGTAATACAACATCTGAACAACATATAATTTGTTTTTTGTTCGCCCCGCGCTGTTTCATACTGGAACTTACAGAAAGTGACTAGTGATCCTCGTCGTCACCTAGGTAACATATCTTTGATTCATGATTGCTGATGATACACTTGATTTATTAACATTTAATCGTGTTAAGGTAATAATATAAAATGATGGTTATTATTCAAGGCTGTTAATATGCACACATTATTCGTTATCTAGCTATTTTTTTATCTACAGTGTTCTATACTCTCTCTGCTTGTTTTGTATAAATGTAGTAAAACATGGTTTGTTGTAGTAGTAACAAAAAAAAAATTACAGAATCAGATCAATGTGAAATATTAATATTTTATCATGTAGAATGCAATATATATATATTTGGACGGTAAGATTTTTAAATGTTTTTAAAAGAGTCTCTTCTGCTCTCCAAAGGCTTCATTTATTTGATCCAAAATACAGCAAAAACAGTAATATTTTGAAATATTTGTACAATTTAAAATAACTGTTTTCTATTTGAGTATATTTTAAAATGTCTTTTTTTTCTGTGACCAAAGCTACTCTTCAGTGTCACGTGGTCCTTCAGAAATCTTTTTTAATTTGCTTTTCACGGCAACTGTACTTTTCACTCTATTGTTTTTTTTCAGTGCTGGGTTATTTTAGGGAAAGTCTAGTGAATAAGAGACATAATATTTATGTTATTATGGTTGTTATTAATAGTGAATAAATCTAAAGCTTTTGAGACTATTATTTTGCATTATTGATTTTGTCATGAAGATATGACCATTTCTTCCATTTATGTAGGCTTAATAAATAATCTTTACTTTAAATAATCTAAATATATATATATAATAAAAAAGGGGTGCCCTTTTTCAGTTTCAACACATGCCCCTCAAAAGGTCTGTGCACGGCCCTGTTGGCCCATATTGATGATAGCATCTTGCAGTTGATGGAGATTTGTGGGATGCACATCCAGGGCACGAAGCTCCCGTTCCACCATATCCCAAAGATTCTCTATTGGGTTGAGATCTGGTGACTTTGGGGGCCATTTTAGTACAGTGAACTCATTGTCATGTTCAAGAAACCAATTTGAAATGATTCGAGCATTGTGACATGGTGCATTATCCTGCTGGAAGTAGCCATCAGAGGATGGGGACATGGTGGTCATAAAGGGATGGACATGGTCAGAAACAATGCTCAGGTAGGCCATGGCATTTAAACGATGCCCAATTGGCACTAAGGGACCTAAAGTGTGTCAAGAAAACATCCCCCACACCATTACACCACCACCACCAGCCTGCACAGTGGTAACAAGGCATGATGGATCCATGTTCTCATTCTGTTTACGCCAATTTCTGACTCTACCATCTGAATGTCTCAACAGAAATCGAGACTCATCAGACCAAGCAACATTTTTCCAGTCTTCACCTGTCCAATTTTGGTGAGATTGTGCAAATTGTAGCCTCCACTGCATGAAAAGTGGGATTTTTGACCCCGTAAACGCCTGTAGACTCCCAGAAATCTCCCTAATTTTCGGCAGTTTTTGACAATTTAGAGGCAGCGAACGTCGCGTTCGTCTGTGCCACAAATTGTCGTAAACGAACCATGACGTAGGTGGAGAGCCCCCCGCTGAGAGACCGCGCGGAGGTGCGACGCCTCTAATTTGCATATGAATAGCAGCGAAACCAGAGAGTCAACGGCCAGACTTGAATTTAATCACTCAGTATTGGCTGAAGCCACTACATTTAAACAAGAAAAATCCCTCGTGATTGGTTGGCAGATCACTGCAAACCAATCATTATTGGTCACCCTGGCTTATTATAAATGTAAACCCCAATAATAATACGACCGTGCCGTTTATTCAAAGAAAGAGCTTCATTTATAAACACACAGCTGTTTATTCAAAGAAAGAGCTTTATTGTCAAACACACAAATATGTACAGTGCAGCAGTAATGTCTCTTATGTTGTCCTCCAAAAACGTCAAAAAGAAGCGCCCAAAACATTCGGGAAACACAGGCGTATATGTGTTTCCATCCAGACACCCCGTCAACAATGAAGTCTTCCTCATCAGATATGAGTTCAATGGTCGCACACTTCCAGTCCATCTCATCCTCACCCAGCACACTCTCGCTTCCAGCAACTGTAATACAATCCATAAAGACAATAAGCAACCTGAAAAATACTCACATTTTACTTTCATTTTACATTTTACTCACAAATACTTACATACCCTTTTTCTTTTTGATCGACTCCGAGCTAAACTTCGCAGTTTCCGCCTGCTATGTAAGTTCAGTTTGTTTGTATCTGAAGCTCTGGCGTGTCGATTCTTTTGTCTTACAGGCAGCTGGAAAACAATTACATGAGACTGGTATTAATAAAAACAGTCACGGTAAAATTAAACAAGAAATGAGAAAAACAGAAGTTATACTTACACACAATGTCGTCGTGATCAGCGGTTAAATCTGGACTCGCGGAAATCGCTCCAAGCAGATAAGAGCTCACGGCTTCGTTATGAGGCAGGGATAGTCTGTGTAAACAAAATGTGCAGTTTTAAGCTCGGATCTATTAACGCATCCATTTCCTTATACAGCTGAATAAAAGCATATTCTTTGAATCATAACGTTACATTACCCATGCTGTGGTTCATAGCGCCTGCAGTTTGCCTCAGAGTTGTGAAGACGAAGACAGCCTCCTGAAAATGAGTCCAAAAAGTTGGTCGCGTCCATGCAGAGATTGAGTTGAAGACGGCGTCCTGTCATTGTTGATCACGAAAAAGGAAAGCAGCAAAAAACATAGGAAATGTAAAGAAAAAAAAAAAGTTTAAAGCTCGTCTTCTACGCGTCATGGCCATGACCTCGACCTTGCACGTCATTGGACTAGGGCTCTACTATGGAACGCGCCCGGGGCCAAATCTCTTTATACGAAACGCGTGACTTATGACCGTGTCAACACGCAGCAATTTTTTACGTGTTTCTTTTGTATGTGTAGACACGCACATTCTGGTCGTGTAACAGGCATACACGCACAGTCGACGCACAGTTTTAACATGTTAAGAAGACACATTTGAACGTGTTTCTTAACGCGCACATTCTGTACATGTCGAAGTGTAATTTTTTTTTTTTTTAAAGCAGACTTACCTTTAGATGTAGCCTAGGCTACATACATATTAATATAAGATTTTAATATATAATATATAATATAATATAAAGATTTTGCTTAACTGACTACTGTGCTAGAGTAAAGTAGCCTAATGTTACAATGTATATTAAGTAAATGCTTAATATTATACAATTATTATAATTTATCTATATGGTTTATTGTTTGTTTTTTAAAGTTAGGCTATATATAATTTCTAAAAGTATATATAGGCTAATTTACACAGCACATATTTATAACTGAAAACACACACACACACAACTTTATTCACTTTCACATAATAATGTTTTTGTAATTTGGTGTTTAGTTTGTTGTATAGTTTGTTTATACTGTTCTGTCTCTGTTTTGTTTCCAGGAACATCTGATGAGTGCTATAATAAAATGACTTTTTACCCATAAACGTGTCTTTAGGAAGCCATAAGTTATAGAGACAAGAATAACTTTTGCCATTTAAATGCCACATTAATTTACTGAGGACCCATACAGCCAATGATCATGTGTGAAAACACTTATACATAAATTGATCACTTAGAAACTAAGGTTTGAGAAAGAAAGAATATGCATATGCATACAACAAAATATATTGTTTCATAGCAGCTTCAGTAACAAGTTCAAAACAAATTCTGCTGTAAACCGGCTCTAACAAGCCAATATAGTGTCAATATTCAGCTCAAGTGACTTCAGTGTTGATTCAGTTCAGTTGATTTCAGTTCAACTGTAAAATTCCTCAGTTGTGCATATTTGTGTGTAGTTAGATATATGCAAAAACAACATTTTTGGAAGAGTTAAAATAGTTTTGCACAAAGTGTTGCTTTTGCAAGCGATGTCTGATGTTTTGCATGTTGTGTGTTTTGTGTGTAGAGTTACAAGAAATGGAGCCATATTTTCAGAAATTGTGTGTAAGCAATTAGATTAAACTGTAAATGAATCCAGTTCATTTTAGTTCAGGACTCATAGTCCAGGTGTTAGTAATCTGTGCTTAATTTTTGTTCCAGGCAACAATTTTTTAACTCACGATTAACTAGATTAAGGCCTACTCTTGGAATAATTTAAACCCTGTCCAGGAAACCACCTCTTGAAAATCTGCATTGATAATTCATAAAATGTGGTGTGAGCTCAATTTAAATGACAATTACAGAAAAACACAATCTGACTTAACTATTAACACACAAACTTGTACTTTTCACATTTATGATTAATAGCCATTTAGAAATCATTCACATAATTTTGGTATGTAAACTGTATGCTTTACTTGATTTATTTGTGTGCTTTGGTTGTCTTGTCTTGTTGCATCACATAACCTCTCTAAAGGTTGAAGACATGAACTGCTGTCCTGTATTTTGTTTTTTGTTACATAACATTGGTTATTGCTAATGACATACAGAGTAATTAATCTACACTGTGAGCCCGGACAAGTTGAATCTACTTAAAAAATTGGAGCAAACTGGTTGCCCTAAAAATTTAGTAATGTGAACTAAAACGAGTACATTTAACTTAAATGTAAGTTAACATTTTAACTTAAACTTTAAACTTGTTTTAGTTAAAAAAAAATCAGAACCTAGATAAAACTCCCCCTGCTGCTACTCTGATTTGCATTTGTGTAGCTCACAGCATGTTCATTTACATGATAAAGCCTCCCCTAGAATTAAGGGGAGGGGGGGTCATGGGGGGACAACTGCCAAGCAAGGCCCACGTCAATTTCCGACAATTTACGGCAGTTTTCGGTGTTGCCTGCAAATTGCCGTGCACAGTCGTAAACCTGAAGTTCCACGGCAATCTACAGTGCCACATACTGACGAAAATCCCACTTTTCATGCAGTGGAGATGAGTGGTACCCGGTGGGGTCTTCTGCTGTTGTAGCCCATCCGCCTCAAGGTTGTGCGTGTTGTGGCTTCACAAATGCTTTGCTGCATACCTCGGTTGTAACGAGTGGTTATTTCAGTCAAAGTTGCTCTTCTATCAGCTTGAATCAGTCGGCCCATTCTCCTCTGACCTCTAGCATCAACAAGGCATTTTCGCCCACAGGACTGCCGCATACTGGATGTTTTTCCCTTTTCACACCATTCTTTGTAAACCCTAGAAATGGTTGTGCATGAAAATCCCAGTAACTGAGCAGATTGTGAAATACTCAGACCGGCCCGTCTGGCACCAACAACCATGCCACGCTCAAAATTGCTTAAATCACCTTTCTTTCCCATTCTGACATTCAGTTTGGAGTTCAGGAGATTGTCTTGACCAGGACCACACCCCTAAATGCATTGAAGCAACTGCCATGTGATTGGTTGATTAGATAATTGCATTAATGAGAAATTGAACAGGTGTTCCTAATAATCCTTTAGGTAAGTGTATATCGCAATACAAAAATGCAACAATATTGTGGCAAGCAGCGAGGCAGAGCTCGGACGCATAAAAGGAGGACCGACGACAGTGAAGTCCTGGACTTTATGTTGTGTTTTGTTTACATTTTGGTATGTGTTTGCGCGGCAGTGGTCCGTGAGGGGCTTTTACTTTCAGTTTGTTTGTTTATTTGATTAAAGTCTTTGAATGTTCGCCGTTTTCCCGCCTCCTTCTTCCCTAAACAAAGAACTGTGTTACATTGGTGCCGAAAACATGGGAGGAAGGAGGGACAGTCTGTCGGAGAGCCCTCGCGACTGGGGGGGATCGCGGTGTTGAGGAGGTCAGGCAGCGTGGAAGAGTGAAGACCACGAGGGGCTGCCTGAGGTGGTGGTGCTGGAGCAGGTGAAGATCCGGTGGGAAGGAGAGCTTGCTGCTGTGCTCCTGGGTTGAGGTGGGGTGGCTGCCGTCCGAGAGGGAGGGGAGGAGTCACCGGCATTTGCCATGTGCTGGAGCCTGCTGCCACCCGCCATGATAAGGAGGAGCAGGGAATGCGGGACTCGCTGCCGGCTGCCCTAAACTGCAGGAGCCACGCCGGCCGCCAGGGGGCGGAGGTGGATCAAGCCGTCCACTGAGCGTACAGTACCATCGCATGGCACCACGAGGAAGAGCCTCTCAGCGGGCTGAGGACCGAGCGGCAGTGTGTCCAGGAACCGGAAAACGATTTTTTTCTCCTCTCTCGTCTCTGTCGCTCCTCATGCTTCTAGCTTCTTTTCTCTCGCCTCTCTGTCCTTACCCACAGCTGTTGAGTCCGCCGTGATTTCCCCCGGCCTGCGAGGGGCGATGGGGATATGTGGCAAGCAGCGAGGCAGAGGGACCATAAAAACGGGATGAGACTCGTGTCTCACGAAGGAGCTCGGATGCATAAAGGGAGGAGCGACAACAGTGAAGGACAAGAGGAGACCAGGCCTGGACTTTATGTTGTGTTTTGTTTACATTTTGTTATGTGTGTGTGCGGCAGTAGTCCGCTTTTACTTTCAGTTTGTTTGTTTATTTGATTAAAGTCTTTGAATGTTCGCTGGTTCCTGCCTCCTTCTTCCCTGAACAAAGAACTGTGTTACAAATATGTATAGTGGATAGTGACAATCTGTATTGTGTATGCTTCACCCAAAATAAAAATGTGTTTTATTGACAGTACTACATTAAACTATATAATGTTTAATACAATATATAATAATCAGTGTTGCCAGACGTACGATAATTATCATATTTTTACGATAATTGTGACCTCTGTACGATGTACGATCAATAAGGGGGAAAAAAAACATAATGTATGATCATTTCAGAATTTTGTGACACTTCAAATGATGGGGCAATCAATGAGCTTCTTTTCTCATTGATTTAGCTGTGGATCCTACATCTACCGTCACGTGAACTGTTATAGACAGGAGGAGAAGCTCGCAGGCAATCTTTTACTGTCTATGAGGCAATCGGGGAGACGTGTATGCATAAAATCCGATAAAGTCAAGGGAGAGACACGGGGAGAAGCCCATAGAGAGCCAAAAGCAACGGGACAAAATATTTCAACAACATGATTCAGATTTCACTTTGCACAACTACTAGAAGACTTGCCATTGTCAGACAGGTTGCTCACGTCACATCTACGTCGTCAATCTCAGTCTGAGGCTGCACCGTACGCTCAGCCATCAGGAAGTGAGTGCTTCTACATGACTTAAATTTTTCTCCGGGAAGTCTATGGGGTCGCTGTGTCCATTTCTTTTACTGTCTATGGTTGTTTCCAAGATGAGGTTGATAATTTAGTAGAAAGTGTATAAAAAGGAAGGTAAAGATAGGGGAAAAGCGAAGAGGAAGGCAGAGAAAAAAAGTCTAGATAGCTGTATTCTGTACTTTTGACGCAGATAATTTTCTTCCAAATAAGATTTTTAGCTTTTGATACTTGGACATTTCCAATCTGGCAACACTGATAATAATGCAATGGGGGAATATGTGTGGGTCCTGACAATGCCAAATGTCTTTCATTACCAGTAAAATGGCCTACATTATTTTAAATATATCCAGTCAGTGACAGAGTGCAAGCATATTCGTCTAAAATTATTCTGTATTTTTAGCTTCAGAATCATGAATATTTTTATCGCAGTGTCTATTTACACCAAGTGCAAATAGCATACCTTGTTAGTAAGTGCTATTTGCCCTAGCTTCGTCTAACAATGCCTGGTTGGGCAAAACAAGATTAAAAATGCAGATATTTTAAAGTCTTTGGTGGCGCAATCAGTAAAGTGCAAGGTTTAAAGATCTTTTGCAGAGCTCGCTCTTATCCCTTTTCTCATCACAAATCACATCGGAAAGGTATTTACTTTCAATAAAAATTAAGAAAATGTTCTAAAAGTGGAAATAAAGTGCCTAACGAAATGTTTAATAATAATAAAAGGATTTATTGGGTAGGGTTAGGTGTAGGGGGGGCTTTTATTGTCCCATTAAGGCGGCATCCATTTAATATTTTTTATAAATATAATCATTTACACTTTATGTTATTATTGCATCCTGTTAATGTACAACAATATTGAGGTGTAAATAGTATGTATCTGTCAAAATAAATTACTATTTACACATATTGCAAGAACTGCTACTTTTACATGGTGTAAATATAATTTATCCCTATTTTAGTAAATAGCATCTACAGCTATTTGCACTCAGTGTAAATATCATCTATCACTATTTGCACTTAGTGTAAATAGCAATTATCGCTAAGAAAATGTTATTTTCACTTAGTGCAAATAGCCGCTGCCTATTTTTTTTCTGGTGTACCAGCACCAAATTTCCAAATTTAGCATTTTAATTAACAGTGGATATTATTTTTGTTAATCGTTTAGCATATGTCTTGGATTATCGCAATAATCTTATCGTGAGTTCAGTATCATGATATGTACAGTACATGATGGTATACATGAGGGTATTGTTACACCCCTGATAGTTACCAAATTATAGATCAGTTAACTGTGTTATTAATTGAACATTTTATGAAATCTGTAGTTGCCTTGATGAATTTATTGACTGAATGAGATACTTGGCATTTAGTGAATAAGCCAATTCAAATTGACAAGTAGTGTTAAATAACAATAAAACAGTTGAGAGAACCTAAAAATCTAAATGCATCATGTTGTTTGTTGAGTTTTTGACATTTTCTTAAGAGTTCCTTTGTTACAGTGTACATCAACACTGGAAAAGTGCATCATATACACTGATATAGAGTTTCTTGTCTGACAAGAGCTACAAAAATGTGTTTGTATGTCAACTTTCTGTTATAGGCTACAAACAGGAAAACAGGTCTCCTTGCATCCACTTGTCGGAGAAAGTGTTAACGGCAGTACGAACTGACAGCGATATCTATGGACTTTTAAGGTAATCAGCTACTGCGTTGAAGGAGGCTCTATAAAACGGCTCTATATTTAATGAAGTACAAACAAAAGACCTAAACCAGAAGCGATGAAACCTGTTTTACAAGAAGTGTATTGCGCATAACCCCAATACAGATAATATATTTGCAAAGCAACTAACAAAGCACTTGCCTGTGAAAAATAACAAATTATTTTAACCCTTTATTCACATAAATAATTTAAAACTTTAAGAAGCATATAGAAAGGAAACTCATCCATTATAATTACAAATGGAGGGGGGAGGGTTTTTGTGAACTTTTGAATTAGACATCAAAGGATATTGAAAAAGTAAGAACAAAGTCCTAGCCAATTTTGAGTGACACATTTTGTGCTGGCTGATTTGCCATTGTAAATTATTTGTGACGAAGCAGGCAGCGTTAAAAGCTTATTATGATTACAGCATGCAAATTACTTTGTTAGTTTGTTTTCTAAGCGTATAATATGATAAAATACTATTATAGACATAGGGCCCTATTTTAACGATCTGAAACGCAAGTGTCAAAGCGCGAAGCGCAAGTAACTTTGTGGGCGGGTCTCGGCGCTGTTGCTATTTTCCCGGCGGGATAAATGGCTCTTGCGCCCGGCGCAAATCTAAAATGGGTTGGTCTGAAGTAGCTTCATTATTCATAGGTGTGGTTTGGGTGTAACGTGAATAAACCAATCAGAGCGTCATCCAACATTCCCTGTAAAAGCAGGTGCGCAAGTTCCATTATGGATTGCTATTATTATGGCGTATTTACCAGGCGCACGCCAGGAGCGGTTCACAGCCGAGGAGACTGATGTTCTTGTAAGAGCAGTGAAAGACAGAGAAGTTGTGTTGTATGGGGATGGGAGAAACCCACCCTAAATAGCGTCGGTTAAACAGGCGTGGGAGGAAATAGCCACAATTGTTTCATCAGCTGGCATCCCCAGGACGTCGCACCAGTGCCGCAAGAGCTACAATGACATCAGAAGACGGGGAAAGTCCAAGCTTGCCAGCATCAATCGGGCACGCCGTGTAACGGGAGGTGGATCTGACTCTACTCAGGACCTGACGCCAGCAGAGGACATCGCTGCGTCCACCCTCACCGATTTTTTTTCCTGGTTCTTGACGGACAAACCAATTTGTTAGATGTCCTTATATACATATATGTCTTGCCAGAAGTTGCCACTATTGGGCAAACAGGTCTCCTTAATTATTAGACTACAATTAGCCTGAATAATTTGTAAGCTAGATTTATGCCTATTTTTTCACATCTTCGTGGCACACCACAATGATTTCCGTCATCTCATGTGTTAATATTTTTTAGTGTAACAATTTATGATTTGCAAAAATAACTGTTGCATCTGTGTAGATTACATGAGCAAAGTGTAACGCGCCACTGACTTTAGACTAGGTTTTTTCTGGTCAGTGGCGCAATTGTTTAATGGAATAGCAAAATAGCACCAGGGATTGTTTGCGCCGGAACACGCCTCCTTTTTTGCGCTGAACCGCCCAGGGAGCGCAAGTTCATTCACTAGTTTAGCGACGTGCTTCTGTGGAGGGAAAAGCGCGCTTTGCGCGGGTGCAAAATAGGAATGACATATGCGTCGGTGTACAAAGTCAATTGCGCTGGGTGCAAGATAGGGCCCATAGTGTATAAATGGACAGAATTTAGAGGGGGCTTTTGTCATCTTAAAAATAATCACGTTCACTGGTATTTGTTAAGATAATTACGATGTTTAAATAATTTACTTCAAGGGCAAATATACAGAAGCAACATTTTGTAAATTGGAAACATTTTACGTCCCATTTTTTGTATCACTTGCAAAACGTTGTCAACTGCTGACCTTGTGCTTCCTAAGGTTTGCACTTATATAAATAACAAGGCTGGCATTGAGTCATTATTCACCATGTTTTACCATTCTGTTTATCAGCATGTTCGAAGGACCTTGGGCACTTTTAGCTTTCTCTGCCATGTATTTTATTACTAATTCTTTGTTTGTAACCCTGTTGCAAGGACATGCGGGACAAAACCATAGGTCCTCCAGCAACGCAGTGTCTTTGTCAGGCTGGCATCTCTTTTATCAGTGAATGTACCATATCTTTGGTTGTCTCTGTTCATTCGGGTATGCGAGTTGGGCTTGTTATGCAATTGTGTTGAAAATATTACAGTCTGAATGGTGCACACAAATAAAGTTTTGGCTTTCTGCAAGTGGATGCAATCACACAAAATCGGTCCAAGGTATTTTAATTATTGGTTACCATGTAGCTTCTACCATGTAGAACCCAGTGTATAGTATAGCTCCCTGGCAGGTATCCTTATGAGTTCGACAGGTGAAGTTGAAAATGGTATATGTCCACTCTCTCCTGAGGTGGACTAAGCCACAAGAATCAGCCCACTCTCTCATCTGTCACCCTCCCTAATCTATCAGATTGAAAACCTTTTGCCCAGTTCACTGACTGGGGGTTAAAGTAGGTTTGGGCTCCCTGACAGGTATTCTTATGGGTTTAGAGTTTGACAGATGAAGTTGAATGTGGCCTATGTCCACTCTCTCACCTGTCGTCCTCACCCATTTTTTTTTCAAATTAGGGTTTAAAGCAGGATTATATAAATTGCTAATTGGTTGCTAGGGTATTCTGTGTGGTTACTAGGGTGTTGATATGCAGTTGCTAGGGTGTTATTATGTGGTTTTCTAGGCCATTGCTAGGTGGTGACCAGGGCGTACATCTCCCCTCAAGCATTCTTTGATCGCTTTCTGTATATCATTTAAAGTCCCTGTGAACCTGAAGTTGCAACTGATTTTATTTCAGTGCTATGACGTATTTCCAAGTGAAATGGAATATAGAAGGCAGGATTTTACTTCAGCGCTCCTCCTCTCCATCTCTCACTCATAGCAGACTAATGGTTGGAGGGGAGTGGTTAAGGATATTCAAACCCAAGCCGTCAAACTGCCGTCATCGGAAAGGGAATGCCATTCCAGACCGGAAGTTACTTTTCAGATTTTGATTAAAGATTAACACGGCAAAAACATTTTTCAGTGTATTAACTTGCATGGATTAATGGTTCACCCTAAGACCTGTAATGTGTGCTAACAAAGTAAATAAGATTGCATTAGAATTAACACAGCTACTACATTGTCACATTACTATCGAGTGCATATCATAAAAGTCTGTTTGTAAAGCCTGTGCCGAACTGATTTACCAAATAATCCAGTGAAATGTGCTGAATACAAATAAATAATGCTCAACTGAGATATTCACATTGTTGAAAAGAAATAATCACATTCCTAGCATTAGGATCCTTTGGAAGGTGATGTCATTATAGTCCAGTGATCCTGTATCTCTCTTCTCTCCTCGTCATCTCACTAACACACCAGTGGGCGGGGCCAAAGTTTTAATGATGATCTTTGGGTGGGACGTAATATTTCTCACAGATTTCTGCTCATTCTAATTCATAGATCACAGATAAAGTAGCATAGCAAATATTACATTTATATGAATGGACTAGTGAGAGAGCGATTGCGTGTGAATTATTTCTTCCAAAATATGGTAGAACTTTTTAGTTTCTAAGCTATTTTTATTGATAAATCACAGAAAAGTGTTGTACATTTCTACGCTACTGAATGTTTCTTTGTGCATGCGATCTGCACATGATGTTACTATCTGTTTGTCACAGGATGTTTTGGTGTTATTTCATGTTCATGTTTCATGTTTTTAGTTTATCATGTTCACTATCATGTTTCTGAGTTTGTCATGTTCTGTCATGCACTTCCTGGTCTTGTCATGTGATTCCCATGCCCTCGTGTGTTCTTGTGTCATGTTGTCATTAGGTTTGTTTGAGATGCGCCTCGCCTCGCCTGAAATTCAGCTGAGACTAGGCGGCTGCAGTGAGTGGAGGAGTGAAAAAAGTGCAGGCAAGCCGGACAGTTCTCTCTTCTCGTAGTGGATCAGACACCTGCGAGATCAAAGGCGGATATCGCGGGATTCACACTCGTGCGCTTTGTTGCTGATAAACTGGATGTAATTTAAGTTCTGTTACTTTTATATGAAAATAAATATTATGAACAAGACACCCAAAGTTTTTGTTATTTTTTCCATTCGAAAGACGTGTTTATCAATCATTTTTACTTTAATTAGGCCTACATACATGTTTTTATATATATATTTTTTTTATAAATATGACAACAATCACATAACCTACAGAGAGATCGCCTTTGTTAGAGAGTTTGGGAATATTCACACATAAAAACATGATATCAGAGTTTTAAAATCAAACATTTTAAAAAAGAACCATACATCACGGTTGTTTAAACCAATAAACATTAAGCTGTGTCGTCAGCAAGTCGTTTCCCATCATGCTTTTGATCAGCGCAGTCAGTGGAGAGCAACTGCGCCCGACTGCAGAATCCGACACATCCGCCTTTCGCTCGTGAGAGTTTTTTGACATACGTCAGCATGACATCAGAGCAAGGCGGACCGCCCTCAGACACTTTTCTCAGACACCGGAATGCATCTCGCGCTGATCACCGGTGATCGGTTCTGCGCAGATTTCGCTCATCTCAAACAAGCCTATTGGTTCGTTGTTTGGTTCATTGCTCACATGTGTCCCTTGTCTTGTCATTAGTCTTTGTGTATTAAGCCCTCATGTTTGCCATGTGTCTTTGTCTTGTGATGATCGTATAACCATTGTTGGTGAGTGTCTCAAGTCATGTTTTTGTTTGTTCCTTTGATTTAGTCAAGTTAAGCCATGCCAAACCAAGTTAAGCCAAGTCTTTTGTTTATGGTTATTGCCCAGTCTTTGTTTTATGTTTGGATTATTGAATAAAAGCTGCACTTGGGTTCTAAAACCTTACCTACAGTGGACTGTGTTACACACTGTATGTGTGTGCATTACAATGCAGCAGCGCATTAGTTTAGAACTGCAATTAAATTGTGTGTGTACGACAAGCTGTTTAAAATGTGCATTCACCCGATCAATTTTTGAGCATCCAGATCGTATAACCAAACATATCTTGTGGAGCGCTCTGAGAGTCTGCATTTATTTGTCATTTTAACTGTTGGAAACGGAGTGTAAAAGTGAACTTCAAAGAATTCTTTTCCTGTGGCACCCTCTATAGGCCATGACCAGCGATTGGTCGACGTCAAGTTTAAAGCAAAATGGCAGAGCATTAAAGTTGACTAGTCTGTGCAACCCCTACGCTCAACACATAATCATCTTCAATTAAAAGTAGTGAGACTAAAGGCCGAAGTATAGCTACCTTACTTTTTACGCATGCGCGAGGGTCAGCGCACAGTGTGCGTGACGCAAATTTCGTCATCAGAAGATTACATGCGTTGCACATCCGCATTTCATATTGTTGCAGTATTTACATGGGTTGTAACTCGTGGCGAGAGATAATTTGAATATAGCGCAGGGTATGAAGCTAGATTTATATTTGTTTTGCTGAGATGCATTGTGGCCAACTGTAAATGGAACCATTTTAACAAATCAGATAGCTATCCAATCAGTAAAAACGCATTAAAGTGACCAGGGCTGGATTTCCCGAAACCTTCTTAACACTACGTCGTTCTTAAAGGGTTAGTTCACCCAAAAATGAAAATTCTGTCATGAATTACTCACCCTCATGTTGTTGGACACCCGTAAGACCTCCGTTCATATTCGGAACACAAATGAAGATATTTTAGTTGAAAGCTGATGACTGAGAAAGGCTTCAGACAGGCCTCCATTGGCATTCAGTACATTGACACTTGCAAGATCCATGAAAGGCACTTAAAACGTCGTTACAAAGTCTATCTCACCACAGTGGCTCTACAATAATTTTACGATGCGACGACAATAGTTTTTGTGCGAAAAAAAAATCAAAATAACACCTTTAACCAACTTGTTCTCGACTTCCGTGTGTGCCTCCACGACGCATGCGCGAGAATATGAATATGACGCAGCGCCGCCGACCCCCCCTAAAAATATCATTAAAAACGACATTGTGTATTGTAAATAATATAATTATATACACTTAAAATAATTGTGTAAGTAGTTAAACAATACAAACGCAAACGGGGCAAAAATGCGTTTTAAGTTTAGAAACATTTTGAGTCCCCCGGCTCTTGCCCCACAGTGGTTTGGTCCACCACACACCTCACCTACACACACAAGTCCGGTGGGAGAGAACACAGTTCTTCAGTAGTTATGGAGCTTCAGTAAGTAGTGGTTAAGGCTATTTTATTCACTTTAAACATCGGATTAAGTATTATTTTCTCTTTAAAACAGACGATGCTGAGTTATTAATAAATTAGAAATGGCAAAAAATGTGTATGTACGATAATTCCGAGAGCACATGAAGGCAGCATAGATCTACTGCTGTGTTGGGTTTTGCTCAATGCTATGTGGAAGAAGCAAGATAATTTAATAATAATATTACCGCGTGTTGAAACTATGATGACTCATTTTTAAACAATTATTACTTTTTGTTGGCCAGATAAAATGACATAGAAAAGAAAAACGGACATGAGATCATTTTTCGGTGCACCAAAATGCCACAAATATACTTACAAGTACAATTTTGGCAGTATTATTTGTGTCCGCTTCAAAAATTGCCCTTGAGAAATTTTATATTTATTGTCCACCCCAACTGTATGGACCTACTCACAGGTAGTAAAGATTTATTAAAACTGGATCACTAACAAACAAAATACTCAAGGCAAACCGTGAACCGAACAACCGGTAACTAGTAATGTCAATGGACAAAGAACTGAAAGAAACATAGAGCTTAAATACACAAGCACATGATAATGAAATCAACGAGAAACCATAGTTCCCTTTCGTTCAGTCACTACGACGTAACGTTAGTGACTAACGAATGGGGGTTTCGCTTAGAAGCCTATCATCTTCGAGCTTAGAGAAAACGCCCAATGGCGTGCCAATGCCATGGGGCATGCGGAATTTGCATACGTAACTCCGCCTCACCGCGTGAGTATATAAGGAAGTACGTGGCAATATCGCATTATGTTTCTGCTTTCGGAGCCAAGAGTACCTGCCTCTTCACTCCTACAGCCTTCTGAGACTCTGTCAGCTTCTTCGAGACGAGCAGCTTTCCAGTCGGTGTTGGTGTGACGGCGCGTTCCAGTGATCGCATACTTCCTGCCTGCTGATCTGTGCAGTGGTCCGCCTGACAGCTGGTGTGTGTTTCCCTGGGCGCTTCGGCATCGACTGCAAAGTTTCCTCTCACAAAAAGAGCTTGCACGTGACACGTCCTTTTCAGGATGTTTCGTCCGTGCACTTCTGGGTGCGGTAGATCTCTTTTTTCTTTCGACGGGCACGAGCGCTGCGTGACGTGTTTGGGCTTTCAGCACGCTCAGGCAGCGCTCGTGGATGACTCATGTTCTCTCTGCGGGAACCTGGCCATCTCGGTGTTACGATCAAGACTCCGTGAATTCCGTGCTGATGCCGGAACGAGAGTCCCCTCCGTCACCCCCCAATCTGCGGTCTCCTCTGGAGGCGGCACTTTGGCTGGTGAATAGGGTGATCTGAGGGTGACGGTGTGGAACAAAGCTCCGACGCTAGTTCCTCGGCCCACACCCCCCTCTGATGCACCTGACCCGGCCCGTGCTCAAGTGTCTACATCGGCGCCGGCTCCTGCTGTCCCGACTGTGGCGTTTGGCACGGCGGAGGATGAGGAGATGTCTATCGCCGCATCACAAGGTGGGCTGGAGTCATCTGAGGATGATGATTCGGCTGTGCTGCCACCCTCGGGTGCGCCAGCATTGCCCGAGTCGGACCCAGAATTGACAGCCATGCTGTCTCGGGCAGCCGCAGCGCTTGGACTGGAGTGGAACCCTCCGCCTCAGCCTGAGCGTTCGCGGTTGGACGATTGGTTTTTGGGGGCGGCGCGCTCGGACACCCGTCCGACCGCTCCTCCAAATCCTTTCTTTCCCGAGGTGCATGAAGAGATCGCGCGTTCCTGGAAGTCCCCGTTGTCTTCCCGCGAACGTTTGGCGAACTCTTCCGCCTTCACCTCCCTCGATGGAGCCGCGGCTCAAGGGTACACTGGGGTACACGAACGTTCTGCTGCGATGCAACTGTGTCCTCAGAGCGCTTCGTCCTGGCGTGGTGACCCAAAGCACCCCTCCAAAGCCTGTAGGTTTTCGTCATCCCTGGTGGCGAAGTCCTATAGAGCTGCGGGGCAGGCGGCTGCTTCTTTGCATACCATGGCAACTCTTCAGGCTTACCAAGCCAAGTTGCTGTGTGATATGCACGAGGGGGGGGCTGACCCAGGACTCAGCAATGAGTTGCGTGCCGCCACCGACCTCGCTCTCCGGGCGACGAAGGTGACCGCACGCTCCCAGGGGCAGGTGATGTCCACAAATGTGGTCCAGGAGCGACACCTATGGCTCACCCTGGCCGATATGCGTGACGCTGAGCGAACCCGTTTCCTCAACGCCCCCATATCCCAGGATGGGCTATTCGGCGGAGCGGTCGAGAGCTTCGCCCAACAGTTCTCGGCCGCTCAGAAGCAGACTGAGGCTATAAAATATATCCTGCCCCGGCGGTCAGCTGCTGCCTCCACCCCACCGCCCGCGCAGGTGCCTCAGCCTGCTCGCCGCCGAGGGCGCCCTCCTGCGGCTCCCTCTACCTCTGCGCCACCCAAGCAGCAGCCTCCACCCGGGCCGCGCAGAGGCAGCCGCAGGAAGGCGTCCCAGTCCGCTCCAGCCCCGCAGCCCGCGAAGAAACGCCAGGCTAAGATGCGGACGGCTCAGGGATGGGCAGTTCTTTCCAGGAGACGGCGGCAGGGCCGCTCCTTCCCCCGGTGGAGGGCCGGGGGAGAATCTTTTGTTCAGCTGCTGGCCCCCGGGTCAGCAGCACCCTAATGTGGTTAAAGAAAGCACTGACAACCCCATCCCTGAGCCCCCAGAGATCGGTGACGGCAGTGCGCACCACCCTCGGGTCTCGCCACTCTCGTCCCTCTCTGTCGCCAGCCCCCTGGCAGAGCAGACCCCAGTGGAACGCGAGTCCTTCCCTGGTCTCCTCTGTCCGGGCGCAGCCGTTAACCGTGCCCCGACCCCGGGACGCCCAACAGCCTCCCCTGTCCGGGCCGGTAACGCTGCCTCGCTGCCCCACCCGGGGTACGTCTGCCGTCTGCATGACCCCGTTGGTGCAGTCTCTGGAAGCGTGGCTTCAGCTTCCGGGGCTGTCCCGCTGGGTTGCGCGGACCGTCAGGCTCGGCTACGCGATTCAGTTCGCGCAGGCTCCTCCCCGTTACAGGGGAGTCCGCTATACCGTGACCGGGGCCCATGCCCCCGTCATGCGTGCGGAGATTGCCACTCTACTGGCGAAGGGTGCGATCGAGCCTGTCCCTCCGGCCGAGATGAAGTCGGGGTTCTACAGCCCCTACCTCATTGTACCCAAGAAAACCGGTGGGTTACGACCAATCCTGGACCTTCGCATCTTGAACCGATCCCTTCACCGGCTTCCGTTCAAGAAGTTGACTGCGAAACGCCTTTTCGAATGCGTTCGTCCTCACGATTGGTTTGCAACGATCGACCTGAAGGACACCTACTTCCATGTCTCCATCCTTCCTCAACACAGATCGTTCCTACGGTTTGCTTTCGAGGGGCAGGCATATCAGTACGCAGTTCTCCCTTTCAGGCTATCTCTGTCCCCTCGCGTCTTCACGAAGATTGCCGAGGCAGCCCTTGCGCCCCTTCGGCAGCACGGGGTTCGCATCCTGAACTACCTCGACGACTGGCTCATACTAGGCCACTCTCGAGAGCAGGTGTGCGGAGACATAGATCAGGTTCTCCACCACTTAGCCCGTCTGGGCCTTCGGGTCAACTGGGAAAAGAGCAAACTTTGCCCCGTGCAGAGGATCTCTTTTCTCGGTATGGAGATCGACTCGGTCGCCATGTGCGCGCAGCTTACGAGCGAGCGCGCGCAGTCTCTGCTGACTTGCCTCCGTCAAATCGAGAGCAAGAGTGCGGTTCCACTGAAACTATTTCAGAGGCTCCTGGGGCATATGGCATCTGCAGCCGCGGCAACGCCGCTCGGATTGCTTCATATGAGACCGCTTCAGCACTGGCTTCGCGATCGAGTCCCGAGATGGGCATGGCAGTCTGGCACGCTCCGGGTCCAAGTGACTCGGGCCTGCTTACAGACGCTCACCCCGTGGTCGAACCTCAGTTTTCTACGGGCCGGTGTGCCCTTAGAACGAGTTTCCAGGCATGTTGTCGTATCGACGGATGCCTCTGCCACAGGCTGGGGTGCCATGTGCAATGGACAAGCAGCCGTGGGCTCCTGGACAGGACCCCAGCGCCGCCTGCATGTCAATTGCCTCGAGTTGCTGGCAGTACGGTTCGCCCTGCACTGCTTCCGAGCGCTGCTGAAGGGTCAACATGTGCTTGTCCGGTCAGACAACACGGCCGTAGTAGCATACATCAACCACCAGGGCGGTCTACGCTCCCGCCGTATGTCTCAACTCGCCCGCCATCTCATCCTATGGAGTCAGAAGCGCCTGAGGTCCCTTCGTGCTGTCCATATTCCGGGAGTCCTGAACCTGAACGAGCTCTCGCGGTTTCAGCCCCTCTCGGGAGAATGGAGACTCCATCCCCAGACGGTTCAGCTGATTTGGGAACAGTTCGGCGACGCACAGGTAGATCTGTTTGCCTCCCACGACTCTTCCCACTGCAGCCTGTACTATTCCCTGACCGAGGGCATGCTCGGCACGGATGCACTGGCGCATAGCTGGCCGCGGGGCCTACTCAAATATGCGTTCCCCCCAGTGAGCCTACTCGCACAGCTCCTGTGCAAGATCAGGGAGGACAAGGAGCAGGTCCTTTTGGTCGCCCCGTACTGGCACGGCCGGACCTGGTTCCCCGAACTCATTCTCCTTGCGACAGCCCCTCCCTGGCCTATTCCTCTGAGACCGGACCTCCTTACTCAGAGACGGGGCACCCTATGGCACCCGCTTCCCGACCTCTGGAGCCTCCACATGTGGCTCCTAGACGGGACGCGGCAAGTTTGAGTGGCCTACCACCTACGGTGGTCGCCACCATCACTTCCGCTAGGGCAGAGTCCACTCGGCATGCCTATGCGTTGAAGTGGAACCTCTTCGTCACCTGGTGCTCTTCCCGCCAAGAAGACCCCTGGAAATGCCCGATCGGGTCCGTGCTTGAATTTCTCCAAGAGGGGCTGGAGCGAAGGCTGTCTCCCTCCACCCTCAAGGTATATGTGGCCGCAATATCTGCCCACCCCGATCTCTTGGAGAACAAGAAGGTAAGTCAGCATGACCTGGTCATCAGGTTCCTGAGGGGAGCGAGGAGACTGAATCCTCCTCGCTCTCCTCTCGTACCCTCTTGGGACCTCGCAGTAGTGTTAAGTGCTCTGCAGAGACCTCCCTTTGAGCCTTTGCGGTCGGTTGATATTAAGTTCCTGTCTATGAAGACGGCTCTGCTGACCGCATTGGCCTCCGTTAAGAGGGTCGGGGACCTGCAGGCATTTTCGGTTGACGAAGCGTGCCTGGAGTTCGGGCCGGCCAACTCTCACGTGATCCTGAGACCCCGGCCTGGATATGTGCCCAAGGTTCCCACCACTCCGTTTAAGGACCAGGTGGTGAACCTGCAAGCGCTGCCTTTGGAGGAGGCAGACCCAGCCTTGGCATTGCTCTGTCCAGTACGCGCCCTCCGCGCCTACGTAGACATGACGCAGTGTTTAAGGACCTCAGACCAGCTCTTTGTCTGTTATGGTGGAGAGCGGAAGGGAAGTGCTCTCTCAAAGCAAAGGCTGTCTCACTGGATAGTGGACAACATTGTTTTGGCTTACCAGCAGCAAGGTCGCCCATGTCCCCTTGGTGTGAGGGCACACTCCACTAGGAGTGTGGCCTCCTCTTGGGCTTTAGCGCATGGCGCCTCGCTAGCAGACATCTGCAGAGCTGCAGGCTGGGCGACACCCAACACATTCGCCAGATTCTACAATCTCAGAGTGGAGCCAGTGTCCGACTATGTACTCGCCCCCCCGAGGGGCCGGTAATGGACCAGGCTCAGGTGTCTTCGCTTGCTCGCCATTCCACTCCACGGACTGGATACGTGCGATTTTTCCTCAGGTGAGCTCCCCGAGAGCCCTGAGCTCCTCCAGCACTGTCGACGCCGACATCAGTTCAGTCTGCCCTTTCGAGACCAGACCCTCATGTCCGGCCAGGTGCCCCATGTGCATGGTTCCCCTCCGGCGACCCCCACATGTGTATTTCACCGTAAGCCTCTGCAGTGAGCGGGTTTCTTCCCTTGGCGTGTCCCCGCCACCCCTAGGGTTAAAAATCCACCTTCGGCTGGTACCCTAGAGATCTTCCATATGCAGCCCCTACCGGCTCATATGTGTCTCTTAAGTCACTAGGCCCCACGGTTAGGCATCTTGGCATTCCCTCACTGGGATATGCTTCCCAGTGTACCTTGGTATTCCTGTGTTAAGTGGGAGTCCTTCGTCCGTATTAGTCTTACGACAGGGTACTCACACTTACGCAGGGCGCTGGAAGACAGCTGAGTGGCGGGATTATATTGGGACCCCCATTCGTTAGTCACTAACGTTACGTCGTAGTGACTGAACGAAAGGGAACGTCTCGGTTACGGATGTAACCCTCGTTCCCTGAGGAGGGAACGGAGACGTAACGTCCCGTTGCCACTTCAGCTGTGCTACCTGGAACGCAGGAGTTCAGTCTTGGCTCCTCAAGCAGGTAACATAATGCGATATTGCCACGTACTTCCTTCTATACTCACGCGGTGAGGCGGAGTTACGTATGCAAATTCCGCATGCCCCATGGCATTGGCACGCCACTGGGCGTTTTCTCTAAGCTCGAAGATGATAGGCTTCTAAGCGAAACCCCCATTCGTTAGTCACTAACGTTGCGTCTCCGTTCCCTCCTCAGGGAACGAGGGTTACATCCGTAACCGAGACGAAACTAACTCAAACACAGGAAACTAAACTAAAACACGTAACTCACCCAAAACAAACAAGGCTTACCCATAACAGCATGTGTTAGCAGGACTCACAAATTTCACTTATTGCCTCATGTTCACAACTTTGCCATGTTTTATGGTGTCTTTGGCGAGACACCTCAGCAAAAAGGCTTAATTCTTTTTTGAGCCTAGTGCAAGTATATAACCGGCACTTAGGGCTCAAAGACACTATCCCCTATTGATTAGCTGTCAACAAAAGTTAGTCACTACACTTCACCCTGTTCTGCAATACTGCTGATGTGAAGAGAGAGAGAGAGGGGGGAGAATGGAAATTACTGTGACCATTGGGCCTTTTCTTCCAGCCTGCAGTTTTTGTTCTTCTAACTGAGGTCTTTGCCAAGTAGGTGCTGAAAGCAGAACAAGTAATGTAAAGACAAGCAGATTCATGTAATGTTATCATATATACATGCAAGTACATTGTATGACTTTACAGAAGACACTACAGAACATATCTATTTTGGGTACTTCTACTAGCTACTAGGAACCTGAAAATAGTCATTTCTTTCTCTGATTGTGTCAGGACAGTGCTTTAATTCCACTGCTTTTATTAAATTATATTTGAGGAGACAATTAGTGTTCCATTACAATGAGGAAAGATAGCAGATCATGTACTGAAAACAGAGATGCTTTAGGACATATTCTTGCGTTCAAAAGCAGCTCTAGAGAGTGCAGACGGAGCGCAGCGGAATGAAACGGAACAGAACCTACGGGTGTCTAACTATTTTTAAAGGTTTTTTCTAGGTTAAAATACTTTCTAGTTTCCCAGCTTAATATTTAAAGGATCAATGTGCATGAGTAGGGGTGAATGGTGCACAACCTAGTCTTGTGTAGCCAGACCTTCAGACTGACGGCAGAAGGTAAGGGCTTTTTCGCAGATTTTATTAGCGATGGACAGCCCATTTTGACTGACATATAATGCAAACAATCACAGTTCGTTTTGTTCTGCGTCATGTTAACCCTCTGAACCTGAGAAATGCGCCGGCGCGTTTTGCCGGATTTTTCCTCATGACAGTGTAAAACAACTTAAAATACTCCATCATTTGTGGCCTCACAGACACACTGTAAAAAGTGACTGTGATTTTTTTTGAACTTGTAAATAAAGATAGCATAATTTAAGTGTATTTTACAAACAAATCCTATTTTGTCTTTTTACTTCAAAATGTCATGTTTAATTCAATAAACTACTTGAGCTTTCATTTTAATTTGTTGTGCTTAAATACATAAGTAAATTCAAATGGAACTGCCCAAGTAATATTTACTTAGTGTTTTGTCATCTAATGGACTAATGCAAAAAATGACAAACGCAAGTAAAACTTACTCCATGAAGCCAGGCAATCCATGTGCATGATTTCTGGGGTCCTAATGGCGCGCAGAGGAAAGCAACGGAACATTTTCTCGAAGTCTGATGTGATTTTTTTACACGGTAAGTTATGAAATATTTGTTTATTGGTCAATTTAGTTACGTTTGCAGAAAAGTATAGAGCTATTAGGCTGTCTGCAGTCATGGTGCTTAAAGAGTTAACGCGTTACTGTTAATATATAACTTTGAGTTGAGTTTGCTAAAGAACCGAATTTTAGCAAACAGCATCTGTGTCGAAAACAATTGTCCTATGTTTTATATGTAATCTACAAAGAAGTTTAATGTACAGTGAACTTTTCGATGAACTGTGCCCGACGCGAGCGTCGTGTTTATTCATCTTTGTGATTAAATAATTGTGCCCTCACGTGCTATCCGAATTATAAACATAAGTTTCCTAATTTAAAAATGGACATGTACAGCCTAGGAAGTTTTACGAACCCGGAATGATAGTCTACCCGATCCCAGAGATGGGTAAATTAACGTTAGGCCCTTAACTTTAAAAGTGATGGAGAAAACCGCCAATCCCCCATTAATTCACATCAACTAAGCTACACTGCTTTGTTGATGCATATTAATAAAGTTAAACCGAGATTATACTCCCTATTGAATAGCTAGTGATACATTTTGTAGGGTATGTGTTCAGGCAGCCTTATATGAGCTATACATTTATTGTAGATATTTACTTGAATGCAGTTGTTGACTGGTCAAATTTCAAATCAATAAGATAAGTATAATTATTAAAATTTGGTATAAAAAAAGTATAACATTAACATTTCTAACATACCGGTATGTCCCACAGGTTGCACTCACCATTCAAGCTCATGCCAGGTAAATTGGCAATAATTCTTACAGCCTATACCAGTATGACACAGATTTCAATAGATATACATACACATATACAATCACACACACACACACACACACACATACACTGCATGCATAATTATTAGGCACGTTGGATTTTCTGATCATATTTTTTCTCCTATCGAAGATTAGAAGTCATTAATCACTGCCCTGCTGTCAAAGATTTCATGGAGAGATGGCCAGCTCTTTTTGGTGAATCTGAGGTAAACCTAGTTCTTCTTTTGTTGGCTTGATGATAATATGTAGGTACTTATAACTTTTGGAACTTATATTTCATTCATTAAAAACAATTTAATATTTTAATTTCATTAGTATAGCAGGATGTGTGTTTGTGTGTGTGTACGTGTGTTGTTGGCAAAAAAAAAAGTTTATTTGACTACTAAATCTTAAATGTGTTACATTTTATTTTCTTTGTCTTAGATCAAGAGTTTAGAAGGATAACCACCATCCCCATGGAGCCAACCTTTCTGCAAAAATTGGACCTCTACACTCCAAAGCTCCTGGATTTATTTAAAATGAAGGGTGCATGCATAAAAAAATAGAAGTGTGCTAGATTCACACTTTACAGCAAGGTAAATGTATATTACACATATGATATCCTGCTGCTTCCTGACTTTAGATATATGCAGTTGTATGTAGATGGCAGTGTACACTGTTAATGCTCACTGCAATTTACTTTTGTTTTTAACAGCAAATTGAAGATAAGCGAAATGCTGTGATCCGTTGCCTGCTAATCATCCAAGGAGCTCATTGAAGTCTTCCAGGTATATTGATAGATACATTAAAATTTAGTTTGACTTTGGATATGTACAGTACTGCGAAAGGCACATTAGTATTTTCATCCCCAAAATTGGTTTTTACTTTTTATATCCTTGTGCTGTAGTTTGTCAAAAAAAGTGCTATACCGTTCTAAAAAAAATGGTGCTATATGGCACTAAAAGTGGTTCTTGGCTTGTAATCATAGGGGAACCCATTTTGGTGCTATATAGCACCATGGGCCCTATCTTGCACCCAGCGCAATTGACTTTGTACACCGACGCATGTGTCATTCCTATTTTGCACCCGCGCAAAGCGCGCTTTTCCCTCCACAGAAGCACGTCGCTAAACTAGTGAATGAACTTGCGCTACCTGGGCGGTTCAGCGCAAAAAAGGAGGCGTGTTCCGGCGCAAACAATCCCTGGTGCTATTTTGCTGTTCCATTAAACAATTGCGCCACTGACCAGAAAAAACCTAGTCTAAAGTCAGTGGCGCGTTGCGCGTTGTTCATTATGCTATTTTAAGGGCGCATGCTTGACCATAATGTATAGCGTGCACAACGCGCATACACTTTGCTCATGTAACCTACACAGATGCAACAGTTATTTTTGCAAATCATAAATTGTTACACTAAAAAAATATTAACACATGAGATGACGGAAATCATTGTGGTGTGCCACGAAGATGTGAAAAAATAGGCATAAATCTAGCTTACAAATGATTCAGGCTAATTGTAATAATTAAGGATAAGACCTGTTTGCCCAATAGTGGCAAGACATATATGTATATAAGGACATCTGACAAATTGGTTTGTCCGTCAAGAACCAGGAAAAAAAATCGACTGAAAAACTGAAAGACTGAAAAAAAAAAAAGACTGTGAAATCACCTTTACCATAATGTACAACATTACAACTTCACTTCTCTGTCTTTCACTGCTCTTACTAGCACATCAGTCTCCTCGGCTGTGAACCGCTCCTGCCGTGCGCCTGGTAAATACGCCATAATAATAGCAATCCATAATGGAACTTGCGCACCTGCTTTTAAAGGGAATGTTGGATGACGCTCGGATTGGTTTATTCACGTTACGCCCAAACCACACCTATGAATAATGAAGCTACTTCAGACCAACCCATTTTAGATTTGCGCCGGGCGCAAGAGCCATTTATCCCGCCGGGAAAATAGCAACAGCGCCGAGACCCGCCCACAAAGTTACTTGCGCTTCACGCTTTGACACTTGCGTTTCAGATCGTTAAAATAGGGCCCCATATCTTTAAAGGTGCTCTACAGCGCTTTTGTCAAATGGTGCTGTGTAAGTTGATCTTTTAGTTGATCCTGGTAAGCGCTCATTGTCACAGTTGTAAACACCACAGTGTTCTTCTTCAACGAGGAAGTTTGACGGCACGGCATTTGTTTCCAGGTGGACCGTTAAAGAACGCAACACACACGTCTGGTGGACATCCTGTAGAATTCAGCCATTCAGAGGACGACTTAGAAACTCCTGAAGAGTGTCCCAAATGCATCAGACCTTCAGCCAACGGTCTGTGGACTCAACCTAATGCGGGGTTGGTTGCTATATCAACACTATATTGAGAAAACAATTTGACCAAAATTCTAAAATCTTTGGAAGACATCACTGAACATTTATTTAATAATAGCAAAAGTAATTTTTCCTCTCAGTTTTGTGTTTATATACAGTGAGTAAAATCTGCTATTATTTTAATCTCCAACACTGTAAAAAAAAATCCTAATTTTACGGAAAATAACTCTAAATTGTTTACAGTATTTTCCTGTAATTTTGAATTATGTTTAAAACTATGTAAAATTACAAACAATATCTGTAAATAAACAACTTGACTGTTATTTTAAGGATTATATCATTAATGACAAATTACAGTAATTCTCATTTTTATAAAGGAAAATTACTGTATTATTTATACAGTATTTTTCTGTTTTCATAAATTACATACAAATTCATGTAAAATTACAAAAAATATCCGTAAATTAACAACTTGACCATTATTTTATCATTAATGACAAATCACAGTCATTCTCATTTTTTTTTTTACAGGGAAATTACTGTATTATTTATACAGTATTTTTCTGTTTTCTTAAATTACATACAAATGTATGTAAAATTACAGAACTAATCTGTAATAAAATATGTAGCTCATTATATTAAAGGTTTATGTCCATACTAACAATTTAACATTATTCTTTGTAATTTTAAAGTAAATCTTATTAGTTTCACTGTAAAAATAAAATCGTAAAAAAATGGTAAATGACTGGGAGCTACGGCTGCCAAACAAAAACTGTAAAATTAAAGTAAAATATCTTAATTCAAATAAAGTGCAAAAACTTTACGTAAATTCCCCTTAAAAGTTTGAGAGAAAACTGTTATTTTACAGATTTTTCCTTATTTAAATTAAGATAATTTACGTTAATTTTATGTTTTTGTTTGGCAGCCGTTGCTGCCAGTCATTTGATTTTTTTAATTATTTTTTTTTTTTACAGTGTAGGTGTATTTTTACATTCAAACTGTAATTCTGGATACAAATATAACTATATAGGAAACTAAATATCAAACAATAATCTGTTTTTAAAGAGTAAAAATCTGTTTCTGTGTTTTGTTATGTTGTAATACTGTTAAGCTAGGACTGGGCACTATGACGATGATAGTGACTATCCAATATTGCACACAATTATCTCAAAATCCCTGTCGTGAGGTATTCGCTTGATTTAAACAGTCAGTTATGTTTAAAGTAACGTTAGAGTTAAACGGTTCAAGTTAATGTGGGGAATCCCGGATGCTTGTCATTGTGCTTTCGTTCTTAAAGGGGCAGCAGCTTAATAAACTGCCGTCCGTTAATTTGAATCAAACAACAAAAGACTAGAGAAGACCTTCTGCGTTTTTAAGAATCAAGTGATATTAATGCATAGAATATCATGCAGTGAAGACTAAGCAGTATTATTCTGTAGTATTTCTTAATTAAATATCTATAAAATAACTATACTGTGATATTGTTATTGTGAAATAAAATTTATCATGTATGAAGAATAATATGGTCATAATGCCCATCCCTACTGTCAGCTACTTTTAAGATCAAGCTTGTCATAAAAGTAAAGGAGTATTGGAATGAGTTATCTGAAAACACTGTCATGTACACTCATTCAACAGAGAGGACAGGAATCCACCATCCTTGGACTCTGAAGAATTATAGGCAAACCAGGATTTTGGATCTACTGTGAAGTTTTTGTATGGACCTGGTGAGTACATTTTGCAAGTCCATGTCTCTGTCAGTAAGTTGATAATTAATATTAATGTTTTATCAAATAAATTAATATTCATTTGTGTGTGTGTGTGTGTGTGTGTGTTCCCTTTCGTTCAGTCACTACGACGTACGTTAGTGACTAACGAATGGGGTTTTCGCCTAGAAGCCAATTACCTTTGAGGTGTTTAACAGCGCCCAATGGCGTGCCAATGCCATCGGCATGCGGAATTTGAATGCGTAACTCCGCCCCACCGCGTGGGTATATAAGGAAGTACGCTGGCAACATCGCATTATGTTTCTGCTTTGGAGCCAAGAGTACCTCTTCACTCCTTCAAGCCTACAACTGAGTCTTTGTCAAGCCTTCGAGACGAGCAGCTTTCCAGAGGCGTTGGATCTACGGCGCGTTCCAGTGATCGCATACTGCCTGCCTGCTGATCTGCGCAGTGGTCCGTCTGACAGCTGGTGTGTTGTCCCTGGGCGCTTCGGCGTCTCTGCGAAGCTTTCCTCTCCTAAAAGAGCTTACACGTGGCACGTCCTTTTCAGGATGTCTCGCCCGTGTACTTCTGGGTGTGGCCGGTCGTTGACTTCCTCTGATGGACACGATCTCTGCTTGGTATGCTTGGGCGTTCAGCATGCTCAAGCAGCGTTAGTGGATGAGTCATGTTCTCACTGCGGGAACATGACCATCGCGGTTCTGCGGTCGAGACTCAAGGATCTTTGTAATGAAGTGAGAGTCCCCTCAACCACACCCCGATCTACCGTGCCCCCCGTGGCCGGTACTTCGGCTGGTGGTCAGGGTGACCTGAGGGTTACGGTGTGGAACAAAGCCCCGATGCTCATGCCTCGGGCCACACCCCCCTCTAGCGTTCCGCATCCCGTGAGCGTTCAGTCTGAAATCGCGGGGCCAGCTCCGGCTCCCCCGCGCATTTCGTTTGGCGCTCCAGAGGATGATGCGATGTCGGTCACCGCATCACAAGGTGGGCTCGAGTCCTCTGAGGATGATGACTCGGCTGTGCTGCCGCCTTCGGGCGCGCCAGCATTGCCCGAGTCGGACCCAGAGCTGACAGCCATGCTGTCTCGGGCAGCCGCGAGTCTAGGGATAGAGTGGAACCCTCCGCCCTGTCCCGAACGCTCGCGGCTCGATGATTGGTTTTTTGGAGCCCGCGCTGACTCACGTCAGTCCCCGCCCTCAATACCTTTCTTTCCCGAGCTGCATGAGGAGATTGCCCGGTCCTGGAAGTCCCCGTTGTCTTCCCGTGACCGGTCTGCAGTCTCCTCTGCCTTCTCCATCCTTGATGGGGCCGCGGCCAAAGGGTACACTGGGGTCCCCCAGGTTGAACGTTCTGTTGCGATGCAACTGTGTCGTCAGAGCGCTTCGACCTGGCGAGGCGATTCTAAGCACCCCTCCAAAGCCTGTCGATTCACATCAACCTTGGTGGCGAAATCGCACAGAGCTGCGGGGCAGGCTGCCGCCTCTTTGCATGCCATGGCGATCCTCCAGGTCTACCAGGCCAGGATCCTCAGGGACATGCACGAGGGTGGAGTTGATCCGGGGCTCTTAAATGAGCTGCGTGCCGCCACCGACCTCGCTCTCCGGGCGACGAAGGTGACTGCATATCCCAGACTGGCCTCCCCGGCGGAGCGGTTGAAAACTTCGCCCAACAGTTTTCAACCGCCCAGAAGCAGACTGAGGCTCTAAAACATGTACTGCCCCAGCGGCCAGCTGCTGCTTCCACCCAGCCGCCGGCACAGTCGCCTCAGCCTGCTCGCCGCCGAGGACGCCCTCCTAAGGCTCCCGCCCCTCCCACCCGGTCCAAGCAGCAGCCTTCACCCGGGCCGGGTCGCGGAGGAAGCCGTAGGAAGGCGTCCAAGTCCCCTCAGGCCGCCCCGCGCCCCGCTAAACGCCAGGCCAAGCGGCACTCCTGAGACGGACGGCTCAGGGATGGGAAATTCTTTCGAGGAGATGGTTGCAGGACCACTCCTTCCCCCGGTGGAGAATCCTTTGTTTAGCTGCTGGCCCCCGGGTCAGAAGCACCCTAATCTGGTCAAAGAAAGAATTAACACTCCCAACCCTGAGCCCCCAGAGATCGGTGATGTCAGTGCGCGCCACCCACGGGTCCCGCCACTCGCATCCCACTCTGTCGCCAGCCTCCTGGCAGAGCAGACCCCAGTGGAACGTGCGTCCTTCCCTGGTCTCCTCTGTCAGGACGCAGCAGTTAACCGCACCCCCACACCGGGACGCCCAACAGCCTCCCTTGTCCGGGTCGGTAACGCTGCATCGCTGCCCCACACCGGGTATGTCTGTAGTCCGAATGACCCCGCTGGTGCAGTTCCTGGGAGCCTGGCTTCAGATTCCAGGGCTGTCCCGCTGGGTCGCGAAGACAGTCAGGCGCGGCTACGCGATTCAGTTTGCGCAGGTTCCTCCCTGTTTCCGGGGAGTCCGCTTTACTATGGTCGGGGCCAATGCCCCTGTCATGCGAGCGGAGGTTGCCACCCTACTGGCGAAGGGTGCCGTTCAAGATGTTGACAGCGAAACGCCTTTTCGAATGCGTTCGTCCCGGCGATTGGTTTGCAGCGATCGACCTGAAGGACGCCTACTTTCATGTCTCCATCCTACCTCGACACAGACCGTTCCTACGGTTTGCTTTCGAGGGGCGGGCATACCAGTACGCGGTCCTCCCATTCGGCCTATCTCTGTCCCCTCGCGTCTTTACGAAGATTGCAGAGGCAGCCCTTGCGCCCCTACGGCAGCACGGGGTTCACATCCTGAATTACCTCGACGACTGGCTCATACTGAGTCACTCTCGAGAGCAGGTTTGCGAACACAGAGATCTGGTTCTCCACCACTTAGCCTGTCTGGGCCTTCGGGTCAACTGGAAGAAGAGCAAACTCTGCCCCGTGCAGAGGATCTCTTTTCTCGGTATGGAGATCGACTCGGTCGCCATGTGCGCGCAGCTTACGAGCGAGCGCACGCAGTCTCTGCTGACTTGCCTCCGTCAAATCGAGAGCAAGAGTACGGTTGCACTGAAACATTTTCAGAGGCTCCTGGGGCATATGGCATCTGCAGCCACGGTAACGCCGCTCGGATTGCTACATATGAGACCGCTTCAGCACTGGCTTCGCGATCGAGTCCCGAGATGGGCATGGCGGTCTGGCACGCTCCGGGTCCAAATAACCTTGGCCTGCTTACAGACACTCACTCCGTGGTCGAACTTCAGTTTTCTATGGACCGGCGTGTCCTTAGAACGAGTTTCCAGGCATGTTGTTGTATCAACGGATGCCTCCTCCACGGGCTGGGGTGCCATGTGCAATGGACAAGCAGCCGCGGGCTCCTGGACAGGACCCCAGCGCCTTCTGCATATCAATTGCCTCAAGTTGCTGGCAGTACGGTTCGCCCTGCACCGCTTCCGAGCGTTGCTGAGGGGTCAACACGTACTTGTCCGGACAGACAACACGGCCACTGTAGCGTACATCAACCACCAGGGCGGTCTACGCTCCCGCCGTATGTCTCAACTCGCCCGCCATCTCGTTTTATGGAGTCAGAAGCACCCGAGGTCCCTTCGTGCTATCCACATCCCGGGAGAACTGAACCGTGCAGCCGACGAGCTCTCACGGATTCAGCCACTTCCTGGAGAATGGAGACTCCATCCCCAGACAGTCCAGCTGATTTGGGAACAGTTCGGCGACGCACAGGTAGATCTGTTTGCCTCCCACGACTCTTCCCACTGCAGCCTGTACTATTCCCTGACCGAGGGCACGCTCGGCACGGATGCACTGGCCCCAGGGCCTACGCTTATATGCGTTTCCCCCAGTGAGCCTTCTCGCACGAGTACTGTGCAAGATCAGGGAGGACAAGGAGCAGGTCATGTTGGTCGCCCCGTATTGGCACGGCCAGACCTGGTTCTCAGAACTGCTACTCCTTGCGACAGCCCCTCCCTGGCCTATCTCTCTGAGACCAGACCTCCTCTCTCAGAGACGGGGCACCCTATGGCACCCGCGTCCAGCGCTCTGGAAGCTCCACGTGTGGCTTCTAGACGGGACGCGGCAGGTTTGAGTGGCCTGCCACCTACGGTGGCTGCCACCATCACTTCCGCTAGGGCAGAGTCTACACAACACCTCTATGCGTTGAAGTGGAACCTCTTCGTCACCTGGTGCTCTTCCCGCCAAGAAGACCCCTGGAATTGCCCGATCGGGTCCGTGCTTGAGTTTCTCCAAGAGGGGCTGGAGCGAAGGCTGTCTCCCTCCACCCTGAAAGTGTATATGGCTGCAATATCTGCCCATCACGACCTCTTGGGAGACAAAAAGGTAAGTCAGCACGACCTGATCATCAGGTTCCTGAGGGGGGCGAGGAGACTGAATCCTCCTCGCTCTCCTCTCGTTCCCTCTTGGGACCTCTCAGTAGTCCTAAGTGCTCTGCAGAGGCCTCCCTTTGAGCCTTTGCGGTCGGTTGATATTAAGTTTCTGTCGATGAAGACGGCTCTGCTGACCGCATTGGCCTCTCTTAAGAGAGTCGGGGACCTGCAGGCTTTTTCAGTTGACGAAGCATGCCTAGAATTCGTGCCGGCTAAATCTTACGTGACCTTGAGACCCCGGCCTGGATATGTGCCCAAGGTTCCTACCACTCCCTTCAGAGATCAGGTAGTGAACCTGCAAGCGCTGCCTTTGGAGGAGGCAGACCCAGCCTTGGCATTGCTCTCTCCGCGCTTACGTAGACATGACGTAGTGTTTCAGGACCTCAGACCAGCTCTTTGTCTGTTATGGTGGAGAGCGGAAGGGAAGAGCTCTCTCAAAGCAGAGGTTGTCTCACTGGATAGTGGACACCATTGTTTTGGCTTACCAGCAGCAAGGTCGACCATGTCCCCTTGGTGTGAGGGCACACTCCACCCGGAGTGTGGCCTCCTCTTGGGCTCTAGCGCATGGCTAGAGGCTCTAGGTGTCTTCGCTTGCTCGCCACTCCACTCCACGGACTGGATACGTGCGATATTCTCCTCAGGTGAGCTCCCCGAGAGCCCTGAGCTCCTCCAGCACTGTCGACGCCGACATCAGTTCAGTCTGCCCTTTCGAGCCCAGACCCTCATGTCCGGCCAGGTGCCCCGTGTGCATGGTTCCCTCCGGCAACCCCCACACGAGTATTTCCACCGTAAGCCTCCTCAGTGAGCAGGTGTCTTTCCCTTGGCAAGCCCCTGCCACCCCTAGGGTTAAAAATCCACCTTCGGCTGGTACCCTAGAGTTTCCCATATGCAGCCCACAGCAGGTCATATGTGTACTCTCTAAGTCCTCCCCACGGGTAGGCATCTTTGGCATTCCCTCACTGGGATATGCTTCCCAGTGTACCTTGGTAATCCTGTGATAAGTGGGAGTCCTACGGCCTTAAGTGGCGGGATCTCACACCTACGCAGGGCACTGGACGACAGCTGAGTGGCGCGGTTATATTGGAACCCCCATTCGTTAGTCACTAACGTACGTCGTAGTGACTGAACGAAAGGGAACGTCTCGGTTACGTATGTAACCCTCGTTCCCTGAGGAGGGAACGGAGACGTACGTTCCTCAGCCACGTCAGCTGTGCTGCTGGAACGCGGAGTTCAGATCTTGGCTCCGCAGCAGATACATAATGCGATGTTGCCAGAGTACTTCCTTATATACCCACGCGGTGGGGCGGAGTTACGCATGCAAATTCCGCATGCCCATGGCATTGGCACGCCATTGGGCGCTGTTAAACACCTCAAAGGTAATTGGCTTCTAGGCGAAACCCCCATTCGTTAGTCACTAACGTACGTCTCCGTTCCCTCCTCAGGGAACGAGGGTTACATACGTAACCGAGACGTTTCTTCCCCCCTCATAATCCTGAAGTTTTGGGAATGAAAATCTGCCACATGATCTTCAGAGGAAGTGAGTATTCATGTCATATCCAACATTAATACTGTTACGGTACCCTTATGTGTGTGGAAATGTGAACACAGGCAACTCAAGGCACAACTCAGGTTCAAACGTACCTTCTTGAGTTTAAAAGCATAGCTCACTCAAAATGAAAACTCCCTCATCGTTTTCTCACCCTCATATCTTATTAAACTTGTATGACTTTCTTCTGTGAAACAAAATATTTTGAATAATGTTGGTAACCAAGCTACATTGGACCAAATTTTATGCATAATAATTACCAATAACCATCTCAAAGCTGAGCGGACTCTGTGTTCATATAGCCAGAATGTCTCAATGTCAAATGTTGTTTAAAGGAAAGGTACAAAACAAAATCCTCCCTTTTTAAGGACTTTTCAGTGAATCAATGTCTTTTTCTTTCTTTCGTTTACAGATCCAGCTGATTATTGGAGATATTTTAGAGAGGATTGTGCATTATCTGCTGTGTCTGTCCCTTCTGGTGCAGAATCATGGACCTGTTGTATGTTTTGATTTATATTTCTAATTACACTATATAGCTTGGATTCTGAATTAAAAGGTAAATGTTTGTCCACATATATTATCAGAGCTATATGGAGCCCTCGGGGGTCATTTGAATATAGAGGAAAAGAACATAAAACTTATTTGGAAAATACAAAGTAAATACAAAACAGTAAATGGCACAATTTGTTATTTTGTTATAAGGTGAAATCATGACCTCATCATGATATTAGTAACCCTAACTTACAAGATAAATGCAATTTTTAGTTTTTCAATTCCTCCTGGGGGCTCTGAAGAATTTGTTTACTTAAATTAACATCTGAATAATACAAGTTTTAGAATCAATAGTGAATCTGTGACAATCTTGTAAATGTATCAGTTCTGTACTTTTTTTTTTTCAGTTTGAAATTTTATTCAACTTGTTTGAAATGTATTATGTATTGTATTGTTTACAGACTGTATTTTGTCTTCCAAAATAAAACTGTAAATTTAGCACTTTATTGAATGTTTTTTTATTGTAATAATCTGTAAAATAACAGTGTTTTTCTGCAGGAATTTTAGTACTGTCACTTTATTGAAAGGTGTTTGATCATAATAATCTAGGAAAAATCAGTAAAATAACAGTTTTACACTGTTAAAAAATGGTAAATGACTGGCAGCTACGGCCGCCAAACAAAAAACTTAAAATTAAAGTAAAATATCTTAATTTAAACAAGGAAAAATCAGTAAAATAACAGTTTAAAACTGTATAAAAAATGGTAAATGACTGGCAGCTACGGCTGCCAAACAAAAACCGTAAAATTAAAGTAAAATATCTTAATTTAAACAAGGAAAAATCAGTAAAATAACAGTTTAATACTGTATAAAAAAACGGTAAATGACTGGCAGCTATGGCTGCCAAACAAAAATCGTAAAATTAAAGTAAAATATCTTAATTTAAACAAGAAAAAAATCTGTAAAATAACAGTGTTTTTCACTAAAACGTTTAATGTAAATTTCTGTAAAATTATTGTTTTTGCACTTTATTTGAATTAAGATATTTTACCTTAATTTTATGGTTTTTGTTTGGCAGCCGTAGCTGCCAGTCATTTACCTTCTTTTTACGATTTTTTTTTTTACAGTGAATTTGTTATTTAGCAGTTTAGACAGTTCTTTAATGTTTATCTAACCAGCAAAAGACACTTGCTGAGTTTAAATCTCAGTTGTGCAGATGGGAATCGTTGTAACACTGCATTACAATGTGCCCCTTGAACTACAATGAACAAAATTAGAAATGCAACACTTTTTTTTGTTTTTGCCCCCATTGTTCATTAGCTGAACTCGAAGATCTAAGACTTTTTCTATGTACACAAATGACCTATTTCTCTCAAATATTGGTCACAAATCTGTCTAAATCTGTGTTAGTGAGCACTTCTCCTTTGTCGAGATAATCCATCCAGCACATTCCGGGACATTCCTGCAGTCAGCATGCCAATTGCACGCTCCTTCAAAACTTGCGACATCTGTGGCATTGTGCTGTGTGATAAAACTGCACATTTTAGAGTGGTCTTTTATTGTGGCCAGCTTAAGGCATCAGATAAAGCAAAGTCTCATCAGCATCTTGATATTCCACACCTGTGAGGTGGATGGATTATCTCGGCAAAGGAGAAGTGCTCACTAACACAGATTTAGACAGATTTGTGAACAATATTTGAGAGAAATAGGCCTTTTGTGTACTTTTTTTGTGAGTTCAGCTCATTAAAAATGGGGGCAAAAACAAAAGTGTTGCGTTTATAATTTTGTTCAGTGTATATTCTATGATGTTAGCGATATAATTCACATTGACAACTTTTATGAATTCTATTGAGAAACCATTAGACCGAGGTGAATAAAAACAGACTCAATGTTCAGAAATTATGAATTATTGTTATGTTTTGAACTATGCTGTATAGTTGTTCCCCTTCGAGGGAACTCGCACTGCGTCGTCGAGTGACGACACTCTGGGGAACGCCCACAGCGTTACGCATCTGAAGCATGAATGAAATCAAGCCAATCTGATTGGTGTTGCGTCGTGACGTAGTAGATGACGGCATACCCGGAAGATACAAAAAGGAAGCTGATGCAAACACACACTAGCTTTTTTGCTCTTCAGCAAAGCGCTCTGTGTTTTGTCAGTCTTATTTGATGTTGTTTGTCTACCAACGTTGTTCACAAGCAGGGCTCGCGAACCCCGTGGCTGGTCCCGTGTCTGCCAAAAAAAAAAAAAAAAAAGGACAGCACGGTTGATCAATCATGGGACTCGCAGATGGGCTGTCAGGGGAACTTGAGAGGGTGCTGAGGCATCTTCTCCTTCCCTGTTTGACAGTTCTATTGTTCTCCTTCCCCGTGTGGAAGCCCGCGCTGCGGCTTCTTCCCCCGGGGTGGAGGACCCGATGCGTGAGCTGTCTGATTCTGAGGAATTAGACGTGCTCCGTATCGAGGCTCGCCATTTCCTATGCAAGATTCAATCTCGCGTTGCCAAAAAAAAAAAAAAAAGACAGCGCGTAGGTTCGAGTCTGCTAGTAAAGTGATACAACGTGATACGGTGAAAGGTGATACTGTTCGGTGCGAGGTATGCGGTCAGCACCTGAGGGTGCTGGCTGTTTTCATTGAGAAATATCTCGACGCGTACTGCCGTGCGCTTTTCGGGTGTTTCAGCCTCGCGCCTGTTTGGCTTTTTTTCCCGAGGGATGAAAGCCAATTGTATTATAAGGGCTCGAGCCACGTTGCTGAGGCAACGTGTGGTTTACGAGTCCGTATAAATACAATAAAGCAGCATCGTCTGGTGTCATTTCTGACCATGTTTCACTGTATTGTGGATACTGTTGGGTGCGAGGCATGCGGTCAGCGCCTGAGGGTGCTGGCTGTTTTCATTGAGAAATATCTCGACGCGTACTACCGTGCGCTTTTCGGGTGTTTCAGCCTCGCGCCTGTTTGACTTTTTTTCAGAGGAATGAAAGCCAATTGTATAACCGCTCGAGCCACGTTGCTGAGGCAACGTATGGTTACGAGCCATATAAATACAATAAAACAGTATCATCTGATGATTTGGGCTGTATTTAATTCTGAGGAATTAAATAATATAGGATCTGACTTTGAGGAGTTAGATATTCAGCCTATCATTCAGACCATATTATGGCTGCATTTAATTCTGAGGAATTAAATTAAAGTATTATCTAACGTGAGGAGTTAGATGTATTTTTTATTCAGCCTGTTATTCAGACTAGGTTGCACGGGTTGGGTGATTATGATGACATTTAATTCTGAGGAATTGAGTGTCATGTTATCTGACTTTGATAAGTTAGATACTTTAATCGGTCTGTCACCCAAGCGTGTTTGACTTGTCTGGATATTCATCTAAGAGGGAGCCCTCCTGAAGTTGAGGTCGTTCTCGCCGCCTGGTGGCCTGCGGGACACATCAGTTTCAGGCGGTTGCTAGGCGCAGTGTCCGCCCTAGTGTTGCGGCCCTGTCGAGCTGCTCCCTTAGATGAGGCCCCTGCTGGCCAGCCCCCTCTCCCGGGTAGGAGCGACCGAGGTCGTTTTCCCCCAGGAGCTCTCGGGAAATCAGTGCTGTGTTCCCGCCGTCAAAGACGCTTCGGGCCTCACTGATTTCCCGCGCACACACGCTGCCTTCGTCGCCTCCAAGGGGACTTGCGACTGGGCAGCGAACGTGTGCGCCCACCGAAAATCGTTCTCGACCGCTCCCTGCCGGTTAGCCGCTTCAGGGGGGTCGGGAACGAGTTTCGGTTGACACCCGAGGCCAGCCTCGAGAGGCTGGTTCCCTTAGTAGATTATCTTGGTGCATGGTCATGCCTTCCGAGTGTATCTACATGGGTCCTGCAGACTGTAAAGCTGGGTTACAGGCTGCAGTTCGGTTCTCCTCCCCCGAGTTTCAACGGGGTGGTCCGGACTGTGGTCGGCCCAGAGCAGGTTCGGGTTATGGAACAAGAAGTACAAGCCCTGTTAGCCAAGGAAGCCATAGAGCGGGTTCCTTTGGCGGACAGGGACTCCGGGTTCTACAGCCGGTACTTCATAGTTCCAAGGAAGGATGGTGGGTTGCATCCGATAATAGATCTCAGGCTCTTGAATCGGTCTCTGAGGAGATTCAGGTTCAAGATGCTCATAATTCCAGCCATCGTGAGTCAGATCCAGTTCGAGGACTGGTTCGTCACGATAGATCTAAAGGACGCATACTTCCATATTCCATCCTTCCATGTCACAGGAAGTTCCTGAGGTTCGCTTTCGGGGTCGAAGCGTACCAATATCGGGTTCTTCCCTTCGGCCTGGCACTCTCCCCTCGCGGTGGCGGTTTGGCATCGAGATGTCGTTCTGGCCCACATCAGATGCTTGGGGCTGAGACTCAACACGAAGAAGAGCGTGTTGACGCCCTCCCAGTGGACTACGTTCCTGGGGGTTGTATGGGACTCCACGTCGATGGGGGCACAAATGTCCCCCGCACGCGTGGAGTCCATACTGGCGATGGTCTCCTGAGTGAAGCCGGGCCGCAGCCTCACTGTGAAGCAGTTTCAGAGACTGCTGGGGCTCAGGGCAGCAGCGTCCAAGGTGATACCTTTTGACCTGCTGCACATGAGACCCCTACAGTGGTGGCTGAGGGCCAGGGGGTTTTCCCCGAGGGGAAATCCGTTTCATATGATCAGGGTAACGCGCAAATGCCTTCGTTCCCTCGTCATATGGCGGAAACCTTGGTTCTGGTCCCAAGGACCAGTGCTGGGAGCATCATGTTGCCGGAGAGCCGCTTCAACAGATGCTTCCATCACTGGTTGGGGCGTGGTCATGGAAGGCCGTTTTGCGAGAGGTCTGTGGGAGACCCGGCATTTCCTCATGGCACATCAACTGCCTGGAGATGCTGGCGGTCTACAAAGCTCTGAGGAGCTTTTACCCGGACCTCCACGGCCACCATGTCCTGATACGCTCAGACAACACTTCGTTTGTCGCGTATCTCAATCACCAGGGGGGTTTGAGGTTGCGCCCTCTATGCAGACTGGCGCATCAAATCCTCCTGTGGTCCCAGGGGAAGTTATCGTCCCTCAGGGCGATGTACATTCCCGGGGACCAAAATCAGGGAGGAGACATCCTGTCGAGGCAGGGGCTGAGGCCCGGGGAGTGGCGACTCCACCCAGAGGTGGTGGAGGCCATGTGCGAGAGATTGGCCCAGTGGAAGTGGACCTGTTCGCGTCTCGAGAGACGTCCCACTGTCCACTGTGGTTCTCTCTCAGGCATCCAGCTCCGTTAGGGCTGGACGCCATGATGCAGACGTGGCCGAGGCTGCGTCTGTACGCATTCCCCCGATCGCTCTGCTCCCGGGAGTTCTGGAGCGGGTCCGCCGGGAGGGCATCAGCCTGCTCTTAGTAGCACCCCGGTGGCCCACTCGAGTATGGTTCTCGGACACCATAGCTCTGCTAGACGGCTCTCCGTGGCAGGTTCCTCTGAGGAGGGATCTGCTCTCTCAGGCAGGGGGCACAATATTTCACCCCCGGCCAGAGTTGTGGAGCCTCTGGGTCTGGCCCCTGAGGGGGCTCGGTACCTAGAGGCGGGCCTGTCAGCAGAAGTAGTCGAGACCTTACTCAGCTCCAGGGCTCCTTCTACCAGGAGACTGTACAGCCTCAAGTGGAATGTATTTTCCACTTGGTGTAGAAAGCGTGAGGTGGATCCAGTTAACTGCCCAGTGGCTTCAGTGCTGGACTTCCTCCAAGATCGCTTCTCCGCTGGTCTTACCCCGTCCACCCTGAAGGTGTACGTGGCTGCCCTTGGGGCTTTCTACGCACCTCTAGGTGATGGACCCTTGGGGAAGCACCACCTGGTGGTACAGTTCCTCCGTGGGGCTCGGAGGATGAGGCCTGCGGCTCGCTCCAGAGTCCCAACCTGGGACCTGGCGGTGGTTCTGGAAGGGCTGGCTGAGGCCCCCTTCGAGCCACTGGAGCTGGCTGAGCCTAAGAACCTGACTCTGAAGGTGGCCTTTCTCCTCGCCATTACCTCTCTGAGGAGAATGGGAGATCTCCAGGCTTTGGCGATCACACCAACCTGCCTGGAGTTTGCCCCCGGCAGAGTAAGGGCCATCCTTCACCCTAGACCGGGTTACATTCCCAAGGTTCCATCTCAGGGAGCCCGGTCTCTGGTTCTTCAGGCTTTCCATCCCCCTCCCCACCTGACGGTGGAAGAGGGGAGACTTCATCTGCTCTGCCCGGTCAGAGCTCTGAGTGTTTATCTAGAGAAGTCTTCCCATTGGAGGAGGTCAGACCAGTTGTTGGTGTGTTTTGGCTCACCCAAGAAGGGGCTGCCTGCGTCAACTCAGACGATCAGTAACTGGATCGTCCAGGCTATAGCCATGGCTTATAGGGTGCGCAATTTGCCTTCACCCATGGCCGTGAGGGCCCATTCCACCAGGAGCATGGCTTCTTCAGTGGCCCTCCTTTCTGGCGTCTCGCTTCAAGAGGTATGCGAGGGGCGGCCGGGTGGGCCACCCCGCACACCTTCATACGTTTTTACAGTCTGCACCTCCCGGTGACGCCTGGTGCTCGAGTTCTTGCGTCCTGAGTGTGCCTGGGTTTCCAGCTTCACACTGGGACGTGGGGGTGATTTGGTGTGGCCTAGTGGGTATTAACGTTCCCCAGAGTGTCGTCACTCGACGACGCAGTGCGAGTTCCCTCGAAGGGGAACGTCTCGGGTTATGACTATAACCCTTGTTCCCCGAGAAGGGAACGAGACACTGCGTCTCGTCGCCACACCTATCACGGCTAGAGCGCTTGCTTCATCGCAAAAGAGCTAGTGTGTGTTTGCATCAGCTTGCTTTTTGTATCTTCCGTGTATGCCGTCATCTACTACGTCACGACGCAACACCAATCAGATTGGCTTGATTTCATTCATGCTTCAGATGCGTAACGCTGTGGGCGTTCCCCAGAGTGTCGTCACTCGACGACGCAGTGTCTCGTTCCCTTCTCGGGGAACAAGGGTTATAGTCATAACCCGAGACGTTTTGCGGTGCACTCGTTGTCAAACAAAAAAATTTGCTTATTTTTAATTCCTTTTTTTAATTATTATTTTATATGAAAAGGTTAATTGTATTTTATTGACAAAATGTTTTAGTCTGTCTTGTGTATTTTATTTATTACGGCGAATAACATTTTAAGCTGTCATATGGTCATATTACAATATGCTCCACCCATGGGGCAAGTTGTCACATTTGACTTCCATTCTTTCAGGGTAAATCAATAGAAAAGTATACACTGTATTAATGAAACACAACCACATAATTGGACTAGATGTGGGAAATTAATGTGGGAAAAAATAAATCCCCAAGTGGATTTACACAAACTGAGAAAGTCAAGTGTTACGTTGTGCCCCGCTCTCCCCTAAGTCATTTGTAGTTTGATTCCCAGAGTAAACACTCTTGTTAGCTCTGAAGTGCTATCAAAACATTGCATTGTCTGAGCATCCCTATGGAAGCCATTTTCCGCCTCAGAGTACTAAAAACTTTTTTTTGTTGCTAACTTCTTTTTAGCAATTGTGTCTATTTCCCCTTAATCGTGACTTTATATCTGATTAATTAATTAATTTCTGATTAATTGTATTGAATGTGCACTTTTAGGGTCCTCCAAATCTTAAAAGTTTATTTTTAAAGAAGTGTACTTGCAGATAATGCAAGTTCTCTTTTGATTTCGTTTTCATTCTGTTCCCTGTTCCCAGTTTCTATGGTGTACAGTATCCTGTGCATTTCTCTGAAACTGAAAAGGTTTATCTACTCACATAATCTAATAAAGCACCTCAATAAATAATGGACCTGAGTTCCATGGATTGTTTGCAGCCAATGTGTTAAAAATGGGATCATTTATATTCATTATAAAGTCATTTGCATGCACATGCTGTGTAAACAAGTCGGGTAGGGTGTAACCCAAAGTAGACACTAGTATTATCTGTTATCAATCTACTTGATATGTTCTAGAGGTTTATATTCATTGATTCTTTTTATTGAGGAATTAAATCAGACAAAGAAAAAACTATGTGAGAATCTATGAAACACACACGAGGTGACATTACGATATGAGCTACATAAGCCAGGCTATTTATAAAAGGCAGTGGCTGGGATGGTGTTATTGCCCTTCCAGCGGAGTATGTTGCTCGTAACCTCATGCTAGCTGGAGCGCTCAGGTGATTGTCAGTGTAATGGATTAAACATGGAGTTATGGTTCACTTACTGACATTTGCAAAACCACAGTCCCACAGATCTTAGCTGTCGTAAAGAAAAGATAGATGAGCGTATGCATGTTTGCTTGTCTGTGAATGTGATCTCTCTCTGCTCTTCCACATCTACTACTACAGTATGTGACCAGCCACTGGCATTTTGAACTCTTCAGAAGCAATATGTTGTTGGACTTCATTGTGATGAAAATCCCCTGGTCTTGTCAACATGAACACATCTCCAGAGAAAAAACTGTTTTGCTCAAAGGCGCTCCTTTTAACAACACAGGAAACACAACAGGAAAGCCAACCAACAATACAACACACAAAAAACAAAACTCACTTTTTTTTAGCTACTACTGAATATTTAATACCATGCTAATATATTTCATCAAACATAATTTAATTAAATCCATTGAGTTGGTATTTTCCCACAATTTGAGGATTTTTAAACAAATCCCTTGTGAAAAAGAAGTGTTTAAAAAAATAGTTCACCCAAAAATGAAAATTATCCCATAATGTACTCTCCCTCAAGCAATCCTAGGTGTATGTGACATTCTCCTTTCAGACGAATACAATCTGAGTTATAAGAGTTAAATTAAGACATGTTATACTGCGCCCCATAAACACAACCAAGCCTAGAAAAAAACCACGGAACCACCCCTTTAAAAAATGTCCTGGCTCGCAAGCTTTATAATGGGAACGAATGGCAGTCCTAAATTTGAAGACCAAAAAAGTGCATCCATCCGGGGTGGTTAATAAAGGCCTTCTGAAGTGAATCAATGGGCTTTTGTAAGAAAAATATAAATATTTAACACGCTATAAAGTAAAATATCTAGCTTCCGCTTACACTATATCCAACATCATTTCTTCGTAAGTTGAATACAGAAGGCGGTATTGTAAGACGACCCTGATTATAAGACGCCCCCCTTTTTTAAGATGTACCTTTAGGAAAAAGAATCTTTGAATTTGAATCTTGTATTTTATAAAAACATTTTTGGTAAAACTTTACAATACGGTGCACTAATATGCATTAATTCATGCTTAAAAAATGCATAGAAAATGAATGTGATATTGCATATTATATTTTCGTTTTTGTATCGAAAGTATGGTAAATACTGGTAAAATGTACAAACGTTCACATTTTAAAAAAAAATTTTTTTGGGCATTCCTTAAAAATAACCTGTACCCCATCTGAATTATATAACAAGTAGGCTATATCTCATAGTGAAAACCATGTAGCCAACCAAAATGTCATTAAAGTAGAAGTGAAACGTATTTTAGTTGAAAAATCTGTACTGTAATTGAAATCTGGGTACCATCTTATGTTTTAAAATCATGCGAGTTGGAAGTTCGATCCCGTCACAGCGAGGCGTTGAATTGAGAAGAGAATCGTTTTGCACTTGCGATCTTCTGACATTACACTCTGACACACCATATTTCTTGGCGCACTCGTTTTTACTCATATTTGGTGCCCCCTATTGCGGGTGTATTATTGACATGTAAAAGTCTAGACCCTGAATAAAAGACAAACCTGTGTTTTTAGATGTATTTCAAATTGTCATTTGAAACAATACGGTATATTACATGTTAATACTTGTGACCAAGAGATAAATAGCCTGAGGTGCAACGTCCACAGCATAACACTGCCCGTACTTCCTTTATAACTGACCCAGGGGCAGAACTGACTATGTAGACAGCAGCCTCACTGTATCTGACAACCAATAAGGAGGGGAAAACTAGAGCACTGCTACCCAGACCCTCGGCCATCAGGTCCAAAGGGCAACCTACTCCAAGGGAGCAAAGTATTAAGCATCCCATCCTAAGGACTGGGAGAGGCCTCAAGAGAGAACATTGCTCTCTCAACTGTTGGCTTTAACTAAGGAACATGGCAACGTTCTCCAGGAAACCTGGCGAGAGAGCACATAGAGTGGAGTGTTATACACACTCATGCTCTCTATCCCCGATCATCAAAGGGGAAGCTACTACCATGGAATAAACCGGAGGGTCTACTGAGAGAGTGGAGCTCTGTAGCGCTCTCCATGCTACTCCCTATCAAGTGGCTCTTATCTTACATGTCTCAATATTCCTCACTTTGGAAACATGTTAAAGGGATAGTTCACCCAAAAATTAAAATTACTCCATGATTTACTCACCCTCAAGCCATCCTAGGAGTATATGACTTTCTTCTTTCAGACGAATACAATCAAAGTTATATTAAAATATCTTCCAAGTATTATAATGGCAGTACATTTCTCAAAGGAACCTTGTTTGTTAGGTCGAGTGAGGACCAAGCTCTGTAACAGATATTATATTTCCACATCCATATCTGGAGGGGTGAAAGAAGTATACAGGAGAGAGATAAAACTTGACCGTTACCACCGCTTCAATAATGTGTCCATCAAACAAATCCTTTTGCTCTCCTTTTTTTTTCAGACTGATGCAGCCAGGGGAATAAAATGTTTCTTCCCCAGTGAAAACACACATCTCCTCAAAAAGCCCAATAGTATTCTCCAACAGGGAGAGCGAAAATCTATTTATTAGAAGAATCTTTTTATTAGAAAATCTTTTTATTAGAAGAATAACCAATAACTAATGTCTGACCCTGTCTCAAGCTAGGGCTAGCAACAGGGTTAGAAGAGGGGGATGTAGAGCCTCGACCCTGGTGGGGGATATATTGCTCAAACCTTCAAAACTTAACCTTTGCCTCCCTAAACTTTTGGACCACTGTCTTGACAGCCGCTCAAAAAAAGTCCAGAAGGTGAAACCAGGGCATCATTGAGGAAGGCTCCTTCTCCTTGAGCCCAAAAGGTAAGCCATAGATGCCTCTCCATGGCGCCCACGGCACAGACCTCCTGCTCGGTGGCACGGAGGGCAAGTTCTGTCGCACAGTGGAGCTCCAGGACTGCATCTGGAGATAATCCCTCACCTAGATTGAGATTCTTTAGTAAATCGGCCTGGGAGGCTTGTGGCACTGACATGGTGTGCAAAGCCCCACCAGCCTGGCCCACTGACACACAAGCCTAGATGTAGTCTGCCATGGCTTTGATGGCAATGCTGGAGCCTTCCCGATCTTGTTGTGGGGAATGTGATGGGAGTTGAGGTGGATACACTGCCTGTCTCCTTCCTCACCCCCACATATGAGGAGCTGGTTGAGGTTATGACCTGTGCCACAGCCAAATTAAAGATATTTATTAGATTTAGTTGACTAAAATGTAATGGCTTTAGTTAAATTGTAATGCATCAATTAAGCATTTCTCTAAAATTTCCAAACTTATTATATAGGCACACTGTTAGACCAAACTGGGTTGTTTTTACAGTAATTTACAGTGTTGCCAGGGAGTTACTGTAATTGAAGTATAACAGTGACTAAAGTGTTGCCAGTTTATTACTGTAATGCCACCACTTACCACAGTATAATATTGCATATACATTTACATTACATATCTTACTTGTCTTATATTATAAAAAAGCAATGTAACTAATCTTTGCTGTTAATTATTTCCTTTTAAAAAGGAAAACCATTTTCAAAATGTTGACAAAAACAATTAACATAACACTGCCAGTGTATGACTTCAAGTAATTCATTAAGCACATTTTCAATAGAATGGCTAACATTATGACATCATTATATATATATATATATATATATATATATATATATATATATATATATATATATATATACATATAATATGGTGCAGTTTGTTTGTAGCTGATGTTTAGCTTTTGACTTATGCCAATTGTATTTACTCTTCAAAATTCATAAAAGATGTGTTAATTTGTGAAGATTATCATGATGAACAAAACTAGTTTGTCACAGATCTTATTTTCTGCAATAATCAAAAGCCAATGGAAAAAGGGGAAGCAGTCAAGGGAACCAGAGTGACGCAAACCTCCAGGTTGGCCTACATATTACATCATTACTGCAGCACTCTATAGGCCCCCTTTAAGGGACATTACAAAAGACAAACATAATGGGAATTGACATTGAAGGCATACCTCTTAAATATATTATTAGTGCTGTCAATCTATTAAAAAATGTAACTAATTCATTGCATATTTTTTTCTGTAATTAATAGCGATTAGTTTCCTCCAAAGAGGCAATGTATCCTCAACAGTTTTTAAGAGAAAAAAAATCCATATTACAAACATAAAACAAGTGTGTGTTTAAAAAATATGACATTAAATATTGTATAAATCAGCAGTTTTTCACTGTCCAACAGCGACACCAGCAGGTAAAATTACAGCGGGAGTCTGCATCTATCTTACCTCCCCTGAGCCCATTAACTTTTAAAGGCCCACTGAAGTGCCTTGAAACGCGCAGCATTTTTCAACGTGTTGACATAATTACCCCTGAAACGGCTCCAGCTTTTAGAAGCTCCTCCCCTTTTTAAAAAAAGCCAATAGTGTTTCGTTAATATCAGTTTGACTAGAGCCTTTCTGTTTGGTAGAGCCACAGTTTCCTCCTAATCTTTAACCGTTTCATATTCTCCTCCATATCATAATCTCCTCCATATCGCTTTGAAATACAGCATTCTGTGCAGAATTTAAATCCGATATGTTTTGTTGTCTGCGCTGCATATGATCCGCGCTGCGCTCTCGTCTATAGTCAACAGCTTTGGTCTAGACTATGTGGACTCTCAAAAATAAGAGTACAAAATTGTACCTTTTAAAGGTCCCATGGCATGACAATTTCATTTTATGAGGGTTTTTTAACATTAATATGATTTCCCCTAGCCTGTATATGGTCCCCAAGTGGCTAGAAATTTTGATGGGTGTATACCGAGTTCTGGCTGTCTTTCTCTGCCTTTGAGAAAATGACAGCTCAGACGAGCTGATCTTAAATTGTCCTGTTATGATGTCATACCAGGAAAGGTTACCTCCCCTTCCTCTGCTTTGTCCGCCCAGAGAATGTGGAGAAAATGGATTCAGTTTATCAGTCGCAATGTCAGCACAGGCTTTACAAACAGACTTTACGATATGGATTCGACAGCACCGCGACAAACAGTGAGCAACAGTGTTCATTAATGCCTGATCTGTGATCAGTGATTTCTGATGTGTAGCTAATCATTCAAGCTCACTCAGACTTTCTTTCTAGATCGTTTAATGATCGCCGTCTTGATGCCCTAAGCGTAATGCATCATTGAATCAAGCCAGTGACTAAAACGATCGTTTCTGTTATTAGCATGAAACAAATCAGTTATTTAAGTGATTAAACTACAGAGAGCAATCAAAGAACACTCTTTATAATGTCTGGAGCTGTCAATCACACATCGTGAGTGTATCTGCACATTTGCCCAAACTGCCGTTATAATGAATGACGCGTTATGCTGCACAGCAAAGCTCTTATTGTATTCCTGTCGATGTCGTGTTTGCTGTTGTGGTGAAAGCATTTTGTGAGAGAAAACGCGTTGCAATGATGAGATCACTGCATTCACGCGATCAACAGACTGTCTGTCTACTCAATGCTAATCACTGCAGCCTTTCATGTGATAGGAATAGATCATAAAATAATGCTATAATCCACACTTTGACGATTCGTTCATCTCGACGGCTGTAATGGTACATTACATGTGTTACAAAGTTTGTTGAATAAGGTGGAAAAAGACAGTCGACTTGACTGGGACTGTTCATTCAGAATCTCTCAGCTACAAATAAGCTTGCGCTAACAGCACAGCGCTCTCAACAACTCAGTACAATAACACTTCCTCCAGCTCTGCGTGGTTCAAGAGTTCTTAGTCTCTCTCTCTAATGCATGCAGTGCCTCGCTAAACCACGCACCATCCGCAACATAATCTAACAATCATTTCAAATGCAAAGATGTCAGCCAATCACAACAGTGGGCCTTTTCACTGAAGTCTCGCAGCAGACACGCCCCTTGAAACAGGGCATTCAGACAGAGGGGTAATAAAAGTATAGAAAAAATTCCTTTTATTTCTAAATTATGACATTTTTTGATGTAAAAATCATACTAACAATATTAGTACACCTCAGGAAACATTATAAAATAATAGAAAAATGCCATGTTATGGGACCTTTAAGGTACAAGTTGCTGTCACTGGGGTGGTACCCTTAAGGGTACATTTTTGTACCTCTAAGTCAGTGGTGGGCAAATTCGGTCCTAGAAAGCTGATGTCCTGCAGAGTTTAGCTCCATCCCTACTAAGCCACCACAGTATAAAACTCATGGCTCCCAGCAATGCATTGCAGCATTAAGTATGTCACCATAGGCCTTTATCACAGAGGAATTGAATACCGGAAGTGCGCGTCGAAGCAGTGCGCTGATTCTTCCGGTTATGCATGTTTTCAATGTGCTGTGAACACCTAGCTGAACAAACGACAATTAAAATAAGCATCTGGAGGATGATTTAAAAATCCGGACATTTTCCGAGACAGGAGAAGAGATAAACTGATCATTACTGTGTACAGGATTTTCCAAACTCTGTTGAACTTGTTGTTTTTTAATCCGACATAAGCCGAGGGTCGTAAACATTAGTGGTGTCAACAATAATCGATTCAGCGATGCATCGCAATGCGGGGCATGCACGATTCAGCATCGATGCGGCAAAGTGCCATAATCGATTATGTCACCGTTTATTTTCTGGACTTGAGTTGGACAATAAAGTTGTGAAGTTTCAATTACTTCCAGGGTCATAACAACAACAATCAAGATGGCTGAGGCGGAGGGAGATGACCGCGATAGACGGGTAATTAAAAACGCACCCAAAGCTTGGAAAGCAGACATCTGGGCACATTTCGGATTCTGACGCCGGCTTCACACCGCACGCGGAGCGGTGGGTATGGAGAGCCGGAGCCCGCGCCCCCATTGTGGATTCACACTGGCAGCGTTTGTCTCGCGCGGATATTGCAAATACAGACAAATATTGTACATTATATCACATTTTCCGGTCTTCTCCTCCAAGCCCCGTCTGTCTCGTGCTTTGATTTATGATGGGCAGCAAATGCTACAAATGCGACCGTGTTCCCCTCTGTCCCAAACACATATGCATATAACTTGTTGTATATAAGTATTTCACATGATAAATGTAAGTTAACATTAAAGTGAATATATGCTTCTAGTTTTAATAATTTAAACAGGCTTTTGAAGTTTGGGCAAAAACTTCTGGCAGTGTTGTGTTTTTAATTTTTTTAACAGCTCTGGATGTCATATGGTGATTGTGAAACACACGGGGCACTTCACTACATGATTTCATGGTGAAATTTGTTATTTTCCATGTTAATCTGGTCAGTTTTGATCAAGAACAATCCACTGTGGCTTTAAATCAGCGTGAGCAGCGCGGCAAAAATAGACGAAACGATCGCGGCACTGCTGCTTCTCCTCCTGCGATGCGCTGCCGCGCCGCCTCTGCATGCGATGTGAATGCTCTAATCTGTTAACATGGGCGCCGAAAAAAATATGCGCTGCTTACGCCCTGCTAACGCGCCTGCCACACTAAAATCAAGCACGAGAATTGACGAGTCCCTAGTGTCAACGTTACTGTGTGTGTTGCACTGAATATTTTTATTGCTGGGTGCCTGGGTGGTGGTTGTTGTTACAATAGTGTGACTGTAATTACGGATTAATATTTGCACAGGAGTTCATGAAGTGCCCTGTCTTAAAGCTTTTTACTGTACCATTCAATTTTATTTTATTTAATGACATTTATGTCAAAGATACAGGAGAGTGATAATACACACATAGCAGCCAATGCAATCTGTTGTTCAATATCTGACTGCTTGTATTGCCTCTTGACTGATTAAAAATTTGCCTTGTTGTGTGCAGTAGAATTTTGATGCATCGCAATGCATCGTAGAATCGAATTGAATCGAATCGTTACCTGGTGAATCGTAATCGAATCGAATTGTGAGGGCAGTGCCAATGCACACCCCTAGTAAACATACGTGATTATTTCACCACACGGTGTCAGTGCACGTCTAAATAGTGTCCGCGATTAAGTGTGTGTGAGACCTGACGAATAAGATTTGAATGAACATATTGATTTGTATTAATATTTTAGTCATTGTTCTGTCACTTTTCAGTGACAATCATTTCACTGTAGCCTACAGTATATGTAATTCACACATTTATGCCAAAATTCAGTCACGCTGTTAACGTATTACTGTTTAAGATTAATTAAATGCTTAACATTGTTTACTTTCTTTAAGGCAGTTACCGCGCATTCATTCATCTATTTATTACATGAAAATGAACCATGGTTTTTATTACAAATAAAATAAAACATGGTTATTGTAGTTTATCATGGTATTTGTAGTAAAACTAATACAAATGGTAGTCAATCCACGAAAAAAAAAACATGGTTACTACATTCTTACTATAATAAAACCATGGTTAACTTTCGTAAGGGTGTTTATCAGTCAAATTAATTTAAAATTGTAACAACAGGTATGAAATATGATTAGTAAGAGAAACACTGTTAATGAGAAGACAATCACTGGACTGCAGCAGGTTAGAAATTTATTTATTATTCAGAATGCACATTTGGATGGGAACATTTCAGCAGGCTGACGATATGAGACGTAAACATCCGCAGTTTGAAAATGCATAGGCCTACAACACACAAACATACAACTTCATCCCACCATATCAGTCTCACCCATGCTCTCCTCTATTCTTTTAGTGTCAGAAAATGGTCAAATCTGATATAAGGATGTCATTATTTAGTATTAGAGCACCGGATCGCTGCAGTTACAGTTAACCGCGTTTTGATTGAGTCGCGATGGGACCGGAAGTAGAGGTGCACTGCTTCACTTACCGGAAATAGGAAGTGTGATAAAGGCCTATTGTTGAGATTCATAAGCTGATTCATGATATCTGTGTGCATCTAAACTTTATCTCCCTAGAATGTATTCAAAAATCAAAATTCAGAATATCTGATCTGTAGCAAGAAAGTATTGTTGGTAAATAATATTTATTGATATTTTTAGTCAGTGATGAGTTTAGATTTTTGTTTATGGCTTCTTTTAATTTGAACAGATTATGTGTTTTGTTAACACTGTAACAAAAAACACAAACATAAAAAGCAAAGAGTCAAACTGGCCAACTAAATGAAACACTGTTCACCATAATGGTGACCAAACGTTTTCAATAAAACATCAACATCTAAACCTCTGTTAATTCTCAATAAGAGCTTCTAAAGACGTCTTTCATGATTGGAGCCAAATTCTGCAGGACAGTGACTCACAAGGGCCAATTGGGTACCTTTATGGTACAGTTATACGTTTTGTTCCCCAAGGAACAAAATTGTACCGCCACTGTACCTTTTTTTTCTGAGAGTGTGTGTGTGCTGCGGTGGTGTGCGTGAAACTAACGTGAAACCAGACTTCATTCGCCTCAACTGAAAGCATATTTACACTGTGTTACATCGTTTCCTATCGCATATATAGTGCGCTATGTGCCATTCACCATGTAGAAAATAGTAAAACAGCTGACCGATTTCAGCCGCAGCTTCAGTGTGTATTTATAGTGTAGAGGGCGGGTCGCTTCAGATTATAGAGAGAATTTGATTGGACAGAAGAAGTGATGAAGTCCACGGTGATGTCATAAAAATCTGTGATCCATTTTAACGGAAGTGAGTGACTGTAAGTTTTGAATGCTTATATCTCCAAATGCGAATTTTGTAATTGTTTTGGAACACACCAGCTTATTCATAACCTTAAGGCTAACATAGTCATACTAAAAGCTAAAAAACATCCATTTTGATTTCAGGGGGCCTTTAACAGACCCCCTAAAGCATGCAGTGAGTTTGATGGGGGGTAATTGAGTCAACATGCTATGATTGGATAAGATTGGTTCTTGCAATACATCCCGCCTCTTATTTTGGTGCATGTTCCACCTTCATGAAACGGTCTGAATGAACAACATTATGGCGCTAATGGGAAGACTAATTAAAAAGTAAGCAAGCAACTCACCCACATAGATATCACCGCTTCCAATTATCTGTCTATTGCATGTATAGAATGTATTTGTGTGAAACAGTCACAGACTGCCTAGTTAATTTTGGTTGACATCCAGCGACATGCAGTAAAGCTGTTGCACAAATCTGTTTCAAAGAATGATTAGTCGCATTACATTTATGGCTCAGGTGGTTGGCTCAAAAAAATCTGGAACTGATTGCCCATGAGCAAAGATGGCATCATCAAGAGGTGCATCATACACTATCCAAACTACTGCCATTGAGATGAATGTTGCGATGGGCATTGAGCAACTGCTTCGTTGGACATCACAAAACCCTCTTACTTTCCAACCCCTTCTCTCCAAACACCTAGCTGGCTCCATTCTGGTAAATAACTCACTTTTCACAATTCAGTCAGTTCTTTATGAACAACATCAAGTCCTGTTTAATGATTTTACTTTATAACCTCACACGTGACGCCTGTCATGTAGGAGTTTCACAGGTGGCACCGAATCAATATTGTGAGTTTTGGTCACATCGCTTAAGGTGAGTGTGAAAGTGTCAGGTGACCTCTTACTCTTCTTACCCCTTGGCACCAACTAAGGAATTTCACCTAGTAAATTAACCATCAAAGATGATTGTTGAAGAAAAAAATAATGTGAATGGGAGGGAGTTTGTCATCTGACCAATCTGAAAGATTACGCTGCATTCACACGGGGTGTCGGCGTTAACGCTTCTCATTTACTTTGAATCGGTTATGACGTGTGGCCGAACTGAATTGTGGGTTCTGTCGCTTCACTCGCGTTGCAAGCGGCAGAAGTAGAAGATTTCTCAACTTTTCAAGCATCAACGCAGGCATCATCCAATCATATTGCCCTATGCAAATACCATAGAGTTGACGCTAGCCAATTGACTTCATGCAACCCTAGAGCAGACGCGGCAAGCAATGTGATTGGCTGTCGCAACAGCGATGAAAGATCATTTGTTATATAACTAGCATCAGTTATATTACCTCTAATGTAAATTATAAAATCATATACTGATATACAACAATGCCAAAGTCTCTGTAAAGAGGATTGGTTAAATTACATTTTCGTTCCATGTGGTCGAGTGAGCAGTCCGATGGTGGTGAATTCTTCCACTGGTTGTGCTGGGTGACAATGCAGTGGAGAAAGGAGCCGGAATCCAACAGCCTTGAACACAAAGCTCTGTGGGATGCTGATCTCCTGGAGCACCAAATAAGGTTCCTAAAATCTGTAACACATAGATGAGGCCCTGAAGTCGGTCCAGAAGGTCCTTAACAATCTGGAACATGCAAACGAAGGTACCTTGAAGTGAAGGTACTCGTTGAAGCTTAACCTTGGTGCAAATATGTCTGTGTGTCTTCTGCTTCTCTGGGCTAAAGACTCTTCAGAACGTGATCAATCTGCTTTTGTCTCTTTGGCATTAGAACGTGCCGCTCTGTTATTGTCTCGCTGGACAAAGACAAACTCAGAACAGTGTTGTATCTGTTAATGTCTCAACATTACAGGCCAGCGACTCAGACCCAGGTGTGTCTGTTGAAACTGTACATGTATCCCTTTCCGATGAGGATTGCATTTTGGCACTTATCCATTCCAGTGCTGTGATTGGCTGCTGGCATCACCCTTCTTTCCCCTGTGGAACTAGTTTGCATAAAGCACACAGTTAAAAGTCTTCAACGTGTCTTTCAAATTTTGCCAATGCATTTCTCACTTTCCAAGCCACCACCACAATACCCGTGGCAATGTTCCAGACAAATAGAGTCCAAACAACACAGAAAAAGATTGTACTGGCATGCATGCATTCATTGCACATTAACAGATGTATTTATGTAAGACGTTTCTGTCACTGAGAATACCGACCAGTTGTCAAAGACATTTTCTGTTGACGTTACGTATCAACTTGGTCTCAGGTGTTTCTTATAACATTGTTGAAGAGAAATAGTATAGAAACAAATCAGATAGTGGTTGACATCCAGTAAAATACTGAGCAGTGGTTCTCAATCGTTTTTACTCCAAGGCTCTCCACTGTCCAAACTAAATATTCAAAGGCCTGTCACTACTAGTTTCTGTAAATGAAGTTTCAGGATTCCAAAAGTTTTAAGAGATTAATATTGTTTTGGGATCTCACTCTCTTCAATGAAATTATATGACCAGTCGTTTGTGATTTACTGGATAAGAAATAAACAAATATATACACCGATCAGGCATAACATTATGATATTATATAATAATGGTACAGGAATACAGGAATAATATTTTGTTGGTCCCCCTTTTGCTGCCAAAACAGCCCTGACCCGTCGAGGCATGGACTCCACTAGACCCCTGAAGGTGTGCTGTGGTATCTGGCACCAAGATGTGAGCAGCAGATCCTTTAAAGTCCTTAAGTTGCGAGGTCAGGCCTCCATGGATCGGACTTGTTTGTTCAGAACATCCCACAGATGCTCGATTGGATTGAGATCTGGGGAATTTGGAGGCCAAGTCAACACCTCAAACTCGTTGTTGTGCTCCTCAAACCTGAACCATTTTTTATTTGTGGCAGGGTGCATTATCTGCTGAAAGAGCCACAGCCACCAGGGAATACCGTTTCCATGAAAGGGTGTACATGGTCTGCAACAATGCTTAGGTAGATTGTACGTGCCAAAGTAACATCCATTGTCTTCTTCCCATAGTGCATCCTGCCATGTGTTCCCCAGGTATGAGACTCACACACACCCGGCCATCCACGTTATGTAAAAGAAAACGTGATTCATCAGACCAGACCACCTTCTTCCATTTCTGATGCTCCCTGACTGATCTGCGGCTAAGCAGCCCCATACGCAACAAACTGTAATGCACTGTGTGTTCTGACACCATTCTATCAAAACTAGCATTAACTTCTTGAGCAATTTAAGCTACAGTAGCTCGTCTGTTTGATCGGACCACACAAGCCAGCCTTCGCTCCCCACGTGCATCATTTAGCCTTGGCTGCCCATGACCCTGTCTCCGGCTCTTCCTTCCTTGGAGCACTTTTGATAGAGACTGACCACTGCAGACCGGGAACACCCCACAAGAGCTGCGGTTTTGGAGATGCTCTGACCCAGTCGTCTAGCCATCACAATTGGCCCTTGTCAAATTCACCCAAATCCTTACGCTTGCCCATTTTTCCTGCTTCTAACACATCAACTTTGAGGACAAAATGTTCACTTGCTGCCTAATTATATCACACCCACTAACAGCTGCTGTGACGAAGAGATAATCATTGTTATTCACTTAAGTATGAAATTGAATGAATAAATGTAAAAATAAAACACAGGAAATTCACTCACTTCCTGATGGATGAGCATCCTGCTCAGCTTCAGACGGAGCTTGGCGATGTAGATGTGACGTGAGCAACCAGTCTGACAGTTGTAAGTCCTCTAGTAGTTGTCCAAAGGGAAATGTATGCCTCCACGTCCCCCTGATTGCCTCATAGACAACAAAAGATTGCCTGCAAGCTTCTCCTCCTGTGTATACGGCAATAGCTCTACTATGCGCGGGTTGTCGCGTGGTTATGACGCAATCGTTGGCCTATTTTTTACAAAAACGGTTTCTACAGGGCGATAGTGTAAGATACAAGGTAATGGAGCCTTTTATACATTGTTGTGTTTCTTTAGAAATAAACAATGGACAAATGGAGTCTTTAACCTAACCCGTTTTTTTCGTATCATATATTTGAGTAATTATCATAAATTAGGTATCATTCAAAAGCTTACAAACTCAAAATCCATCCTGTGAAAACCGTTTTGAAATTGGACGTTGCGTTAACATGGAAACGGTACTTTAAATTCTTCTAGCTGGCTCCTCCCCTAGTGGGCGGTGTCATGTTTCATGTTACAACATTTAATTGAACTACTTTATAATCAAAATCTTTTCTAATCTTGACAAAACACATCGTCAGAAAGGGCTGAGTCTCAAGTTTCCATATTTGGTGACTGTTTTGTGATGTAAGTGATATTTGGACAGGAATTTACAGGAAAATACATAAAAAAAACAATCAATGGAATGTGGATGACACCCGGTGGCTATTTTTGGTATTGCGCCTAAACAAAATCTCATGGGGACTTCAATTTTTGTGATATCAACTTCAAATTTGGAACACAACTTGGTTAGACATATGGCTTTGATTTTATAGTAATGTTAGATTAATTTTTTTTGTAAAATATATATTTTACATAAAATAAAAAATATTTAGTACAGTAAATTTAAACTTCCATAACTTTTTCATACTTTCATATTTTTAGGTCTTTATTCCAAAGCATTCTTGAATTACAGCCCTTTAAGTTTGGATAGTGCTTTTCCATGTGTATTCTCAAAAAGAGGGGTGACAGTTAAGGAGTTAAACGCCTCAGATGTAAAGTTAATCGCTGTCAAAGTGACGCCAAAATGAATGGGAGTCAATGGGATGCTAACAGCAGGTGATGGCTTGGTTAGCAATGGCTGCCCCTATGGAAGTTAAGCTTTCCGGGTGCTGGATTAGCCCCTTGGGAGAAACTGCACCGGCTTTATTAGCCGACTGCTCTCGAATCGCTCTGGCGTGGCGTCGGCGCTGCCTTAAGTCGGACAAAATATCTAACCGGCATGCACTGCTTCAAGTCAGCCGCCGATCGGTCTGCGCATCACTGGGTGAAGTCGAACAAGCCTTCTGACTCTGTCATCAGACTGATGACGACACAGCTGTTCCACGATTGGCCAGATTCACCGCATGACAGCGATCACGTGTTTCGTGTTTATTCTAAAACCTTCAGTTCCACTAATGCTCACAAATCTGTTTTTTATAACAGTAAAACCTCCTTTCATGTAGTCACAATGTTATATTGTCAAGTTTATCAAAACAAAACTGATAAAAAATGTCGACCCCACTTCATTGATAGTGTAGGCTTATATGTTGAACTTTATTCTTGTACAAACACAAATATTAAGTATTAAGCTGTGCATAAAGTATTACATAACAATAATGTCTCTGCAACATCTGGGTATTGACAAATATTGCATTTATTTCACTTCAGCTGATAAAGAATGCAATCACAGCGCGAGCATCACTGCGGGAGCAGAAAGTGTCCGACTTCACGTCTCCGTTTGCAGCTCCTCCACACCTGCACGCAGCTACTCTCGCCGATCGGTTGCATCCGGCCGCAGCCAATGTCGAACACACCTCTTGTCTAGTCCTCTTTTCTCTAATTGTGTGCTCACCTGTTCCTTGTCTGAGTGTGTTCACCCTTTCCTCTTGTTCTCTGCTCCTTGTTTGTCTGAGTGTGTTCACCTGTTCCTTATGTTTTCTGCTCCCTTTATAAAGTGTGTTCTTTCCCTCATGTGTTGCTGGTTCGTTATAGGTGTCTACTCATGCTGTTACTCTAATCTTGCTAAGCGTTAGTTCTGCCTGTTGGTCCTGAATTGTCTTGTGTCTCTAGTTCCAGTCCTGTCCTGCAAGCAGAGCTTCCCTGGCTGCTTGCTCTCCTTGCCTAACTGCAAGCCTGGTGTGTTTCCTGTGATACCTGAGTGCATTGCACAAGGATTCCTGCCTGGCCATTACTGACTGTTCACCTCTTCACCATTTCACACTCACCTAAAGGATTATTAGGAACACCTGTTCAATTTCTCAATAATGCAATTATTTAATCAACCAATCACATGGCAGTTGCTTCAATGCATTTAGGGGTGTGGTCCTGGTCAAGACAATCTCCTGAACTCCAAACTGAATGTTAGAATGGGAAAGAAAGGTGATTTAAGCAATTTTGAGCGTGGCATGGTTGTTGGTGCCAGACGGGCCAGTCTGAGTATTTCACAATCTGCTCAGTTACTGGGATTTTCACGCACAACAATTTCTAGAGTTTACAAAGAATGGTGTGAAAAGGGAAAAGCAGGGACGTCGTTAGGCCTATTTTAGGGGGGCTGAAGCTACCCCAAAATGTTCCTAAGCCCCCCTAAATAATAATAAGAACAACAATAACAATTTGATTTATCAAAAAACGTATCCTCATTCATATTTAGACGCAACAAATTATATATATCCAGCTACAAAAAAATTACCGAAAAGTCGGAAGTTGGACAGAAGTACAAAGAACGTTGTGCTATGAAGATGATGCACCTGCGTTGGTGTGAACTGTGGCAGCTTTCAGAGCCTTGCAGACCGGAGCGCTACTGCCTGGAGGATTCATCTCGTCTCGTCGTTACCAAGGTTATAGGCCTAATCGTTAACGAAAATGAAGGAAAAAACGAAAACTAGGTGGGTTGTCGTTAACTGAAATAAAAATAAAAATGACGCATTACAAAAAAAAAACGATAACTAACCAAATCTGTAATATGTGTTCGGCAAAACTAACTAATCTAAAATTATAGATTAAATGTCCTTAGTTTTCGTCTTTATCAATGTCTTTCATAGAGCAAATAACGTTTAGCTGCATTTCCTTTCCCTGCGTCTCTCTCATACACGCGCGCGCTACACACACACACACACACACACACACAGCCCCTCCCTTCAGTCTCCATGAGAACGAGTGTTCGACGTTGAAAGCAAGTTCGCGAAAGGTTGGTATCTCGTGAACACCTTTACACAATCACACATTAAAAAGTGGTATAAAAATATTTTTAATTCAGAATATAATTTTGTCAGTGTGGTAATGTCGACCCGAGAAGCGATTGCTACTTTAGAAAGTTAACTAGTCGCAAGTTTGAGGTAAAATGCAGTTGGGTTGTCGATGTCAAAACACTATAAGCTGTGATTCAAATATTAAATAATGTTATGTAATTTACTCTTACACTGAATGTTTGCTGCTTCAGTCCAGATGAGTGCGTGTGTGTGTGTGTGTGTGTGTGTGTGTGTGTGTCAGAGCTGTGGTATTTGTAGCTTAGGTTGAGCTCAATTTAGGTTTAGCTATATATTTGTATTTTAGCTCAAAAATGGGTTGAATACATGCGGTTCTGTGTAATTAAATAGCATTCTGTGGACAACTATTCTTATATAGAGAGGAATTAGATATAGTATGCTATTACTTTATCATACATTTACATGAGCAGACAGACAGCATTTAAGTCATTATAGTAACTCATCAGGAGCAAAGTCTGGCCTAAGTTAATTCCCCCATGCAGCTTTGATGTGTCTAAAAGCTAACATTACAGTAACTTTTCTTTAACAGAGTAGAAATGGAAGAAGAGGATATGTCTGTCACGTTTTACTTGTTAACATCTTGGTTTCTTGACTGGTTTTTGACATTAGTGTAGCTCTAGATGTGAGTGCAAAGATTTTGCAAACGCAAGTTACAAATACCCTGGGGGCTAAGCCCCCCCTGTCTTCCAATCCTAGTGACATCCCTGGGGAAAAGCATCCAGTATGCGGCAGTCCTGTGGGCGAAAATGCCTTGTTGATGCTAGAGGTCAGAGGAGAATGGGCCGACTGATTCAAGCTGATAGAAGAGCAACTTTGACTGAAATAACCACTCGTTACAACCGAGGTATGCAGCAAAGCATTTGTGAAGCCACAACACGCACAACCTTGAGGCGGATGGGCTACAACAGCAGAAGACCCCACCGGGTACCACTCACCTCCACTACAAATAGGAAAAAGAGGCTACATTTGCACAAGCTCTCCAAAATTGGACAGTTGAAGACTGGAAAAATGTTTCCTGGTCTGATGAGTCTCGATTTCTGTTGAGACATTCAGATGGTAGAGTCAGATATTGGTGTAAACAGAATGAGAACATGGATCCATCATGCCTTGTTACCACTGTGCAGGCTGGTGGTGGTGGTGTAATGGTGTGGGGGATGTTTTCTTGGCACACTTTAGGCCCCTTAGTGCCAATTGGTCATTGTTTAAATGCCACAGCCTACCTGAACATTGTTTCTGACCATGTCCATCCCGTTATGACCACCATGTACCCATCCTCTGATGGCTACTTCCAGCAGGATAATGCACCATGTCACAAAGCTCGAATCATTTCAAATTGGTTTCTTGAACATGACAATGAGCTCACTGTACTAAAATGGCCCCCACAGTCACCAGATCTCAACCCAATAGAGCATCTTTGGGATGTGGTGGAATGGGAGCTTCGTGCCCTGGATGTGCATCCCACAAATCTCCATCAACTGCAAGATGCTATCCTATCAATATGGGCCAACATTTCTAAAGAATGCTTTCAGCACCTTGTTGAATCAATGCCACGTAGAATTAAGGCCGTTCTGAAGGCGAAAGGGGGTCAAACACAGTATTAGTATGGTGTCCCTAATAATCCTTTAGGTGAGTGTATATATATATATATATATATATATATATATATATATATATATATATATATATATATATATATATATATATATATATATATATATATATATATATACATATATATACCACTTTTTATCACATATTTTGATTTGCTTGGTTCCATCTCTGGTTGTCAATGAAGTATTTATTTCCCTATAGCCTATAAAAAGATGTACTAACTCACAGCATATGAATTTATGCAGCAATCATATATTCTCATGAATCTGTCGCATTATCACGCTGAGACTGGATTGTGCATTTGATAGAGCTGTGGGCTTACAGATACAAAAAGATTATTCAATCATCCTTAATGTTCCTGATGAAATGTATTGTGTCATAAGGTTAATTAGCCTGGATTTGCGTTCATTCTGGCTTTAATTAAATTCAAAACATCCTAGACAACAAAGACAATTGCCTGGCCGTGTTCTATTAAAAAGAACTTATCCAATGCAAAGATCAGGAGCCTTTCTAGTTTGGATTCCTTACTTGAAATTGGCTTAGCACTTAATGAGTACATGTGTATCTGCCTGCCTCATTTAGGCCCAGGAAATGATGTAAGTGCCATGCCAAGCGTGATGCAAACGTCATGCCATCACAGATTCGTCTGTGATTTCACAGATTTCAGACACATTTATCAGTACTTGGGTCACTTTTTCAAAACCCTTCACACAGTGATCACAACACTATGTGATGTCTATGTGAGCTAAACTGTGGATAATTATCATTGCTTTGGCACAAAATGCATTCAATGACGACATCTGTAAATTTAGATGAATTCTTTTCTCCCTTAGACACAAACACCATACAGTAAAAAATAGGATTTCATAGTTATATCTATTTACAAATATCATATTGTGCCCTTAACTGCAATATACTGGTTAACAAGTCAGTTCTAGTTGGAAGCAGGCTGGTGTATGAGAAAAGACAAAGAACATATGGTTGAAATGCTAATAGTCTGGAAGGCCAAGAAAGAAATAGGTTAATTTTATTCAGTAGTGACAGAATTGTACGCAGGTGCACGTTGCATGCGGTTGAACAGATGATAGATTAAAAGGGATAGCAAAGTAAAGGTAGAAGCACCTGTGCAATGTTCAGCTGTTATCAGGATTTAAGAGGGTACAGATTAATGGGTGGGTCAGATACAGTACTTCCCAAAGGTTTTTCACTTTAACTCTTTCCCCGCCAATTACGGAATTTCCCAGGTTTCCGTGTTTTCACTGTTATATGCTAGGAGGCACTATTACGCATCTTCTGAATGAGTTCAGAATCTCCTGATCAAAACACAGACGAGGAATATGCAAACAAACAAGCAATTGTATGTAAGCAGATACATAAATAACGTGATCATCAACATTAAACATCCTATAAATCAAAATGGCCTAATGTTGCTGAATGAAATGTCGCCCCAGGACGAGCTCTAGGACTTTGAAGCATTAGGGGTGTTTGACCATCATTCTGAATCTGATCTGGATGTAGACTTTGACAAAAACAGGATTTTCTCAGCTTTTTGTTCTCAATTTAGCTTTTTAATGAAACTTACTCATATTTAAGTGTTGATAAAAAAGGAATGCATGAATTTGCTGCATTTACTGAATAAATTCCTCGATGAGCATAAAATAAAATAAAAATCATGTGACTTTCGTGATGTAACAGCATAACTGTACTAACCAGCGGAAAAAATCTTGTTTGCAAAGAATCTGAAATGCTGTTTTGGTTATTCAAAAATGTGTTGTCAGAGATTCCCTCCTGGAACTGTCTTACACGACTGTGTTCCCAAACAGCACATCTGCCTCTGAAAGCAAGACAACAAGTTTATTGAGACGCACAAGTTTCTCTGAGACGCAAATAATTTATTATATCTGTAGCCCGGTATGTGAGACAGTGACAACACCGGATACAGAATAACGGGGTATTTTATTCCAGACTGCACTTGGAACAGCGCAGCGTTAATTAAGCGAAATTTCAGAATTTCAGAGTAGAAAGGTTTGTGTAAAGTGATTGAAATCAATAAAGTTTGCTTTTCACATCAAAATGAGTCTCTCTATCTCTCTTGTTCTCAGTCACAACATTAAAGGTATCAATCACAAAAACTAGACTAGTTAACATAGACAACAGTAGCAGCCTCTCATTCTAGAAAACAAATGCACAAATAATTATAATATTTGTCAGCACAGAAGACCAAGAAAAGGCTACTCATGTTACATGCAAAATACATGGCAATGAAATTAGAAGTTACATTTTGGAGTATTTGCAATACCTTTCAAAAATGATTAAACAATTTAACACTTAGTCTTACATCAGCAAATAAACACTTGTACAACTTCAAAAATGAAATGAATGATATTCAAACTTACTTTACATCACCACTCTATAACCTGTAAATGTTTTCACAGTGAATGACGCACTCGATTTTCCCCTGTGGACAGTAAAATAAGTAATACATTACTCTTCTTCAATATCTAGAACACAAGACTAATAAACACTTCTTGGAAATCAATTAAAGTGAACAACACTCACTCTGATGTTTCACGCTCACCCCAGAAACACACTGAGGGCCTACACAGAGCACTCTTCTCCCCTCTTAATTAGACAGAATTACCACAGTCAAAAACACTAGTTCACATCAAATTATACACAAAATAATCTTGACATTGCGCTGGTATTGACGATAGTTCATCACTTACGCTTCTAGAGAATTGTGTTGTTGGGATTTCCCCACACAGAGATGCGTCTCGACAGAAATCACCATCAATCAACACAATACACAGCCATCCGGCCAAGCCAACACTGAGAAGGACTTCACAAACTACTAAAAGTGCATATTTCTCACTATTTTGGTTATATAATCGGCTTTTGTGGCCTTGATTCAACACAGCACCCGCATGAGCATCATCCGAACCACGTTGGGAAATCGCGCTGCTCACAGACCACTCTCACGACACTTCCAGACAGTGACGTTTCTTAAAGGGCCAGCGTAACATTCCATCCATGGATGAGAAAAGCACTAAAACACTTTACATGTTCAGTTCACTTAACACAGGGCTTTGATAACCAGTCCAGTTATTGACTTTAGTAACTTTTGACCTGGTTACACTCTCCCCTGCTGATAGTCGACGTCCCCGGTGACTACCAACCCTAATCATCTTGCCCTCCTTGGAGCTTTCCTGTGGTATAGAGGACCATTCCAGCTAGCACCTGAGAGAGCACATCAGGACTAAAAGACACTGCATTACACGACGACTTTGGCAAGCGGTTCGGGTTACTATGCACTCCTGCAGTTGTCCTTTGTGTTCTACGTACAGCAGGACAAGGCACTTCTGGCTTAACACACTCTTCTCTTTCCTTTCTAGGTGCAGGCACTGGTCTCATCACTGGATTCTCAGCAGGTAAGTGGACACTTTCTGTTTCCAGAGATATTGGCGTCACTCCCAGGGTGTCCTCAGGGTCCTCGTTGCACTCTGGTTTCGTGCAATGACCCCTCTTAACAGATTCCTCTGTTTGATTCTTGAAACAGTCTCTGCGTCCAGGAACTGGCTGTCTTTGACGCTCAGATGCTGGTGCTACTGTCAGTTTCTCCTTGGGACACGGAACTTCCTCCACTAGAACACACTCAGCTTCCAATGAGGTCATCTCTGATTCAGAATCTGGGGTAGGTATCTCTTCCACAGACTTTTTCCGACGCCTTGGCATGGGCACTGGGGCTGGATTATTGAAGGGTCTGAGGTTGGATCTGTGCACTCTCTTCACTGTACCTCCTTCGACAGGCTCCACGGTGTAGGTCGTCCCTTGAACCTCTAACACCTTGTACATTGTTGAAGACCATGCATCCTGAATCTTATTTCTTCCTAGTGGTCGGTGTCGTAGGTACACGTGTTGTCCAATCTCTACAGCAGGGCAAAATACCTTATCCTCATTCCGCGCTGCTCTTTCCACAGCCTTCCTTTCCGCGTATTCCTTAGCTCGAACATGAGCATCTCGGAGGCGTTCCTGGTGTACTTTTAACCAGTCAGGTTTGTCATCGGTTACAGGCTCCTGGCCCAACAGAGCATCAACCGGCAGATGCGGCTGCATCCCAAATAACAAATAGTACGGTGAGTACCCTGTGGATGAGTGTGGCGTCACATTATATGCGTAGACGAGCTCTGATAAGTGTTCAGGCCACCTGCGCTTCCGTTCGGGTGGAAGGGACTTCAAGAGGTCATGAAGTGTTCTATTGAACCTCTCACATTGAGGATTGCCCTGAGGGTGATGTGGTGTCGTGCGCGTTTTCTTGACTCCATACAATTTGCAGAGCTCCGCAATCACAGCACTTTCAAAATTCCGGCCCTGGTCCGAGTGCAAGCGTTGGGGCACTCCATATTTCAGGAACCATTCTCAGGAGGATCTTGGCAGTGGTCTCCGCCTTCTGATCACGGGTGGGAAATGCTTGACTGAACTTTGTGAACACATCCGTCACTACTAGAACATTTTCTCGTCCATCCGTGGCTGGTTCGAGAATCGTAAAGTCTACTGCTACAACCTCCAATGGACGTGTGGCCAAGAATGAAGCCCAAGATGCCTTAACTTTTGGTTGCGGCATCTTTGCCAACACGCAACGCTGACATCGCTTTACCCACTGTTCCACATCCTCATACATTCCTCCCCAGAAACATCTCTGTCTCAACAGGCCTAAGGTCCTCTCTATACCCTGATGACCCATCTGATCGTGAACATTCTTTAAGACTTGATCTGTCAAACAGGTAGGTAACAACAACTGATGACATTCTCCAGTGTGGACATCATTGATCACACGGTATAACAGACCATCCTTTTCACTTATCTTTGGCCACTGCTTCAACAGGGATCGCACAGCTCTGGGCAAACCTATCCTCTCTTGCTTGGTAGGTTTCCTTTGCCTGCCCCAGAACTTCTTGAACACCCTGAGCGTTGGATCGGACTCCTGGAATTGACAAAGTTCCGACTTTGAATACCCAGGCAGAGTGGGGGTATTCTCACACTCGATATCCTCCTCTCCTGCCGAGGTTGCCTGTAACTGCCTAACTTTGCTGCACTCAACTCCTGCTGCTACCAGGTCTGCTCCCAGAGCTGTTCCTGTCCTGAGAAGGTTACAGATCGCCACACAGCCATCATACTCGGCGTCTTCGCTTGCTGAGGCCGGTTCATCAGATCCTGGTCTCCTCGAAAGAGCATCAGCAGCAGTGTTACACCGCCCAGGGCGGTACTTCACTTCAAAATCAAACACAGCGAGTTGAGCAGCCCAGCGTTGTTCAATGGCTCCCAATTTGGCAGTCCCGAGGTGGCAGAGGGGGTTGTTGTCCGTTATGATGGTGAATTTGGACCCCAGCAGATAACTTCGAAACTTTTCAGTGACAGCCCACTTAAGCGCTAACAGTTCCAGCTTCATGCTGCTGTAGTTTTTATCATTTCTCTCAGCCCCTCTCAACCTTCTACTGGCATAAGCAATCACAGTCTTCTTCCCCTTTTGTTGCTGATACAAGACCGCTCCCAACCCCTGGTTTCTAGCATCAGTCTCAATCACAAAGGGAAGCGTGAAATCAGCATAACCGAGCGTGGGTGCACTGGTAAGTCTGCCTTTAAGATGTTCAAATGCCGTCTGACACTGAGGAGTCCAGACACTCTTATACAGCTGAACTGCCTTGACGTGGCTTGTCTCTCTAAGGCACACATTCACCACATCATGCAATGGTCCGGCTATCTGGGAGAAACCCTTGATGAATCTCCGGTAATAACTACAAAACCCCAAGAACGACCGGAGTTCCTTGAGAGTACTGGGGACTGGCCACTCCCGAACAGCACTTATCTTATCAGGGTCTGTACTAACGCCTTGGGATGAAACTTGATGACCAAGGAATCTCACTTCCGGCTGCAGGAAATGACACTTCTCTATTTTAATCTTCAGCCCAGTTTCCTTTAACCTTCTAAACACGGCTTCAAGTCGCACAAGATGTTCGTGAAAGGTGGAGGAGTACACCAACAAGTCATCCAAGTAGATGAGCACAATTTGGAACACAAAGTCACTCATTATGGCCTGCATGAGCCGCTGGAATGTGGCGGGCGCATTGCATAGCCCGAAAGGCATCCGATAGAATTCATAGAGGCCAAACGGCGTAGTGAAAGCTGTCTTATGCCTGTCCTTTTCATGGACCGCAACTTGATGGTAACCGCTCGCAAGGTCTATTGTCGAGAAAACTTGTGCCCCGCCCAATGCATCCAAGCTCTCATCGATGCGCGGCAATGGAAAAGCATCACGACTGGTTTTGGAGTTTAATTTCCTATAATCCACACACATCCTCAAACTTCCATCAGACTTGCGCACCAGAACGATGGGTGAAGCATAGGAACTTGAGCTTTCCTGGATGACACCCTTCCTGAGTAAACCCGAGATATGTTCCTTGACCTCGTCAAATTGAGTCGGCGGTATTCTGCGATAAGGCTGAGCGACGGGAGTCTCATCCATCAAGTGGATCTCATGTTTCACCCGATCTGTATATCCCAGGTCTTCATCACAGGCTGCAAACACATCTGCATACTTCACAAGTAGCACTCCAAGCCTTGCTTGCTGTTCCGGTGTACCTCCAATATGCAGTCTACTCAACAGATTACTCAGGTTAGTACCAGACTCTGGTTTATCCTTCTCATCGACTCTCACTTCTTCGTGATTAGCAGAGATACGCTGGAATCTCACCTGACAAGCTTCACTCTCAACACACTGACAGGGGGTAAGTATTCCAAGCGGAACTTTAGGGGGCAGCCAGACATCTTCCTGGGAGAAGTTGACCACTTGAACTGGAAACACTTGACTTCCTGACGGCACTAAGGTGGGCATGGGGATCAATCCACCTGGTAATGGGGAGCTTCCTGGTTCCAGCACTTGCCAAGCATTGGCATCAGGGTCTCTCTTATTTACTCTGGCATAAACGATGGCTACAGAGGATGCTGGAATATGGGTTTTGCCTTTGCCCCGAGAACTAACTCTGGCTGTTGCCCTTGTCTTCCCCCGTTCATCTTCCTGTACACGGGTAAAGGCTTCTCGCCATACAGAGTCCAACCTTCCTCCTAATGTGGTGTCAAACTCCGTCAGTGCTAACTCTCTGCATCTCTGGGTGATATTCATGCCTATGATACCGGGTGGAGTTGGGTCCGGCTCTGCAGCATCCACATCTCGGACTATCAGAAAACCACACTCCGGGATAGTTAGCCCCATCACTTGAATGTCCAATTCAACATATCCCAGGTACGGCAGGGGTAATTTGTTAGCTGCAGTTATTCTTAGCCACTTAGAGGTGCAATGAAGGTCTCCATCCTCTCCGTGTAGGTTTTCTCTGAAGAAGCTTTCCGTTAGGGTACTCACATTACTTCCTGTGTCTAGCAGACATCTCACTGGAACACCACCAATGCAAATATCAACTTCAGGGCACCTTCCAACGGCACGCTCCAAGAACCGTTCTTTTGTTAACATACTGCATCCCGAGCCTTCTGGTTTTCCTCGCATTGCTCGGCTCACTGCAACGGAGGGACCCCGTTTCCCTGTACCGTAGAACTTGTGGTGGAAGTGGGCTGGCCTTTGAAACTACGAGGTACAGGACACTGTCTGGCTATATGTCCAACTCCATCACACCTCAGACAGATGGGCTGGCCATCATCTGTGTACTTGGGCTTGGCTTTGGGATAGCCAATCTGGTTACCACTTGAACTAACCTTCTGTACAGTGAGTTCACGAACCGCATTGGTGAGTTCTCCAATGGCTTTACCCTGCTGAGTGATTATCTTCACTACCTCCTGCAGAGCCACAACCATATCACTTTGTGCAGTACTGACCGGATTTGAAGGTTCTGACATCCCTTCCGAACATCTACTCACAATGTGTCGACAGCTGGCCACATTAGCTCCACGGGGTCTGTCCTCCATAACCCACATCATGGCCTCTTCACGGACATTAAACAGGGTAGACTGAGGCTTTTCTCTGACAAGCTTGCGCAGCTCCCTACGCAGGGTTGCATCTCTTATGCCTTCGATGAACTGATCTCTTAATGCAAGCTGGGGGTCAGACACAGCGTTATGGGACTGCTGGAGAGCAAAATTAAGAAGTTGGGAGAGGGCATGGGAAAAGTCACGGAGGTCTTCCCCCTCTAACTGTCTACGCGCATAGAAAGCATGCAACAACTGTGGGGTAGTACGTTTCTCCCTAAATGCCCCCCTCAAATATGAAAACAGATCACTGGGTTGTTTGGTCTCCCCCCCCATACACAGCTTGACTTCGTCTAAAGCTGAACCTCTTAAATGGGAAAGTATGAAATCCAATTGGTCGTCAGTGTTCAAACCCCTTACTCGAATTACACGTTCAACCTCATCAATGAACTCATCTACAGATTGACCATCTTTAACATGATCACCACTAAATGGCACAATTTGACGTTCCCTTGGAATATAAACATACGATCTAGTAGCATTATTCATATTAGACAGGGCTGACATTACTTGGTCGTGTCTTCGACCTAACTCCAGAATTTGTGACTGCAGTTCTGCCACAGGATTACCCTCATCATCCTGGCCTGCCGCGCCAGCATTGTCCACATCACGGCTGGTTCCAGCCCGAGCAGCTGGAACATCGTCGTCCGGGTCCATGGTCTCGCAATGTCTCTATCTCGAACGGCACACAGTAATAAAACACAGTCACTGCAGTTTAACCTGAAGGGCTAGTCTCTGCGGTCGCCTTTGCCAACGATCTCAGCTTCAAAGTGAACACCCTCCTGCGTTCCTGAACACTGGTCCCTTGCTTCACCGCAGGCTCTCCAGGTACGTCACACTTCACGTCGTCAGCCTCCTCAGCACCGGTTACTCGACGACTCTTCACCACTACTGTTGTCTATGTTCCCTCTACTCTACAGTCACCCCGAAATTAGCAATGGAACCCCACTCCTGGTACCAAAATTATCTGTAGCCCGGTATGTGAGACAGTGACAACACCGGATACAGAATAACGGGGTATTTTATTCCAGACTGCACTTGGAACAGCGCAGCGTTAATTAAGCGAAATTTCAGAATTTCAGAGTAGAAAGGTTTGTGTAAAGTGATTGAAATCAATAAAGTTTGCTTTTCACATCAAAATGAGTCTCTCTATCTCTCTTGTTCTCAGTCACAACATTAAAGGTATCAATCACAAAAACTAGACTAGTTAACATAGACAACAGTAGCAGCCTCTCATTCTAGAAAACAAATGCACAAATAATTATAATATTTGTCAGCACAGAAGACCAAGAAAAGGCTACTCATGTTACATGCAAAATACATGGCAATGAAATTAGAAGTTACATTTTGGAGTATTTGCAATACCTTTCAAAAATGATTAAACAATTTAACACTTAGTCTTACATCAGCAAATAAACACTTGTACAACTTCAAAAATGAAATGAATGATATTCAAACTTACTTTACATCACCACTCTATAACCTGTAAATGTTTTCACAGTGAATGACGCACTCGATTTTCCCCTGTGGACAGTAAAATAAGTAATACATTACTCTTCTTCAATATCTAGAACACAAGACTAATAAACACTTCTTGGAAATCAATTAAAGTGAACAACACTCACTCTGATGTTTCACGCTCACCCCAGAAACACACTGAGGGCCTACACAGAGCACTCTTCTCCCCTCTTAATTAGACAGAATTACCACAGTCAAAAACACTAGTTCACATCAAATTATACACAAAATAATCTTGACATTGCGCTGGTATTGACGATAGTTCATCACTTACGCTTCTAGAGAATTGTGTTGTTGGGATTTCCCCACACAGAGATGCGTCTCGACAGAAATCACCATCAATCAACACAATACACAGCCATCCGGCCAAGCCAACACTGAGAAGGACTTCACAAACTACTAAAAGTGCATATTTCTCACTATTTTGGTTATATAATCGGCTTTTGTGGCCTTGATTCAACACAGCACCCGCATGAGCATCATCCGAACCACGTTGGGAAATCGCGCTGCTCACAGACCACTCTCACGACACTTCCAGACAGTGACGTTTCTTAAAGGGCCAGCGTAACATTCCTTCCATGGATGAGAAAAGCACTAAAACACTTTACATGTTCAGTTCACTTAACACAGGGCTTTGATAACCAGTCCAGTTATTGACTTTAGTAACTTTTGACCTGGTTACATATACAAAAATGATTATATATGGTGGCTTCTCCTATGTTTCTTTTAGCAGTAGTTTATGAGAAAGTCACGATTATGTTATGTTTTTTTTCGACTCCTGCGATTTTACAATTTTGCGCATAAGTTACATTCGCAACTTTGGATGGAAACATAGCTAATGTTGAAAACGTTTTTAGCTGCTTAACATTTTTGCGAAAAAGGTGATTCTTTGATTAATAGAACGTTCAATGAACAGCATTTACTTGCATTCATTAAATAATTTTTTTAATATAACCTGAAAGTCAAAATTCACATTAGAGAGAATGGCCTGTGGTTAGCATGCTGTTTGATTGGCATGCTAAGCTATTTAGCATAGGACAACAAACACAGTGACAGTCGACTTCAGAAAGCTATTTCTCGGAGGCAAATATCAAAAATTGTTCGGTCCACAGATCATCGGAGCCAAATTTGGACAAAATTTGTAGAAGTAACGAAAAACCTTTTTCATTTACTTCAACATGGCGGACAAACAAACAAATGGAAAATGACAAATGAGATAATAATAATTTGTTACATTTATATAACGCTTCTCTGGGTACTCAAAGCGCTTTACATGGAAGAAGGGGGTGGGTGGGAATCTCCTCAATCTGAAATGCTGTTTTGGTCTTTAAGAAGTCTGTTGTCAAAGATGCTCGGTATATTTCCCTCCTGGAACTGTCTTACACGACTGCGTTCCCAAACAGCAGCATCTGCCTCTGAAAGCAAGACAACAAGTTTATTGAGACGCACAAGTTTCTCTGAGATGCAAATAATTTATTATATAAGAAAATGATTATATATGGTGGCTTCTCCTGTGTTTCTTAGTGATTTTTTAGTGGTAGTTTATCAGGAAGTGACGATTATGTTCTCTTCAACTCACTGGATGGAAACAATACTATATTCGCAAATTTTTAATGCGATATTGCAATTTTGCGCATAAGGTACATTCGCAACTTTGGATAGAAACATAGCTAGTGTTGAGGCTCCTATACCAGGGGTCTTAAACTCGCGGCCCATCAAAGTTTAGTGTTAGTGCGGCCCGCGTGTTGTTCTGAAAAGCACCTTTTTGCCGAGCCGCTGCATGTGCAGCACTTGCCACGCTTGCTGCCTCCTTTGTGTGTGTGTGTGTGAGAGAGAGAGAGTTGGCTTGCCCCTCCCTCATGCAGTATAATTGGTTGACACCGCGTGATTGACAGGAACAGACGAACGAAGCTGATCAGACAATCGAAACGAATGTGGTCTAACACGCTCGTCAATGTCAAAATGATTGAGATGGCCAATCAAATCAAAGTAGGCGGGATTTGCGTTCTCTTTTGGCTTCACTCACAGACGAGCGCGTCAATCTATCGCTTAATGCCGTTGCTGAAAGAGACTCTATTCTTCCCGATGAAATCACAAAACAAATTGCACACAAACGTGTCTATGCTCTTAATATACAATCATTGATGAACATCTTTGATTTTAATGAAAAAAAACTACATGAGAGCGGATAAGAACCCGGAACCTTTGACACGGTTGACAAAAATTCTACCACCAGACCACTAGGGAATTCTATAGATAATAGCGGATCTATTTATTTATTCACTCATGTAAAGAATCTCGGGACTAATGATATATTTGACGCAAATTAATGCAAATATTGTTTACAAATAGTGCCAAAAAGAGTATTTCCCAACTAGAATTAGACCTAGAATTTCGTTCACTGTTCTGTTTGACCTGGTTTACGGCCTTGCTTTGAATGAGCCTATTATTTAAAATAAAATTTAAATCATTCATTATTTCATATTACATGATTTAATTTCTATAGGCTATATTTTAAAAAAATGTTCTGAAGAACCGTTCATGTTCAGAAGGAGAGTTCAAATTCAGAGGAACAGTTCATGTTCAGAAGAAACATTCATGTTGAAGAACTTTTAATAATAAAGATTGTGAAGATTGGATCAGTTGTGCTACTTTTTTTTTGGAATACTTGAAACACTTTTTATGTGTAATACTTGATGCGGCCCAGCCTGACCCAGAGTCTACCTCCAGCGGCCCCCAGGTAAAATGAGTTTGAGACCCCTGTCCTATACACTTCAAGCGAAATCGAAGAACAAACTGCTGTGACGTCATTTCAAACAAAATCATTTTTAAAAAAAAACAAACAGCTTGCCGAAACGATCTTTCCAGAAAAGTTTGCTCTGGCTGGTAAACACCTTTGTACTACAATTGGTCCATGCCAATTACATAATAGGTAGGTGTGCTCAGAGGCTCCGCCTTTTTCACATTAAAATATTTTTCGGTTCACTTCTCCTGTTGTTCAGTACTAGTGTGCCGAATTGCAGAGCTGTGCAAACATATCTATGTTGCTATTATCAGATGCTTTTCTTATGCTTTATAAAAAATTGCTAGCTGTTTTTTCAATTTTGCTGGTGTTTATTTTGTTATTGAGAGGAAAGCGTGCAGTACAAATTTACATATTCATCTAAACGTCGTGCTCAGCTGTGCGTCTGATGTTTGCTTACAGTATATCACTGGTCACGTATTTCGAACTTGGTTTTACTCCAAAATAAAGAACAAAAAAGAACGTTGCTGTGAGAATATCAGAGCCTTTAGATGTACTTACACCAATCAGGCACAACATTATGACCACTGACAGGTGAAGTGAATAACACTGATTATCTCTCCATCACAGCACCTGCTAGTGGGTGTGATATATTAGGCAGTAAGTGAACATTTTGTCCTCAAAGTTGATGTGTTAGAAGCAGGAAAAATGGGCAAGTGTAAGGATTTAAGTGAGTTTGACAAGGGCCGGATGTGATGGGCCAAAACTGCAGCTCTTGTGGGGTGTTCCCGGTCTGCAGTGGTCAGTATCTATCAAAAGTGCTCCAAGGAAGGAACAGTGGTGAACCGGCGACAGGGTCGTGACAGCCAAGGCTCAATGATGCACGTGGGGAGCGAAGGCCATGTGGTCCGATCAAACAGACGAGCTACTCTAGCTCAAATTGCTCAAGAAGTTAATATGCTGGTTCTGTTAGAAAGGTGTCAGAATACACAGTGCATCGCAGTTTGTTGCATATGGGGCATATCACGTGGATGGTCGGGTGTGTGTGAGTCGCTTAACTGGGGAACACATGGCCTCAGGATGCACTATGGGAAGAAGGCAAGCCTGCGGAGGCAGTGTGATGCTTTGGGCAATGTTCTGCTGGGAAGCCTTGCATCCTGCCATTCATGTGGATGTTACTTTGACACGCACCACCTACCTAAACACTGTTGCAGATCATGTACACCCTTTCATGGAAACAGAATTCCCTGGTGGCTGTGGCTCTTTCAGCAGGATCATGCGCCTACCACAAAGCAAAAATGTTTCAGGAATGGTTTGAGGAGCACAACAACGAGTTTGAGGTGTTGACTTGGCCTCCAAATTCCCCAGATCTCAATCCAATCAAGCATCTTTGGGATGTGCTGAACAAACAAGTGCAAACCATAGAGGCCCCACCTCGCAACTTACAGGACTTAAAGAATCTGCTGCTAACATCTTGGTGCCAGATACCACAGCACACCTTCAGGGGTCTAGTGGAGTCCATGCCTTGATGGGTCAGGGCTGAAGGAGTAGCAACAGTGAAGGATGAGTCTGGCCAGTGCAGTTAATTAATCAATTATTAATAATGTTTATATCACTGTGTAGCACCCATAGAGGTCAACTTTTACCCTTTGTGTGTCAGTCAGAGACAATATCTTTTCAAATACCATCTAAAAATAGAATATGCTGCTATGAGGTCTTGCCTTTATGCTGCACATCATACAAGACTACATTTTATCTATGGCAGGGCTTCCCTGTACAAAATTGATGACTACTATTCATTGTTGGCCCTTTTTATATGTGGATTTATATCGCCATTCTTTGAAAAGAAAGGAAAAATGATTGAACTCATTATTGCACAATCCCCTGCACCTTCTGACTGGCTTATTTAAGATATGTTAGGGGTTGAGAATCAAAAAATCATTCCGATACAACTCTCCCCAGTCTCATCATAAAATATGAATCTGTCTGGCTACTATTAAAATCTTCCAGCAAATTGCCAACCCAAATTGAATATTTGCACAAGGCTTTTCCTCCACCGACCACAGATAAGGGAGAAAGGAAAAGCCCCCTCTTATTTTCCTCTTATGATTGTCCGCTATACCTATGAATGGATTTTATGGTTTCCAGTAGATAACCTGAGGCATTTGTGACTTATGCTCTAGAAAATAATTGAAAAGTCTTTTTTTGTCAGTACTGCCAATAATGTTATATTATAAATGTAATGAACATGCACTTCTGGTTCAAATGGTCTGACACTAGAAACATTTTAAATTCAATAGAAAAAAAAAAAAAAATTATATATATATATATATATATATATATATATATATATATATATATATATATATATATATATATATATATATATATATATATATATATATATATATATATATATATATATATATTGCACACTCCACATTTACTCACATAAACAAATCATCTCTCTTTTCTTTCAAGACAATTTTTATTTGTATATCACTTTTCATATACACAGTAGCTTATAGAAAATCATGAAGTTAATGTTGATACTTTGTTAGTATCCTATTAGTTGTATTAACAGATATTTGCTATAGTAGCCTATATCTCATTTCAATTTAGAGATTAATGGGAACACAAATGTATCAACATGATCTTATGAGTATTTGTAGGTATTTGTGAGTAAGATGCGGTTCTATGAGATACATTTTTGTATGTTTGGATAGCTATTGAAATGTACCATTTCAACATACTGACAGCATTAAAAACGTAAACCCTCATAAAAACATCTTGAGACACAAACTTTAGAGAGTCTCTAAGAAATCACAGGATTAATAAGTGTTTGAAATATTAAATTCATTGGTCGGTGGTACTGTATTCATAATTTTCTGTTGTATTTGATTTCAAAGAGAGGTTAAAAACGTCTCAGAACGTTCCCTGAAGGCGAATTGGGATCCCTACCAACACGCCAGAGATGCTCGCCCTTCCAGCACCCTGCTTGAGCTCGCTGGTGTGCTCCTAAGCTGGAGCAGGAGTTAGGGCCGCAACGTCTGACACCGAAGGGGTGACGGAGGAGCTCAACAGAGTTCACCATTTCTGGGGAACACAACTGTTACCTCAACAAGTGGAAATGCATGGCTTTGACCCATTGTGGTAATTAACATATGAATTTACACTGTTAGTTACTATAATGTGTTATTAGGGACATGATGTCATATTTAATTTATAGCAATTCATATATTACTTAATCTATTAATCTAATAGAATGCTCATTAGTTGCTGATGCGGTAATCATTAATAAATGGTTTAGTTCTTCATGAGTCATACATTAACTCATTATTATCTGTGCATTAGTTAAGCATGAATTAATGCATATTAATGCACACGTGTTACCAATGTATCTAATATGATAAAACAACGTTGCGTTACCCCACATACGCATGAGCGGAAGAAGCGGAAGAAGCGGAAGAAGCGGAAGCGCTCGTTTACGGCATAATAAAAGCTCAGTGAAATCAAGGCGCCATCAAGCTACGCCTTTGTTTTGAATAAACGACCTCTAGTGGCAAAAAAATACATATTGTGGCTTTAAACCTACTCTCACACAAAAATGCATGTTTGAGCTGTTTTAACTAAAAGCAACCCGTACTGTTATATCCTAAAATACGTCAGTGCCATTGTTTTGTCTGAAAATGCACACCAGTAATGTTTTTTTATAAGGCACATTTATAAAAAGCTACTTCAATGTCCAAATTGAACTAAAGGCCTAATCCTGGCGTAATGTGAAACCAGGCCTATGGCTCTTTTTCAAATCATCTTCCTCCCTACCTACACTAGGCAGCATTTTAAGGCATCATAGGATTGCTCCCAACATGGCTGTTCTTTGTTAACTATGCTCTCAATGACAAATGCTGAACAGTTAGTTCACGTATTCATGACCTCAAGGCTAGATTATTGTAATGCTCTACTGGCTGGTTGCCCTGCTCGCTTAATAAGCAAACTCCATCTGGTCCAAAACGCAGCAGCTCGAGTTCTTACTAGAACCAGGAAGTATGATTATATTAGCCCGGTTTTGTCAATACTTCAGTGGCTCCCTATAAAACTTCACATTTTAAAATCTTGCTAATTACTTATACAGCTGCTGGTCATATAATTAGAATATCATCAAAAAGTTGATTTATTTCACTAATTCCATTCAAAAAGTGAAACTTGTATATTATATGCATTCCTTACACACATACTGATATATTTCAAATGTTTATTTCTTTTAATTTTGATGATTATAACTGACAACTAAGGAAAATCCCAAATTTAGTATCTCAGAAAATTTGAATATTGTGAAAAGGTTAAATATTGAAGACACCTGGTGCCACACTCTAATCAGCTAATTAACTTAAAACACCTGCAAAAGCCTTTAAATGGTCGCTCAGTCTAGTTCTGTTGGCTACACAATCATGGGGAAGACTGCTGACTTGACAGTTGCCCTAAAGATGACCATTGACACCTTGCACAAGGAGGGCAAGACACAAAAGGTCATTGCAAAAGAGGCTGGCTGTTCACAGAGCTCTGTGTCCAAGCACATTAATAGAGAGGCGAAGGGAAGGAAGAGATGTGGTAGAAAAAAAAGTGTACAAGCAATAGGGATAACAGCACCCTGGAGAGGATTGTGAAACAGAGCCTATTCAAAAATGTGGGGGAGATTCACAAAGAGTGGACTGCAGCTGGAGTCAGTGCTTCAAGAACCACTACGCACAGACGTATGTAAGACATAGGTTTCAGCTGTCGCATTCCTTGTGTATAGCCACTCTTGAACAACACACAGCGTCAGAAGCATCTCGCCAGGGCTAAAGACAAAAAGGACTGGACTATTGGTGAGTGGTCCAAAGTTAGGTTCTCTGATGCAAGTAAATTTTGCATTTCCTTTGGAAATCAGGGTCCCAGAGTCTGGAGGAAGAGAGGAGAGGCACACAATCCACGTTGCTTGAGGTCCAGTGTAAAGTTTCCAGTCAGTGAAGGTTTGGGGTGCCATGTCATCTGCTGGTGTTGGTCCACTGTGTTTTCTGAGGTCCAAGGTCAACACAGCCGTATACCAGGAAGTTTTAGAGCACTTCATGCTTCCTGCTGCTGACCAACTTTATGGAGATGCAGATTTCATTTTCCAACAGGATTTGGCACCTGCACACAGTGCCAAAGCAACCAGTACCTGGTTTAAGGACCATGGTATCCCTGTTCTTAATTGGCCAGCAAACTTGCCTGACTTTAACTCCATAGAAAATCTATGGGGTATTGTGAAGAGGAAGATGCGATATGCCAGACCCAACAAAGCAGAAGAGCTGAAGGCCACTATCAGAGCAACCTGGGCTCTCATAACACCTGACCAGTGCCACAGACTGATCGACTCCATGCCACATCGTATTGCTGCAGTTATTCAGGCAAAAGGAGCCCCAACTAAGTATTGAGTGCTGTACATGCTCATAGTTTTCCTGTTCATACTTTTCAGTTGGCCAAGATTTCTAAAAATCCTTTCTTTGTATTGGTCTTAAGTAATATTCAAATTTTCTGAGATACGGAATTTGGGATTTTCCTTAGTTGTCAGTTATAATCATCAAAATTAAAAGAAATAAACATTTGAAATATATCAGTCTGTGTGTAATGAATGAATATAATATACAAGTTTCACTTTTTGAATGAAATTAGTGAAATAAATCAACTTTTTGACCAGCACCTTTAAAAGCACTAAATGGTTTAGCCCTCTCAGTACTTGAGCGAGCTCTTAGTACTTCACATCTATTGCAATCTAAAAATTCTGTCCAGTTGATAATACCTAGAATATAAAAATCATCTGCAAGCGGTAGATCCTTTTCCTATTTAGCACCTAGACTCTGGAACAGTCTTCCTAGCATTGTTCGGGAAGCAGACACACTCTGTCAGTTTAAATCTAGACTAAAAACACATCTATTTAACCTGGCATACACATAGAACATTATCACATTTCTATAATTCACATCCATTAAAGGATTGTTAGGCTGCATAAAGTAGGTCAGCCGGAACCGGGAACACTTCCCAAAACACCTGAAAAATGGCATCTAAGCTGATATTACTCTGTTTATCTCGAGGCTACCGTAGTCAACCCTGTCCAGTCCGTATCAAGTTCGTATCCAGATCAAATGGTAGACCTGCACCTAGACACGACCACAACGCAGCCCTGAATGTCAGCAGAGATCCTGTCAACTAGTCAATCCCCTGTGAAGGCCACATCAACATGACAGCCGCAGATCCTCAGCAAAGACCACAAGAACCAGACAGGTCCTTCACACTGACCCTATGACCAGCTTCGGCTCCATACTGGCATAATGAATCCGATCTTAAAGCAAAAAGAATTGGATTAAATATTTGAATGCTACCGATCCACATGCAGCCGATGCAGCCTGAGTCGTAAACACACTGTGTTAGTCTGTTGACCAGAGGAGAACAATGCCAAAGTATAAGCTAAATTAGTAGGCCTATGCACGCCAGAGTATTAGCATGTAGCACAATGTATTGAGTTGTTGCCTGCAGGAATTTTCCCAAATGGTCACATTTGAGTTAGGATGCTGCCTCTAGAGGACAGCCATCCTATGTAGGTAGCAGACAGCAAAGCAGCTCTCTGAGTTTTGGAAAAGAGCCTAATTCATTGGCTTTTCCGACAGAGGTGACACAAGTTCAGCAGAACCAACTACAACAGAGAGAGAGAAAAACATCCGTCATATCCTGAGGGTGGGTGTGTTTTTCGATCATAGCATTAAAACAGGGATATGTTCTAAAAATAAACCGTGTGGGAGTGCTCCTGCACTGACAGTTTACCATCAGATTACGATTTTTTTGTGTTACGCTAACCTCTCACCCCAGGTGGACTCCATTGCGACACTTTCCATCACTCTTGCCAAAATGAAGCTTTATTACATTATAAAGTTGACTGCCCACTGTAGTCGATGGCTGTCTGTCACTTGCCATTGTGCCAGATATCATATTGACATTTCACAAATGAGATTGGGTGTCATTTGATTAGATCCAAAGCGAATGTTTGTTGCCCTTGACTGGCATGGACCCCAAACCACCACAAAGGAGACATATGCCTGTTGGAAAAGGTGTGTTGACATGAGGGAAAGAGGCTGCTTTGGCTTGGTGTATGTGAGTGATATCTTTAATGCATCTATTGCATGGGTGTGTGAGATGTTGGAGTGTCACACAATGAATTCTAAGAACATTTTATGGCTTTTCACTGTAAAGTGCATGGGCGTCGGAACCATTGTATGTGGGTGGGACAAGACCCACCCACTTTTTAAGACCAATGATATTGGACCTACTCACTTTTATCAACTCTAATGGTGCGTTCACACCGGACGCGAATGATGCGATTCGTGCGAGTGATTTACATGTTAAGTCAATGCAGAGACACGAATAGGCATTCTGCGGCGCAATTTGCGCGAATGAGGCGGCGCGAATGACGCGAATAGAGCGCTTTGAACACGTGATTTGCGGTAATCGCACAAATCGCTCAAGTTGAAAAATCTGAACTTTGCCGGATATTCGCACCGTGGTAACCAATCAGGAGCTTGCTCTAGTAGTGACAACAATGAGGAGAAAATATTTATATTAATATCTGGTTCAGACAATATGATTATCACTGTGATAACATTAAATGACATGAAACACAACACAGTCTCTTTTTGTTAAATGCAAGTTTATGTTTGATCAATAATACAAAAGTATAAGTAAAAGGTATAATAAGCTATACATGAAATAAAGCAAACAATTCAGTCAAACATTCAAAGTTAGTGCTAGTCGGCTACAACTGTAATGTAAAGTTATAGCCTAAAAATAAAAAAGTTATGAAACTTCACTTTGCCCTCAGCCTAAACTATTTGCCAGGGAACAAATTATAGATCCATGAGACCAAAGATCGGCCGTTACATCTACACAAGACGAATTATAGGTCGAGACACCACAGAGACTTCAGAGCCAGCGGCAGACGGCAGAAGGACTAGCTGAGGAAAGGCTGCTCTCGCCGAGGTAAACAAGCGCAGAGCGCCGCTGATCCACTGGAGCTCACAACACCGAAAACGCCAGATAAAATGTTCAAATTGGCACTCTTTATATAAATAAACCACAGATTTGATCTTTAAACAACTACATTATCGCCTGAAAAAGTCTTAAAACTACGTTTTGTCACACATTAACAGTAGATTTTAACAAAAATGTCAGCCATTTCTCAACAAGATGAGCCGGCTGGCAGAAGCCCCTCCCATGACGCAAATTCGCGTCCGTTGTGAGTGAATGTCATGCTCGAATGAAGCGAGTAAAATCAAAATGTTCAAGCGTTCAACTTCACTCGAATAGCGCAAATTATTTGCGTCATTCTCGTCTGGTGTGAACGCCACATAATTCAGCACGTCTGTTTACCTATCCCTAAATGATAAACACTTGTTATTAAACACATTAGATGCTTTATTTTCACGTTTTCTTCATTTTTATTGAATGTAAATACTTTTCCGATGTGATATGTGATGGGAAAAGGGAGTTAAGCGAGTTCAGCAAAAGGCAGATTCAATTTGCGTCAAAACTTGATGCCATGCGTCTCTTACCCCTACACTATTGCTGCTGTTAATGATTCTGTATTCTAGTAAACAAGGCGATATATTTGTACTTAATGTTTATGGCATCTACTCCAGTAAAAAATGTTCTGGGAGAGGACCCACCAAATTTTTTTTTGCTTCCAACACCCATGGTAAAGTGTAAGATGATTTGTTCTTTTCTCCTTCCAAAAGAGGTATATTTAACATTATTTTACTATACAAATGACATGAAATGACAGTTTTCCCAATAGTAAGGTAAGGGAAGGTTTTACTGTAACATTTTACAGTCTTGCACAGCTAAAATTACAACTGTTTCCCGAAACCGTAGTACTAGTATCATTGCCTTACCTCGGTCATTTGAATCACATACCTGCTGGTATTTGTACATAAAATGTGGTTCTACATTAGCCTGGGAAAACCCAGACAACTTCCGGCAAATTTAGATTTGCTCTGCAAGTAGTCTGGCAAAGAGTCCATTCAAACCCATTTCTAAACCCTAGAAATCGCGGCACCAATTAGAAACGTTGGGGCGGGCTTTACACGATGACGACAGCGCAGCGACGTTGAAGCAGATTTGCCGCTGCTGTGGAGCATCACTCGTTCGAATCAGCTATCGCGTCTGTTTTAAGCGATTTAAACTTCTCCTTTTCGTTAAAACCCGAGCAAAGAACAACACTTGAAGCCTTTATATCTAAAAAAGATGTTATCGCTGTCTTACCGACTGGATTCGGCAAAAGTCGTGTGGAAAAACGAATGGGTCTTAGCGAGAGTCCTCTGGTAGTGTTAATGTTTTACAAAATATAGTTTTAAGTCCTTTTCAGGAGTGAATGAAGTTGTTTAAAGCTCAAATCTGTGGTTTATTTATAAAGAGAGCGCCTTTTTTTAAAATTTGATCTGCCGTTTTCGGAGTTGTGAGTTCCAGTGGTTCAGCGGCGCTCAATCGATCATTGAGCCCGCCGAGAGGCGCCGTTCCTCGGCCAGTCCTTCTGCCGTCTGCCGCTGGCTCTGATGTCTCTGTAGTGGTTAAACCGTCTCGTCTTGTGTAGATCTAACGGCTGATCTTTGCTCTCATTATTCTATAATTTGTTCCTAGACAGATCGTTTTGTCTGAGGGCAAAGTGAAGTTTCATAACTTTATATTTTTAAGATATTAAACTTTACCGTTGTAGTCTCCTGGCGCTGACTTTGACTGAATTGCTTTATTTATTGTATAGCTTCTTATACCTTTTACTTATACTTTTATAATTGCTATTGATGATCATACATAAACTGACATTTAACAAAAAGAGACTGGGTTGTGTTTTGTGTCATATTTAATTTATTACAGTGATAATCATAGCCTATATTATGTGTGTGTGTGTGTGTGTTTTTTTTTATGTAAACGAAAAGAGGCTGGGTTTTTTTTTTTTTTTTTCGTTTTGTTATAAACATGCATTGAAGATAATATGCATTGCCTGCACTACATACAAATATATACTGAGTGATACTGTCAAGAGCATAGTAGGCGGACTAGGCGGGAGTTCGTTCTCCGGAGTCAAACTTGGTAAGTCACGGACACAAGTCAGAAGTTCGCGTACGAAATATGTCATAAAGCACCACTGCCTCATTTCATAAAAAAATTAAAATTAAACATAATAATAATAATAGCCACACGAATGTGGTTCAGGCAACGCGTAGCTAGGCCTACATTGATTATCTTATATATTTATAATAAAACGAAGTATAAAACACCCTGCCTCTTTTCGTTTACATTTTAAAAATAATATATTAAACATTAATATGTGGTTTAGGTAAGGTGACCAGATTTCTGAAATGGAAACTGGGGACATTTCCTATTTGAGAACACAAGTACAGACAAGAACGCATATTGAGAAACGGCCAGAGTCTCAGATGTTTCTCCGTCGCTCTGCATACATCATCTCCCTCATCGCTCTGATTGGTTTAAGGTCTATCCAATTGCGCCGAGAGGCATTTGAGCGACGCCCGTTGGTGACGCCCCTTTGGAAATGATTTGTCTATGAAGCTTTGCCAGACCATAACTCAGTTACTACTGAGAATGGTCTGGTTTTAACCAGGCTAGTTCTACATCACATACATTATTGTATATTTGGATAGCTATTGAAATGTACCATTTCAACATTATGACAGCATCAATAATATAGGCATTCAGTAATATGGTTCAATAATATAGGTCTTTTGTTAATGACGTCACATGTACGTGGATAAAGTAATAACTTCTGCAATTAATGTCAGATTATTATAGCTAATTTACATAAATAACAGAAAGCCATTATTTCTTTATCATGTTAACATGCAGTAATGTAATTGCGCACACATTGGTTAATTCAGTTGGCGGCTTTCTCCACAACTGAATTTCTCTGAGATGCTGCTGTAACGGTCTGAGGACTACTTCACTATTTTTTTATTCCCGTTGTTTTGCTTTATTTGATTAGAAGAAAAAAGAGGGGGAAAAGAAGTACCACCAAAGCAGTACACAGACAAGCAGACCGAGGGTGTTTTTTTATGGATGTCAGAGGAGAGTCTTCAGTATGCTGAATAAACTGCTTTTGTGAGGAAATAGCTTATCAATCATTAATGCATCCACAGTCTGTCTGCTAATCTTAAAACTCTTTGGCATTAAACATTTGTTTTGGATTCATGAATTTTTTTAGTTTTTTTATATAAGAGAAGTCACTGACAATTTTGCAACAGGAAGTATTCATTTTATGGCGCTACTCATTCATTTCTATGGTATCCGTAAACTGTGATTGAATACTGTAAAGTGATTTCTATGGTCTTCCAGTAGTGTACAACAGAACAACATTTAAAAAGCAAAAATAAGTTCACAACACAACGGAATCAAGCCTCAACACAACAAAACCAAGCCACAACACAACAAAACCAAGCCACAACACAATCAAGCCACAACACAACAAAACCAAGCCACAACACAACCAAACCAAGCCACAACACAATCAAGCCACAACACAACAAAACCAAGACATAACTGAACAAAATCAAGCCACAACACAACAAAATCAAGCCACAACACAACAAAATTAAGCCAAAACACAACAAAATCAAGCCACAACACAACGAAATCAAGCCACAACACAACAAAACCAAAACACAATACAACGAAATCAAGCCTCAACACAACAAAACCAAAACACAATACAACGAAACCAAGCCACAACACAACAAAACCAAAACACAATACAACGAAACCAAGCCTCAACACAACAAAACCAAGCCACAACACAACAAAATCAAGCCACAACACGACGAAATTAAGCCACAAAACAACGAAATCAAGCCACAAAACAACATAATTTACGTTTAAGTTCACAACACAACAAAATCAAGCTACAACACAACAAAATCAATCCAGTAAACATAAGATCACAATACAATGAAATCAAGCCACAGCACAAAGGAAACAACCCACAGCACATTGAAATCAAACCAAACCACAAAAAAATCTATTTAAAAAGTAAACATAAGTTCACAATACAACATAAACAAGCCACAACACAACAAAACCAAGCCACAACACAACGAAATCAAGCCACAAGACAACAAAATCAAGCCACAGCACAACAGAATCAAGTCACAACACAACAAAATTAAGCCACAACACAACCGAATCAAGTCACAACACAACAAAATTAAGCCACAACACAACGGAATCAAGCCACAAGACAACAAAATCAAGCCACAGCACAACAGAATCAAGTCACAACACAACAAAATTAAGCCATAACACAACGGAATCAAGCTACAACACAACGGAATCAAGCTACAACACAATGAAATCAAGCCACAAAACAACGGAATCAAGCCACAACACAACGAAATCAAGCCACAACACAACGGAATTCAAAAAGTAAACATAAGTTCACAACACAACAAAATCAAGCCACAACACAACGAAATCAAGCCACAACACAACAACATCAAGCCAGTAAACTAAAATTCACAACACAATGAAATCAAGTCACAACACATTGCAATCAAGCCACAAAACAACGGAATTAAGTCACAACACAACGGAAACAATCCACAACAAAACGAAACCAAGCCACAACACAACGGAAACAAGCCACAACACAACAAAATCAAGCCACAGCACAACAGAATCAAGTCACAACACAACAGAAACAATCCACAACACAACGAAACAAAGCCATAACTCAACGGAAACAAGCCACAACACAATGTAAACAAGCCAAAACACATCAAAATCAAGCCACAACACAATCAAGCCACAACAAGACAGAATTTAAAAAGTAAACATAAGTCCCCAATATAACAGAAACAAGCCACAACACAACGAAATCAAGCCACAAAAAAACTGAATTTAAAAAGTAAACATAAGTCCCCAATACAACAGAAACAAGCCACAACACAACGGAAACAAGCCACAACACAATGAAAACAAGCCAAAACACATAAAAATCAAGCCACAACACAATCAAGCCACAACACAACAGAATTTAAAAAGTAAACATAAGTCCCCAAAACAACGGAATCAAGCCACAACACAACGAAATCAAGCCACAAAAAAAACTGAATTTAAAAAGTAAACATAAGTCCCCAACACAACAGAAACAAGCCACAACACAATGGAATCTAGTTACAACACAACAAAATCAAGCCACAACACAACGAAATCAAGCCACAACACAACAACATCAAGCCAGTAAACAAAAATTCACAACACAATGAAATCAAGTCACAACACATTGCAATCAAGCCACAAAACAAATAAATTAAGGCACAATTCAACAAAATCAAGCCACAACACAACAAAATCAAGCCACAACACAACAAAACCAAAACACAATACAACGAAATCAAGCCTCAACACAACACAACAAAACCAAAACACAATACAACGAAACCAAGCCACAACACAACAAAACCAAAACACAATACAACGAAACCAAGCCTCAACACAACAAAACCAAGCCACAACACAACAAAATCAAGCCACAACACGACGAAATTAAGCCACAAAACAACGAAATCAAGCCACAAAACAACATAATTTACGTTTAAGTTCACAACACAACAAAATCAAGCTACAACACAACAAAATCAATCCAGTAAACATAAGATCACAATACAATGAAATCAAGCCACAGCACAAAGGAAACAACCCACAGCACATTGAAATCAAACCAAACCACAACTAAATCAATTTAAAAAGTAAACATAAGTTCACAATACAACATAAACAAGCCACAACACAACAAAACCAAGCCACAACACAACGAAATCAAGCCACAAGACAACAAAATCAAGCCACAGCACAACAGAATCAAGTCACAACACAACAAAATTAAGCCACAACACAACAGAATCAAGTCACAACACAACAAAATTAAGCCACAACACAACGGAATCAAGCCACAAGACAACAAAATCAAGCCACAGCACAACAGAATCAAGTCACAACACAACAAAATTAAGCCATAACACAACGGAATCAAGCTACAACACAACGGAATCAAGCTACAACACAATGAAATCAAGCCACAACACAACAGAATTCAAAAAGTAAACATAAGTTCACAACACAACAAAATCAAGCCACAGCACAACAGAATCAAGTCACAACACAACAAAATTAAGCCATAACACAACGGAATCAAGCCACAAAACAACGGAATCAAGCCACAACACAACGAAATCAAGCCACAACACAACAGAATTCAAAAAGTAAACATAAGTTCACAACACAACAAAATCAAGCCACAACACAACAACATCAAGCCACAACACAACAACATCAAGCCAGTAAACTAAAATTCACAACACAATGAAATCAAGTCACAACACATTGCAATCAAGCCACAAAACAACTAAATTAAGGCACAACACAACAAAATTAAGCCACAACACAACGGAATTAAGTCACAACACAACGGAAACAATCCACAACAAAACGAAACCAAGCCACAACACAACAGAAACAAGCAACAACACAACAAAATCAAGCCACAGCACAACAGAATCAAGTCACAAGACAACAAAAACAATCCACAACACAACGAAACCAAGCCACAACACAACAAAATTAAGCCATAACACAACAAAATTAAGCCAAAACACAACAAAATCAAGCCACAACACAACAAAGTCAAGCCACAAAAAACTGAATTGAAAAAGTAAACATAAGTCCCCAATACAACAGAAACAAGCCACAACACAACGAAATCAAGCCACAAAAAAAAATGAATTTAAAAAGTAAACATAAGTCCCCAATACAACAGAAACAAGCCACAACACAACGGAAACAAGCCACAACACAATGAAAACAAGCCAAAACACATAAAAATCAAGCCACAACACAATCAAGCCACAACACAACAGAATTTAAAAAGTAAACATAAGTCCCCAAAACAACGGAATCAAGCCACAACACAACGAAATCAAGCCACAAAAAAAACTGAATTTAAAAAGTAAACATAAGTCCCCAACACAACAGAAACAAGCCACAACACAATGGAATCTAGTTACAACACAACAAAATCAAGCCACAACACAACGAAATCAAGCCACAACACAACAACATCAAGCCAGTAAACAAAAATTCACAACACAATGAAATCAAGTCACAACACATTGCAATCAAGCCACAAAACAAATAAATTAAGGCACAACACAACAAAATTAAGCCACAACACAACAACATCAAGCCACAACACAACGGAATCAAGTCACAACACAACGGAAACAATCCACAACAAAATGAAACCAAGCCACAACACAACAAAATCAAGCCACAGCACAACAGAATCAAGTCACAACACAACAAAAACAATCCACAACACAACGAAACCAAGCCACAACACAACAAAATTAAGCCATAACACAACAAAATTAAGCCAAAACACAACAAAATCAAGCCACAACACAACAAAATCAAGCCACAAAAAACTAAATTTAAAAAGTAAACATAAGTCCCCAATATAACAGATACAAGCCACAACACAATGGAATCTAGTCACAACACAACAAAATCGAGCCACAACACACTGAAAACAAGCCACAACACAATAAAATCAAGCCACAGCACAACATAATCAAATCACAACACAACAGAAACAAGCCACAACACAACAAAATCAAGCCACAACACAACAAACTCAAGCCACAATACAATGGAATTCAAAAAATAAACATAAGTTCACAACACTACGAAATCAAACCACAACACATTTAAATCAAGCCACAACACAACGAAATCAAGCCACAACACAACAACATCAAGCCAGTAAACAGAAGTTCACACCACAATGAAATCAAGCCACGGCACATTGCCATCAAGCCACAAAACAACAAAATTAAGCCACAACACAACAACATCAAGCCACAACACAACAACATCAAGCCACAACACAACGGAATCAATTAAGCCAGCAAAGCCACACATCAGAAATGCTCCCGACTCATAGCACCGTAAAGTTTAGTTTTAGGTTTAATATTCGCTGTATATTCGTTTCGGCTGCTAATGGGAACGTCTGCAAATTTCACTCACAGTCCAAAAATATAAACGTCCAATCATTATTTTTAATTTATTCAAATGAGCAATATTTACAAAGTTATACGTAAATGCCTAGTGGGCAGACTTACTGAATATGTAATAAGTATAAATATATTGCTTGTACAATACACAATTTCTTTTTGAAAAAAAAAAAAGGTTTTTTTTTTTACTGGTTTTTTTACCATGTTCCAAAGGTTGTAATAGTGACCAGACTGTCTTACTACAGTTGACATTTTGCCAATGCCTCCCTTTAATGTATGCACAGTAAACAATTTTTTTAATAAAAAATTACAGTAATTTACCAAAGGGTTTTTTCATGTTCCAATGGTTGTAAAACATTCTTAGACTGACTTGCTACAGGTGAAATTTTGCCAATACCTCCCTTAATGTATGTACAAAACACTTTTTTTTTATTACTGTAATTCACCATTCACACTGTAACAAGGACACTTTAAAATAAAGTGTAACCATTAATGATTTTTCCTTTTCTTTATCATGGACACTCTTATGTCATTGACTTAACCGCGTATCAATGTATAGCCTAACAACCACTAAGAAGACCTTAGCAATGTTGCATAGCAATATTTTCTTCAATGTACAAATATTGATTTCCATACTATGTTATTGAAGGTTTCCAGCCTTGCTAACAAATTACTAAACAAAAGCTCTTTTATTTAAATGATTGCATTATACTACAAGAGAATACATTTTTCACTATGATTACGTTCTGGCGCTCTAGATGTAAATAGAATATTCCGTCTGAGACAAATGACTAACATGTATGTGGGTGCATTGTAAATTGTTCTTTTGGGTGTAATATTGGATTGCATTTATCGTTAAATATAATGATGTGGTCTTACATGGGTTTTTGTGTTTTGCTTTAACTGGGAGCCCTTTGCACTTGTTCATGGCCATGGTTCATTAAACACTGCGAGTGAGATGGCCGTGACACAACACACACTGACATCACATGCACACACACAATACGGTTTGCAGCAGTGCAGAGGACGCCCCATATGAGGGTTTGTCACATCATGTAAGCTGACTGAGGGGCTCCAGAGCAAGACGGTGACAGGTCGCAAAAGATCGAGCATGTATACAGGCCTTTCCCACAAATTTGAATCTGGTCCCCAGTCATAATTCCCACATGACATTAAATAAAATCGTTGTGTCGATTAGATAATGCCCACATCTCCCCTTGTCAGCTTTCTGCTAACCAAGCACTTCTCTCATTTGTATTCAGAGTAAGTCATTTACTTTGCTCTGACCTTTACTACACTACATTGTGACAGCTGTAATTAAGGTGAAGGAAAAAGAAGGTCATTGTGTCTAGCGCTCCTTACCTGAAAGGTTTACGTTAGGATTTGTGTTTTCATTGTGGAAATAGGGGTGGCAAAATCACTGTAACAGTAAATTAATGATTTTCCTCGTACATTTATAATGTTACAAAAGATTAGAAGAACAAATAAATGCTGTTCTTTTTAACTTTTAATTATCAAAGATTCTTGAAGAAAATATTCCGCAAAATATTAAGAAGCACACCTGTTGATCCTAAGAAATATTATTGAGCACTGGTTTTACGGGGGTGCAAGAGCTAAGCACCCTGAAACGCAAGCAAAAGCACCCTCAGTTGATACTGTAATAATATTGGCAAAACAGATTTGGCAGATTTGCAAATTTGTGTCAAATGCATCTGTTATTTTGCATTTGTGTTTTTGCTGCGGTGAGTAATGTAGCCAATCACAGATAGTTGTTGATCTTTTGAACGCGCTCAGAATCTCACTGCTCAAAACGCCAGAGTTTTTAGGCTATTCAGTGCTGAGTTAATGCATGCTCGCGAAACCTCTCATTAACAAACAGAGTCAAGACACGATGTAAGTAAGTAAGAGATTTATTGTTGACATTTTTATAAAGGAACTTTGTGAGATCGCGATGAACTGACAAAGCAACAGCATTTTAGTAATCGTAGCAATCTTTACCATTCATTGAATAAAACTTTTGTTGCTAAGTGGCCACTTGCATGCTGCAAAGTTTCGGAATTGACATCTAAATATAAATGCCACTCTGCACGAGACAGAAATATCAGATTACAGGTTTTTCCTCTGTAGAGGACATTATATTTTAGAGAATTTCTCTGACAACATACACAGTTTTAAGTCTGAATATTCTTATGAAATATGAGACATTCTTATGAAAATATTATTACACGTCTTTTTACATTACATATAGTCCCAAACCACAGGAATATGCAAATTAGATACAATGTATACACTCTCAGAAAAAAAGGTACAGTAGAGGTACAATTTTGTTCCTTGGGGAACAAAACGTATAACTGTACCTTTAAAGGTACACAAGTGGTCCTTAGGGTACAATTATACCCTTGTTTTCTTCTACGTAGAGCAGGGGTAGGCAAGTTCGGTCCTAGTGAGTCACTGTCCTGCAGAGTTTGGCTCCAACCCTGAAAGAAATCTATAGAAGCTCTTATTGAGAATTAACAGAGGTTTAGATGTCGATGTTTTATTGAAAATATGTGGTCACCATTATTGTGATCAGTGTTTTATTTAGTTGGCCAGTTTGACTCTACGCTTTTTATGTGAGTTTGTGGTTTTGACAAAACACATAATCTGTTCAAATGAAAAAGAAACCATAAACAAAAATGTCACGAAGAAAAATGTTTGAGTAAACTGACTAAAACTATTAATAAATAATATTCACCAACAATACTTTCTTGCCACAGATCAGACATTCTGAATTTTGATTTTTAAATACATTCTAGTGGGAAAAAAGTTTAAACGCACACAGATATCAAGAATCAGCATATGAATCTCAACAATGGTGACATACTTAATGCTGCAATGCATGCTGGGAGCCATGAGTTTTATACTGTGGTGGCTTAGTAGGGTTGGAGCTAAACTCTGCAGGACATCAGCTCTCTAGGACCGAACTTGCCTACCCCTGACTTAGAGGTCCAAAAATATACCCTTAAGGGTACCACCCCAGTACAAAAGATATAATGTTGTACTCATATTTTTGAGAGTGTAGATGCATTGCCTAGAATGGGAATGGCATTTATGGCCACATTTACACACATATTACTACGTAAAATGGTATATCAAATTATTCTGTATCTTTCATAACATTGAGAATCATCTTTATACAAAGTTTGGAAAAAATAAAAGTGGATTGATGAATGAAAAAAAATCCCATTGTTTGTCTATTCATGTCTTTTAATTTTCTCAATAAATGGGTTCTGGTGTCCTCTACAGAGCAGAGGATATAGCATATAACTAATAAATTAATTTGTTTTTTTATGCTCCAAACAATGTAATGACTGGAAAAAACGTTTTTTCTGGTTCTCAGGAAGATGACATGTTAAAATACTACATACAACATTACATCATTTGTATTGAACATGGAACATTTATTTCAAATATAGCTTTGGACTGAAGACCTAGAATATTATTACATAATGGGGTCATTAAATATTTAGAAACAGTGGAAAATTCTGAGCTTAGTTTATCCACTTCATTGTCTGCCCTGGATATTAGCTTGTTATCTCAGGAGATGGACAGTCCAGTTAACGGTCTAGCCAGAGAGCTGTACTTGCGGAGTAAAGCATGTAGTCAAGAATTTTAGACTGTATGTTGGAACTGCCCGTTCAGATGAGTGATAGCGCAGGCTTGTTACACATGGAGCCTCGCTAGAGGTTCAGAACGAAAAGCAGAGGAAAAAAAAAATGTGGCAGTTCTTTTTTTGGAAACCCTTAAACCAGAGACTGAGTTCAGATTCTGACAGACCGCGGGGATAGATGTTTTCGGTTGTCCGGGAGACTGCCGCGGGCACGGTGGTGACTCACCGCTTTAGTGTGAGTCCGAGTCACATCCGCCTGCCAGGTGTGCGGCATGTTTTGGCAGGGGTTGCTGTGACTGTCAACACCTGATGCAGTGAGGCACAGAGGAAGTGCAACTTGGGTAAAATAGGATGTGTGCATTGTAAAAAAAAAATAATAATAATAATAAAATATAGATATATTTTTTAGATCAAGCAAATAATGCTGAAGCGAAAATACAGTAGTGCATCTCTGTGTGGCTTTGTTTGATGATTCAGGAAATCTTCTTAGACTCACTTAAAGGAATAGTTGACCCAAAAATGTAAATGATCCTCACCCTAAAGCCTTCCTGGGTGTATATGACTTTCTTCTTTCAGCCAAACACAATCAGAGTTATATTAAAGCTGCAGTCTGGAACTTTTTTTGATTAAAAATTATCCAAAATAAATGTTTGAGCAAGAACATAACCAGCCAATATTTAAAAAAAATCTCCTTACATTGGCCCGATTCACAGGGGTAAGCTTGTAATAATGTAAATTTGAAAAATCAGTCGTCTTTGTGTCATTATGACACGACTGTGTAAATAAAGAAGGAGTCCCGGCTAATAGGCTATCACATGTGAGGATGAGCATTTATAGCCTTTTCTCAAAGCAGCTGGAATAATTAAACTTCTCTACAGCTAACGCTAATACACACTAAATACACAGTTACACAATGCTGATGTTGTTAACATTAACAATTTGCCAACAAAGTATAACAATAATAACTAGAATTTACATTTCCTGAAGAAAATGTGAGTGGTGCTTGCAGTGGCAAAACTCTGCACTTGGTTGCTAGGGTGGCATGGTTATAAGAGAAGAGGAGCTACGTCTGAGCTAAGCCATTGACTATAGTTTATAAAGTTTTAAATATTATTTTTTTCGTACAAAAAACCCATGGCTTTGCTTTAAAAGTCCTTTATTAATGATAATAATAATAATTTGTTACATTTAAATAGCGCGCCAGAACGTATTAATCCCCTGGAGCCGTATTGATTACTTTTATGATGGATGGATGTGCTTTTTGGAGCTTCAAAAACGTGGGTACTATTCAATGCCATTACAAAGCTGGAACAAGCCAGGGTATTTTTTATTTTTTTATTTTTTGATATAGCTCAGATTGTATTTGTCTGAAAGAAGAAAGTCATATACACCTAGGATGACTTGAGGGTGAGTGAATTATGGGATCATTTTAATTTTTTGGTGAACTATTCCTGTAAGGGTGTACATATATATATATATATATATATATATATATATATATATATATATATATATATATATATATATATATATATATATATATATATATATATATATATATATATATATATGTGTGTGTGTGAATTTTGAAAAAACTTTTCTCCACCAAATCAAAGGGTTCGACCAACAAAAATATGTGGTTAAACCAAAATGCGGAAAACAAACAAATCAGGAAATCATATCATAGAAAGGAAGGATTATAGTCAAGTTCAAAATTTTGTAAAACATAATTATACTTATGAATTAATAATTCAGCATTTCTGAAAAAAAAGCCTGACATTTTTTTAAACATCTGATGTAAATTGGTTTCACAATATAAATTTTTTACAGCCATTAAATTTAAACTTTCTTGAACATAGTAAACGTTTATAAATTAATAATAAACACTTCTAAGAGTTTATAAATTAATAGTGTACACTTCTAAGAACTTGCCACGTGTTTTAAAAGGGTCATGAACTGAGAAATCCTATTTTCCTTGAGAGTTCCTTTTGACATATCATCCTACTATAAGAATATCCTGTACGTTTCAGAACTGAAAACTTCCTTGTAAGTCATCGCAACTTTGGCCCCGCCCACTGGTGTGTTAGTGAGATGACGAGGAGAGAAGAGAGATACAGGATCACTCCATTAAAATAACATTACCTTCCACAGGATCCTAATGCTGGGAATGTGCTTATTTTATTTATTTTCAACAATGTGAATATCTCAGCTGAGCATTATTTATTTGTATTGGTACATTTCACTGTGGATTATTTGGTCAATAAGTCGTGATTTCAGCGCAGGCTTTGCAAATAGACTTTTACGATGTGGACTTGACAGTAATGCCACAACATGTAAGTAAACGTGTTTATTCTAATACCTGATCCGTGATCAGTGATTTCTGATTTGTAATGATTCATGTACAGTCCGATGGTCTTTGTCTGTGTGTCAGTAAATCAAACCAGTGACTAAACGATCAACTTCACATTGCTTCTCTTAGTAGGATGAAAATAATCTGTTATTAAAATTGTGATTCAATTATATATAGAAAGCGATCAAAGTAAGCTCCCTTTGGAATCACTGGAGCTGTCAATCAAACAGTGAGTTTATCAGTGACTGAGTTCTGGACTCGAGCAAAAACTCCCATAATAATCAACAAATATCTTATTTACATTGTGTTTGCACTGTTATGATTAAAGCATTCGTTAATGTGCAGAAATCAGGAGATCACTGCATTCATGAGCTCAACATGTCTGTGATCAGCTACAATGCTCATCACTGCAACCTTTCATGCCACAATCTTAATATAATTGCCATAGATCTAAATATAATGCCATAGATCTTAATATAATGCTATAATCAACACTTTTCATGATTAGTTAATCTTGAGAACTGTAATAGTAAAAACATGCTGAAAGTTTTTGAGGGAGATAAACATGTAATAATAAACATTTCATATGCAAAGATGTTAGCCAATGACAGTAGTGGGAGTTTACACTGGAGTGTCACATCAGCCAATCACATCAGTGGGCGTTTACACTGAAGTCTCACAGTAGACACGCCCCTTAAAACAAAGCATTCAAATCAGAGGCTAAAATCAGGGTAGGAAAAATGCCTTTTATTTCTAAATTATGACAACTTTTTATGTAAAAATAATTCTAACATTATAAGTGCACTCCAGGATGCATTATAAAACAATGCAGTTCATGATCACTAGATATTTTTTAATCATTTTAAAAGATTTAACCTTTTTTCTTTCATTTTGACAGTGTGTGAAGGGAGATTTGGGTGTTTGGACACAGAAAATAAGTTGGCTTCTCTATAAATATTAGCATAATATCAACTTGCACATGTGTAGCATTAGTGAGATGAAGGGAAAGGGGAAAATGGGGTGAGAAAGAGAAAGGAAATCTATAATTTGAGGAGGGAGAGAGAGGAGGACAGCAGGTGTGTGGAGAATGAGAACCCGAGGCATGGTTCCATGAGTTTCCCTCTGTGGCTCCCAGCAAATGTGTCCGTAGTTTGATTGCAGGGTGTGTTTGCATGTGTGTGTCTGTTTGTCAGTTAAGGGGGTATTATGTAAGATTCGGCACCAGTGCAGGGCACTCTATGAAGTGACTAATGCAGCCTAGAGGGATGACAAAATATGAAAAAATCAAAATGCAAACATGCAGAAGCAGAACAGCCCATGGTGAGGAAGTGACATCATAGAGCCCCTTTCAAATGCCACGGTCATTGCTGCTGTTAGCTCTTCCCCACTCTTTTTTCATTATTCCTAGTACCTGTTGGTCATGTTTGTTTATGTATTTATTTTCCTTGCTTGATGAAAAAGTTCCCCAAAAAGAATATAAATGTTCTTTTAGTATCGATATACTATTCTTTTATCAGTATCTCGTTACAGTAAGGTCTCATTTGTTAACATTAGTTAATGCAATAACATGAACTAACAATGAACATTTTTTTTTATATTTTATATAGTTTTAGTTATTTGGTAACACTTTAGTATGGTGAACAATTCTCTTTTTTAACTTGGTGCTTATTAGCTTGCATATTAGCTATTAGAATTTATAAAGCACATATTAATACTTTATTCTCTCTGACCATATTCTACATCCCTTAATCATACCCAATATATAAACCAAACGATAACAACTAATTTACTAACTATTAATAAGCAGTAAATTAGGAGCTTATTGAGGCAAAAGTCGTAGTGAAACCATTTGTGCCCACATTTTTCTGAATGGTATATGGTTCATGTATATAGTCATGTTAATAGTGTCCTATGTGAACATGTTCTGCATTTATTTTCCCCAGGTTTTAGTTTTTTTCCCCCTTGAAAATCATATTTGAATGGACAAATATGTTGTATGCATTTGGCATCTAACTCAAAATAACTGCTTTCAACAGATCAATCTTTATTCATAAACAAATTTATTATGTATAAAAGTCGAATAACATTCAATGTAAACTCAAAAAAGCTCCATCTATCTTATAATCTTTTGAATATGAAAACACAACTAACAACAAATGCATTTGTCTTAAAGTGGTGGAACATAGTGCAGAACAAAGTGCAGCCATTAAGTTATACCCCAACAGGGCATTGTGTATCAAAAAGTTAAATGAAAATAAATAAATAGATGAATGACGGAAAAAATACATCTATATGACAAAACAAAACACAACAAATAACAAAACAGTCCCATAGTATTCCATAGCTCACTGTAGTATGTGATTTAATTTAATAATAATGAAAATGTAAACTCATTACTTGTCTGAATTGGAATCATAAGCTACTAGTCATAAAATGAATTGGGGATCTTGACGGATTAGAATGAAATGCATCCAAACTGGATGAAGGGGCCTCAATATTTTGGCCCTTACAATACATAATATCATAAAATATAATATTTGTTCCTATCGAATTAAGGTCTACTGTACAGTAGAGATTGTCAGTTAAAGGGTTAAGTTATGTTTTAGGTGGGATATTATTAAAGCAAAAAGCACTAAACAAGACCACAAATCTTGTTTTATTAACCTGTTAACACAGTATACCCCATTTCCCCATTATATATGTACTTACAAGTCATTTGTCCACCGGCAACTATAGTTGCCGCTTGGACTTTTGACTAAGTGTACACAAAACTATAGATCTCTTGTAAGATTTGTTTTGTTTGGATGACTCTAGAGACCTTCACGATTATGTAGATGTAGATATGTATATATATATATATATACTGTATATGTAAAAAAAAAAAAACTTATTAGTAACATGAAAATTACCTTTTTTTGGGAGGGTTTGCCTTTTTCATGCTTCCTGGAAGTTGGCATCCTCATGTGACAGGAAGGAAGTGAATACCTTTTTTTCTTCTTGAAATCCTTTATTTGGTTGTGTGCTTGCATGTCATTGAGACATAAAACATGGATAACATCTAGAAAAATACCTACAAAAGGAAAATGACAACTATACACTGCGGCAACTATAGATGGGCTTAAAATGAAAATGTGTTCCCCATACTAAAGTGTAAAGTTTGTAAGTATGTAAGTGTAAAGCATGTAAAGTATGATGCAGTACAGTTATGTAAATTGTATAACATATGTTGCACCAAATGGGACTGAAGTAAGAGATGACAGAGTTTATAATATGACTTCACTAAAAGCTCTGCAAATAATATTTCACTTGTCTTGTGGTGAGGCACTGTAGGTTCAATTAAAACAGTCACCTCATATTCTTCCTTAAATAAAATAAGAGGACATTTAAAGGGTTAGTTCACCCAAAAATGAAAATTCTGTCATTAATTACTCACCCTCATGTCGTTGGACACCCGTAAGACCTCCGTTCATATTCGGAACACAAATGAAGATATTTTAGTTGAAAGCTGATGGCTGAGAAAGGCTTCACACAGGCCTCCATTGGCATTCAGTACATTGACACTTCCAAGATCCATGAAAGGCACTTAAAACGTCGTTACAAAGTCTATCTCACCACAGTGGCTCTACAATAATCATACAATGCGACGACAATAGTTTTTGTGCGCAAAAAAAAATCAAAATAACACCTTTATCCAACTTGTTCTCGACTTCCGTGTGTGCCTCCACGACGCATGCGCGAGAATATGACGTAGCGCCGGTGTTCGGGAATCGATGAAATACACACTTAAGCCCCATTTTGAGCACTACGCCGAGACCTAAAGCACGATCAATGTAGAATCCAACAGCTTAGACACGCGCGTCTTCCTCTGCTCGTAAACAAATCGCTTCTGGGTCATCTGTCCGAACGCCGGATCTGCGTCATATTCTCGCGCATGCGTCGTGGAGGCATACACGGAAGTCGAGAACAAGTTGGATAAAGGTGTTATTTTGATTTTTTTTTGCGCACAAAAACTATTGTCGTCGCATTGTATGATTATTGTAGAGCCACTGTGGTGAGATAGACTTTGTAACGACGTTTTAAGTGCCTTTCATGGATCTTGGAAGTGTCAATGTACTGAATGCCAATGGAGGCCTGTGTGAAGCCTTTCTCAGCCATCAGCTTTCAACTAAAATATCTTCATTTGTGTTCCGAATATGAACGGAGGTCTTACGGGTGTCCAACGACATGAGGGTGAGTAATTAATGACAGAATTTTCATTTTTGGGTGAACTAACCCTTTAACTCATGAAATGGGGTGTAGAGGATTGTGGGGGGGAGGCGGATCTGCTTCCCGTGACATTCAGAAATTCTTCAGAGAATACTGTTTTTTAGAGCTGCAGAGATTAAAATTTATAGTGGATGTGTATGGTTTAGAGATTCTATTCCCAGTGGTGAATGAGCTGCTGTAGTGAGGTTGTGGAGTCATAAAGTATTCATATTGAGTCAATAATAAAAATGGGAAAAACAAGGATGGGAGTTTGGTTTTGCGTATGATCTCAATTGCTCTTAATAGTTCGGCTTCCTTAACTATTCCATACCAATGATTGCTTTGTAGTTCTTTTGAAAAAAAAAAATATATTTCCCCTTACACCAGCTCCAATAATCAATAATTGATAATTGGTCTTGTATATGTAATGATCCGACCAATTCAAGGAATTTATTATTTATTAAGTTGATACAAACTAATAGCCAGTGTGTGTATGTGTGTGCATGTGTGTGTGTGTGTGTGTGTGTGTGCGTGTGTGCGTGCGTGCGTGCGTGTGTGTGTGTGAACAAGGACCAAAAAAAAACCCCCACCAATATTAAAGAGATGTTTTCTTTAGTCCTTGTCCAGTTTTTGAGTATTAATTCATTTGTAGACAGTCATTACAATTGGGTTAACATTACCTTAAACTAAAACTGGGTACTTTATTCAAACATTTGTATAGATTAAATCTATATGAAACTGATTTAATGCATCGTGTTTCCTTCTGGAGCATCAGTGAATGTTCTGTTCAATCAGAGAATCAGTGAAACCTGTTTTAATAGTTGCATTTGAGTCCCTCAATTGTCCTCAGTGTGAAAAGATGGATCTCAAAAGCATACAGTCCCTGCTGGAGAGGGTTCAAATATGCAAAAGATGCTGGAAAACTGAAGAATGTGCAGAACCTGGAGGATTTCTCTGAAGAACATTGGACAGTTTAACTAATCAGGACAAACACGGGACTCATGATCAACCATCACAAAACAAAAAACAGCCATGGATCATCCAGGGAATGACACAGTATTGAGAATTAATGGTTCATACACTTTTGAACGGGGTTATTTTATCCCCAGGCATCGCCCAAGAAACCTATTGTGGCTCCACCTTTGCTTCTCCCTCCTTTGACTCCGCCACGGTGTTCCACTCAGCAAGCTCCTCCAGTTCCTTGCCTGCCCTCCAAGGCCCCCTCATTCCACTATAGGGCCGTCATTTACATTTATGTTTTGACTGTGATTTACGTTGCTTAATGTTTGGATTGTTGCTCCTGGTTATCTCCTGTGTATTTCCATTTGTGTATTAAAGACTTTAATGTGAGTATCTGCATCAAGCGTGGATTGCAACCACACTGTAATGTTAGACTTTCATGTCACTTGTTTTAAAAAAAATAAAAATTATATATATATATATATATATATATATATATATATATATATATATATATATATATATATATATATACTATAAAAATAAAAAACAGGACAAACAAGAGACTCATGAACAACCATCACAAAACGTCTCGGTTACGTATGGTAACCCTCGTTCCCTGAACTGGGATCACTTCAGGGAGCCCCTATCAGCTTCGAGATATAGAGAACAGGCCAATGGGCCATTGGCGTGCGAGATTTTCATCTCGCGCTCCGCCCCGCGCCGCGGGTATAAACAGGAAGCGAGAGCGAATGCATGCTGTTTTTCACTGAGGAGCCGAACTTAGTGGCTCAACCTGCAGTGATGGTACAGGGAACGAGGGTTACCATACGTAACCGAGACGTTCCCATTCAGTCGGTCACGTTCGACGTACGTCGGACGTACCGACGAATTGGGATCCCCTATGGAAAACGCCACAGTTACTACCACTTCCAGCGCCCAGCGATGAGCCCGATCTGATGCGGGCGGGAAAGTTCACGCAGGGAGAGTCCAAGCTGCTGTTCCGCAAGACCCATTCAGCTGACTGTATTGGATAACGCTGGGAAAGCGTGCCTGTGAAGGCAGCTGCGGAAGCCACATCATGCCCAGAGGGAGTTAACATGTGGAGAATACACGTATGGGCTGGCCGTGGGCAGCACAACATACGGAAGTCCCAGGGGTGGCCCCGGCCAATTCGTGGAGGGGGACAACACGTACCTGGGACGGCAGAGTGGGAAAGACACGGGCTCGCCGCAGGGAGCCGTACCGTGGAAGAATACACATATGGGACCGCCGTGGGGGTCACTACATATGGAACCCAGCCTAACACAAGTTCCACCAATGCATACGAGTGTTAGACCTGGCGTCGAACGCTCCGCCACGTCCGACTGCCGCGGGTTGCGGAGGACTCCACAGGGTTCGCCGATCCGGGGAACTCGACTGGAGCAGAATAAGCGCACGCATCCATCTACCATAGGGGAGGGATTGGCGCAGCAAGCCGACACTAGAACGGGCACTTCGGTGTTACTGACTATGGGAAGTGAGCACACAGGAAGAAACCGGCTCTACACGGAGGCTATAGAATTTAGCGAACGTGTTAGGTGTCGCCCAGCCCGCAGCTCAACAAATATCTGTCAGCGAGGCGCCACGAGCCAGCGCCCAGGAAGAGGCAACACCCCTAGTGGAGTGGGCTCTTAACCCGAGCGGTCAGGGCACGTCTTGGGACTGATAAGCCAAGACGATGGCATCCACTATCCAGTGGGCCATCCTCTGCTTGGAGACAGCCTTTCCCTTCTGCTGTCCTCCGTAACAGACGAAGAGCTGCTCTGAGGTCCTGAAGCTTTGCGTTCTATCCACATAAGTCCGGAGAGCACGGACGGGACAGAGAAAAACTAGGGCTGGGTCTGCCTCCTCCGAAGGCAGCGCTTGCAGGCTCACCACTTGATCCCGGAAGGGAGTAGTGGGAACCTTGGGCACATATCCAGGCCGGGGTCTCATGATCACATGAGAGTTACCGGGCCCGAATTCCAGGCACGATTCGTCAACCGAAAATGCCTGCAGGTCCCCTACCCTCTTGATGGAGGCCAACGCAGTCAGGAGTATTGTCTTTAACGACAGAATTTTCAACTCAGCTGACTGCAGAGGCTCAAAGGGTTCTCTCTGTAGTGCAGTTAGCACCAGAGTTAAGTCCCAAGAGGGTATGGAGGGAGGACGAGGCAGATTTAACCTCCTCGCCCCCCTAAGGAACCTGTCGACCAGATCGTGCTTACCTAGAGATTTTCCATCTACTAGCTCATGATTAGCGGCGATAGCGGCAACATAGACTTTGAGGGTGGAGGGAGACAGCCTTCGCTCCAACCCATCTTGTAGAAAGGCAAGCACAGAACCGATCGAACATCTTCGGGGGTCTTCTCGGCGAGAAGAGCACCAATCGACGAACAGGTTCCACTTCAACGCATAGAGGCGCCTCGTAAAGGGGGCTTTAGCTGAAGTGATGTTGTCAACAACCGCTTGCGGTAGGTCACCTAGAACCTCTGCGTCCCGTCCAGGGACCAGACATGGAATTTCCAGAGGTCTGGACGCAGGTGCCAAGGGTGCCCCGTCTCTGAGTCAGGAGGTCCTTCCTCAGAGGAATGGGCCAGGGAGGTGCTGTCGCAAGGAGCACTAGTTCCGGGAACCAAGTCCGGTTGGGCCAATATAGAGCGACCAACAGGACTTGCTCCTCGTCCTCCCTGACTTTGCACAGTGTCTGCGCAAGAAGGCTCACTGGGGGAAACGCATACTTGCGTTCTTCCCAGGGCCAGCTGTGGGCCAGGGCATCCGACCCGAGGGTTCCCTCGGTCAAGGAATAAAACCACTGACAGTGGGTCGTCTCTGGGGAGGCAAACAGGTCTACCTGTGCGGCCCCGAAACGACTCCAGATTAGCTGGACCGCCTGGGGATGGAGTCGCCATTCTCCCGGAAGCACCGGCTGACGTGACAGCTCGTCGGCTGCACGATTGAGCAGGCCCGGAATGTGAATGGCACGAAGCGACCTCAGATGCTTCTGACTCCATAAGGGGAGATGGCGGGCGAGTTGTGATATGCGACGAGAGCGTAGACCACCCTGTTTTTTGATGTACGCAACGGTCGCAGTGTTGTCCGTACGGACCAGAACGTGCTTGCCTCTGAGCGGCACTTTGAAGCGGCTGAGTGCAAGACGAACTGCTAATAACTCGAGGCAATTGATATGCCATTGCAGTTGAGGCCCCGTCCACAGACCCGAAACTGCAAGCCCGTTGTACGTGGCACCCCAACCCGTGGATGAGGCATCCGTGGAGACAACGGAGTGCCTGGACACTTGTTCTAGGGGAACTCCCGCCCGTAGAAACAAAGGGTCCGACCATGGGCCGAAGGTTTGGCGGCACCTCTGAGTCACTTGGACACGGAGGGAACCGCTTTGCCACGCCCATCTCGGGACTCGATCGTGTAGCCAGCGTTGAAGCGGTCTCATATGAAGCAATCCGAGCGGCGTTACTGCGGCTGCGGATGCCATATGCCCCAGGAGCCTCTGAAAAAGTTTTCAGTGGTACCGCTGTCCTGCCTTTGAACGAATTCAAGCAGTTCAACACTGACTGGACGCGCTCCTCGGTGAGGCGCGCTGTCATGGCGACCGAGTCTATCTCCATACCGAGAAAAGAGATCCTCTGTGTGGGACAGAGTTTGCTCTTCTCCCAGTTGACCCGAAGTCCCAACTGGCTGAGGTGACTGAGCACCTTGTCCCTGTGTTCACAGAACTGCTTTCACGACTGGGCAAGGATCAGCCAGTCGTCGAGGTAGTTGAGAATGCGAACACCATGCTCTCTCATGGGGGCAATGGCCACCTCCGCAACCTTCGTAAAGACGCGGGCGACAGGGACAGGCCGAAGGGCAAGACGCGGTACTGACATGCCCGTCCCTCGAATGCGAAGCGCAGAAAGGGCCGGTCGAGGGGAAACGAGAATGAAAGTACGCGTCCTTCAGGTCGATCGCTGCAAACCAATCTTGGGGACGGACGTACCTGAAGATGTGCTTCTGCGTTAGCATTCTGAACGGCAGCCTGTGAAGGGACCGGTTCAAGAATCGCAGGTCCAAGACCGACCATAACCCGCCGCCTTTCTTGGGTACAATGAAGTACGGGCTGTAGAACCCGGACCTCATATCAGCTGGAGGGACCGGCTCCATCGCGTCCTTCGCCATTAGGACTGCGATCTCCGCCCGGAGCACGGGGGCGTTCTCCTTCGCTACTGGGAAGTGAACGCCCCCAAACTTAGGGGGACGCCTGGCGAACTGAATCGCATAGCCGAGTCTGATGGTACGGCTCCGAGACGGGCTGGGAAGCTCTAGCCAGGCTTCCAGACACCGAGCAAGGGGATTAACCACAGAAGTTCCCGCAGCGGGGCATCGACGCGGAATGCAGGGATTCCGACTCGGACGGCATGGAGCGGCCCGAAGTGGGATCTGAGTGTGCTGTGCAACACTTACCTGCGTCCGCGGAGGGGGCGTGCGAGTGTGGGGAGGCCGCTTGAGTGCGTTCCCACAGCCGGCGCCCCCTGCTGGCGAAGGGAGAGGCGTCTGAGGGTGGCGAGGCATGGGAGCGTCGACCACCGCCAAGCGCGCTCCCAAATGAAGGAGGGGCTGAGCGTGGCAAGGCTTTGTGGTGTTGCGCACGGTCTGCCTCACCTCCTTCCTCAGCGGGGAACAAGAGTGGCGAGGCATAGCGTCGCGCACTGTTGTCCACGCACCGCTGAGAAGAGGGGAATGAGAGTGGCGAGGCTTTGTAGCGTCACACACTGCCATTCTCGTCCTCTTGTGGGGAGGGGAATGAAAGCGGCGAGGCTCTGTAGCGTCACACGCTGCCATTCCTGAACTCCCGAGACCCAGAGGTATTGGAACTGCTCTTTTTTTTTTTTTTGGGTACCACTGGCTGTTTTTAACATCAGTGGCGGAACAGAATTACTAATGGTTTTCCACCGGGCCCTCCTCCGGGGAAGAACAGTTCCAGACCAAATCCGGGTCAATTGTGTTTCTGGACCAGGGTGGACATCGTCTAGCCAAGGGCCAGCGCTGTGCGCAGCTCAACCTCGGCTCAGAACTACCCTCGTGCACTAAGCAGGGCGGAGGTGGCCTGCCAGTGGCACTGCCACCCCACCGATGGGGGTAGTGATAGAGAGGAAAACTTTATACAGATTATGGCCCTATTGGTGTTCCATATTTTGGCACCAATAATTCCACAATGCCAAAGCCTTCCAATGCACATCCGAAAAAAGGCAAGGGGCAGGCAAGGCGATTTACGCGTTGCACTATGCCTCAGCCATCCGGGAAAGCATGGCTGTCAAGTATGTATCTGATTCAGCACGAGCGCCCACTATTACGGTGGGAATCTCAGCATCATCTTCATTTTCAACACATAACAGCTCTCTCTCCGATGCAGCGATTGACATCTGTCCTCTGCTAGAGCCCCAAATGAAACGCTAGGTCCCCTTTCAAGGACCAGCAATCCCATCTGTAAGCTACCAGCAGACACGTGAGACAGTGGGCGTGGCCGTGAGACGGCACACGGCGCGCTGAACACTCAAGCCCTTATGAAAAAGGCAAGACGAACAGCGCGCCGATGTGGCTATGCTCTCATGAGAGAGCATAGACCACCCACGAACACAGTCTCAACATGCTTGCGATGCGATAGAGGAGTGAGGGGCCCACAGAGATGTACGTGGCGGGGAAGCCTCACTGTAATCCTCAGGCCACCCAGGCTCATCAGCCAAAATAGTCCCCCCTCTGGTGCACCAGAAAAGAGACTAGATCGGGGTATAAGCGAAGGGACTCAACCCCGTTTGAGGCATCATAGTCTCGACCGCACATCGGAGGCGCCGAGTGACGCAACCCGCGCTGTCACCTGGCAGCCAGACGGCACACGGCGCGCTGAACACTCAAACCCTCACGCGGAAGGTGAGATGACCAGCGCGTCGACGTGATCCCGTTCCCCTGAGAGAACATGGATCACCCACGACACAGTCTCAACATGTTTATGCGAGAGGGATCGTGGCCGTCAGGACAGGAAACAACCGCATCCAGAAACGCACGAGTGGAATGACGTCTTGAAAAAACGCAGTGTCACATCCGTGTTGCTCTTTTGTGAGGAAACGCTCTTTCAACAGTGCTGAAGCACCCAGGGGAAGCCCGCGGCAACACACAGGTGTTAAGTGCAGTCCTGTGTTTGCTCTCACTGAAACAAACGCCCTCACCAAACCGACAGTTGCTGTGAGAACAGCAGTTTGTTATGCTGATGCAGCGGTGAACATGCGGTCGCGCTGAATGTCAAATCAAAATCAAATCAAATCAAATCACTTTATTGTCACACAGCCATGTACACAAGTGCAACAGCAGGTGAAATTCTTGGTGCAGTTCCAAGCAACATAGTAGTCACGACATGACATGTACAACATTTAGAGCAGCATCAGATTACACTGATGCGCCCACAATTACTCACAGCACAGTAAACTCTACAATAAACAATAAATAATTTACACAATGTGAGTGTGGTTCTCACAGCTTTAACCAATATACACATACTTACAATATACATATACTTTAAACAATATACTTTAAACAATATACTTTAAACAATATACACACTAAAACATACATTAAACAATATACATTACGCTATAATAATAATAATAATAATAGTATACAATGTACAGTATACATTATTATTCACAGTAGAGATCCAATGTGCAATAGGTGCTATATGATAAATAATAAATTATATAATGTGTATATAATGTGTGTGTATCGACAGTGGGTTGTGCTGAGTGATATTCTGTCCAGTGTGTGTTATGATCCTGATGGATCAAGAGTTCAGGAGTCTAATTGCTTGTGGGAAGAAGCTGTTCTGGAGTCGGCTGGTGCGTGTTCTGATGCTGCGGTACCGCCTGCCTGATGGCAGCAGTGAGAGCAGCCCATGGCTCGGGTGGCTAGAGTCTCTGATGATCCTCTGAGCTCTCTTCACACACCGCCTGGCGTAAATGTCCTGGAGGGAGGGAAGCTCACCTCCGATGATGCAGCTGGCCGTGCGCACTACCCTTTGCAGGGCTTTGCGGCTGCGGGCGGTACTGTTGCCGTACCAGGTGGTGATGCAGCCAGTCAGCAGGCTCTCTGTAGTGCTGGTGTAGAACCGTGTGAGGATGTGGCGGTTCATTCCAAACCTCCTCAGCCGTCGCAGGAAGAAAAGGCGCTGATGAGCCTTCTTCACAACGGCCTCGGTGTGGACGGACCATGAGAGTTCCTCTGTGATGTGGACACCGAGGAACTTGAAGCTGCTGACTCTCTCCACCGGTGCTCCATCGATGGTGATGGGGCGGTGTTCTCTCTCATTCCTCCTGAAGTCGACCACTTGGTCTTGCTGACGTTGAGGGAGAGGTTGTGCTCCTGACACCACCGTGTCAGAGTGTGCACCTCCTCTCTGTAGGCCGTTTCATCATTGTCAGTGATGAGACCTACCACCGTCGTATCGTCAGCAAACTTGATGATGGTGTTGGAGCTGTGGGTTGCCACACAGTCGTGTGTGTACAAAGAGTACAGGAGTGGGCTGAGAACACAGCCCTGAGGGGCTCCAGTGTTGAGAGTCAGTGGTGAGGAGATGTTACTGCCCATTCTGACCACCTGGCGTCTGTTTGACAGGAAGTCCAGGATCCAGCTGCATAACAGGCTGTTTAAGCCGAGAGCCCGGAGTTTAGTGTCAAGTATGGAGGGCACAATGGTGTTGAATGCTGAGCTGTAGTCTACAAACAGCATTCTCACATATGTGTTCCTCTTTTCCAGGTGGGAGAGGGCAGTGTGAATAGTGGATGAAATGGCATCATCAGTGGAGCGGTTTTTGCGGTATGCAAACTGCAGTGGGTCCAGTGAGGGGGGGAGAACAGAGCAGATGTGGTTTCTGAATAGTCTCTCAAAGCATTTGCTGATGATGGGGGTCAGAGCAACAGGACGCCAGTCGTTTAAGCAGGTGGGTTTTGCTTGCTTCGGTACAGGAACAATGGTGGACGTTTTGAAGCATGTGGGGACCACAGACAGGGAGAGGGACAGGTTAAAAATGTCCGTGAAAACTCCAGCCAGTTGGCGCGCGCACGCTCTGATGACGCGGCCCGGAATGCCGTCTGGACCCGCGGCTTTACGGACGTTCACCCGCCGGAAGGATCGGGTTACATCCGCTTCAGATACGGAGAGTGCACTAACCTCTGTATCTTCAGCCACGAGCTCTCTCTCCGCGAGGGCGGTGTTAGTTCCCTCAAAGCGAGCATAGAAGGTGTTTAGCTCGTCCGGGAGAGAGGCAGCGGTGTTCACGGTGGAGTTTGTGTTCCCTTTGTAGTCCGTGATGGTGTTAATGTGCCTTTTCGCCAACACAGAGGGTCCTTTTCGTTCTCTGGAGCATCTCTCTTGCAGATAGGCTCTCTTTTAGAAAAGCAGTCTTGCTTCATCAACGCCGTTCAGCTCCGAAGTGAATGACAGCGTGCATTCGCTCTCGCTTCCTGTTTATACCCGCGGCACGGGGCGGAGCGCGAGATGCAAATCTCGCACGCCAATGGCCCATTGGCCTGTTCTCTATATCTCGAAGCTGATAGGGGCTCCCTGAAGTGATCCCAATTCGTCGGTACGTCCGACGTACGTGACCGACTGAATGGGAACAAAAAACAGCTGTGGATCATCCAGGGAATGACACAGTATTGAGAATTAATGGTTCATAAACTTTTGAACGGGGTTATTTTAATAAATTCAGCTACATTGTTTTGTCTTGTGGACTATATGTAAACATTTGTATGTAAAATATATTTTTCAGGACAGTACTAAATAAAAATAACATGCATTTTGTATGATCTCTTTTATTTAGTTAAAATTATTCACATTTTCACAGATTCTGCAAGTGGTTTACATACTTTTACAGAGATGTGTTTTTTAATCTGACAGAGTGTGTCTGCTTCTTGAACAATGCTAGGAAGACTGTTCCACAGTCTAGATGCTAAATAGAAAAAGGATCGACCACCTGCAGTTGATTTTGATATTCTAGGTATTATCAACTGACCAGAATTTTGAGACCGCAATAGATGAGATGGAGTATAATGTGTTAAGAGCTCGCTCAAGTACTGGGGAGCTAAACCATTTAGAGCTTTGTAAGTAATTTGCTTCTTAAGTGAATTTCTTAAGAATAAGAATCTATTCTTGATTGCAAGTCCGTGTCAGCTATTTATATTCCATTCTTGGACACATTCTTCACAGAGAAAATGTTATTATTTACTAAATCAAGAAAAAGTGCATGATATCATTATTTATCAAATATGATATGAACAGATCGATGTAATAAAGGGATGTTATGAGGTGCTCTGTTTATCCTGCCAATGCGACTGGTCTTCTTTAATTCCGAGTGAAAGTAATTCTAATAAAACTGGCAAAAGCGTTTTATTCTCACAGTGAAGTCTATCACTGGTTCGTGCTTTAATGAAAGCCCATCTTCTTTCAAATAACATATTGAAGACTAGGCATTTTAGTACGAAAGGATATTTTTAGGGGCTTTCTCTCGCAGCATTTAATACAAAATTAAATGATATAATAATATTAACAATGCAAATAATAATAAAACAAATGTATACCCTACAACGTTTGAGCACCTGCCTGGTTTGTCTTTGTTCATTGCACTTTATTACCTCAATGTACTCACAATGTACTTCCCCAGAATGTAGTGAGTAATATAAGGTTACTATGTTGACTTAGCATGGGTTCAATTACCCAGTAATTGTAATTACTAAACTAAGTATGTACACGCAGGACAGGATGTCAAAATAGAGTTAAGTGTTGAGTGTAACCTGAAAATGAAAATCTTTAACCGTAGCTCAAAACAAATCCTAAATAGAGCAAAAATGCCTTAAATACATAATTCCCCAGATGCAGGGATCAGACTCAAGCATTCGTTTAGTCTATCATATGCATCTTATTCCGTTTTCCCCTCCTGGTTTTTTACAATGGCCATTCCAGGCTCTGGCAATACATGACACATTATGCTGTGACTGATTGTATTTCATGATCCTTTGAATGCATCCACCCACATTGTCTTCAGACCAGCAATTATTTATAATTGCGATCCCTCTTCAATCAGATCGTATTATTGCATGCACTTTGATTTCTTATTTAAATCATCAATATCATGCATATGCCTGATGTGCCCTGGTGTTTTTTACAAAGCATGAATAATTGAATATCAAAGACATTCAAAGAGCAAATGACAATGGTCTCTTTGGTACAGCAATGTATCAAGAGTTAAAGACATAATGAAAAGATAAAGATATGATCTACTTTTACACCTGGGGACATCCAGCTCCACATATAGGCAGATTCACTGAGAGCTACACTGACAACTCCTGTGTTAGAAACTTAGAGGAGAAATACAAAGTGGTTTGAAGTTAAGTAATAACATATTTCCCCACAGTTTTTGGGAAGTCACACTGTGGCGGGCAGCGAGGCTGAGGGACCGTGAGAGCGGGACGAGGCCGCGCTCATTATTATGATGATGAGCGCCAGCTGCGTGCCGCATTGGCCTCGTCTCTCGCGGAGGAGTGACGGGAGTATAAAGGAGGAGCGACGACAGTGAAGGACGAGAGAGGACCAGGCCTGGATTTTAATTTGTATTTGTATTTATGTTTTGTTATGTGTGTATGGCAGTCGTCCGTGAGGGGCTGCCGCTTTTACTTTCACTTTGTTTGTATTCTTTTTGATTAAAGTATGTTGTATTGTTCGCCGGTTCCCGCCTCCTTCTTCCCACACGAACATACCCCATTACACACACATTTTGCTAGCCTGGATGCCAGCCGAACTTAGCCCCGCCCACAACATTTGAGCTTGGGCAGTTCGGTCTGGACTGGATCCATAGAGGAGTAATTATGCCCGAACAGAAACTGTTCGGACCAATGAAATTGTCAGGGCGGGCTTTATACGATGATGGACAGATGATAAACAGTAACATAAGCATACACGTCACCAAAGAGCGCTTGGGTTGAATTCGAATCCTAAACAGAGAACTTGTTCGTATATGCATTCACCTTCACTATTTCTCTCAGAAATGATGATCGTGTTGGTCAGTACTCTGTGTATCCTTAAATTCTTTTTTACAACATTGGCAAATATCGTTTACACTCATCTTTTTCTTCTAACGTTACTTAATCCAGCGTGTGTGCAGACAGGGTTGTCAAGTTTTTACAACAAAACCCACCCAATTGCTACTCAAAATTAGCCAAAAACAAGCCCAATAGCTTTCCGGGGGGGAGGTTCTCCGGAAGAAAAAAAAAGGCATTTGGGGGGTAAAATATGTGTTATTTGGGCAGGGCTGCTAAAATTTGCATTCCTGGGTCTGTATATCACATAATTGGGGTCGCTTCAACACGCGGACTTGGCAACACAGTGCAGTTGAGTTCTGTTGACATTTGACAACAAACGTTATGCGTCACTCCGTTGCTCTGATTGGTTGTAGGTCTATCCAATTGAGGTCTTTCCTGGTCGGAGGAAAACACGCCCCATAATCACAGCCCAACGGAGCAGTATCAAAATTCTGACTAGAATTGAGTATGAGGACGTCAGGCTAACATTTTACAACTTAAACAATGTAACCTTGTCAAGTCATAAAAAGTCATAATACTATCATGAAACAAAATCTATGATTTTTTTTAAAACAAGTTACATGAAAGTCTAACATTAGAGTGTGGTTGTAATCCATGCTTGATGCAGATACTCACATTAAAGTCTTTAATACACAAATGGAAATTACACAGGAGATAACCAAGAGCAACAATCCAAACATTAAACAACGTAAATCACAGTCCAAACATAGATGACGGCCCTATAGTGGAAGGAGGGGGCCTTGGAGGGTGACAAAATGCTGGGAAAAGCGGAACCTTTCTTTCTTTCCATGTTCCCCGAGGGGAATGATTTTGGTGTAACACCTCACTCCGGTTCCGGGTGTAGCAGAGATATTGTCCAACATAATTACTGCTGATGCACGGCAGGTGTGAGAGAGAGAGGAGCGGTGTTTGCACAGGCTTTCCGCTTCACAAGAGGAGGATAAAAGAGCCATTCAGAAGAGAAGAAGGAGGTCGGGGTTGAGGTCGAGCTGGTAAAAGTCAATCGGTGTTCAGTTAATCAGCTGTTTGGCTGGGTCTCTGTCGTTGTGTCTTGGGGTAGAAGATCTCCTGTTTGAGCGCTTACATTGGACGCTGTAATCCTGGAAGTTCGTGTAAGTGATTAACTGCCATTGGAGTCTGTCGTTTAGAGCTGCTTGTGGAATATTACTGGATTGAACTGCTGCTTGGATCTGTGCTGGAAGAGGAAGAGAGAAAGATAAGTGAATTAATTACATTGTTGAATCAAATGTAAAGCTTGAAGAAAAGACTGTGAATGTGAAATTTACTATTGAGGAGGACATCTGTTTCAGATACGCTGGAGAGGAATTGAGAGTTGAATATTCCCATTCAAATGAATGGATGAAGCGAGGCTTCTGATCAGCCCTACTGTGTGAGTGATTTGCAGTTGTTTGCCTTACCTGATGCACGCTGAATTAATGCTGTGGATTTGTAGTGAACACGAGTGCTGTGTGCTATGCTGAGAAGAGTCTCCCAACGCCTGCTTCCATTCTTGTGAAATTATCTACTTGTCCCCATCCAAATTCCAGAACGATACAACTGAACTGGTGAAGTAATGCTTTGTATTATTCTCTCTTCCACTGAGTATTGTCGTGAAGTAATCCCTCATTGAAGGCTCCTGTTAACCCTCTCTCTCTCTGAAATTACAAGTCTCGTGAAGAACCGTATGGCTGTGGAAAAGTCTGAACTGTTATACGTATTGATGGAGCTCTGAAGATGTACAACATTGCTGGTAAAGCTGCCTATTGAGTCTCTCGCTAATGTCTGATGAAAGTGTCTGATGTTGAGGGAAGAGTCCTGCAGATGTGCAGCATAGCTGTGAAGTGAGTTTTAAAGTCACAATTCCCTTTTCATGTTCTGATGAGAGAATCTGCTGTTGAGAGAAGAGGCATTACCTGTTACCTACCGTCTGAGTCCTGCAGATGTGCAGTAACGCTGTGGAGTGAGTTTTAAAGTCACAATTCCCCTCTCACGTCCTGATAAGAGAATCTGCTGTTAAGAGAAGAAACCTTACCTGTTACCTACCATCTGAGTCCTGCAGATGTGCAGCAACGCTGTGAAGTAAGTTTTAAAGTCACAATTTCCCTTTCATGTTCTGATGAGAGAATCTGCTGTTGAGAGAAGAGACATTACCTGTTCCTTACTGTTTGAGTCCTGCAGATGTGCAGCAATGCTGTGAAGTAAGTTTTAAAGTCACAATTTCCCTTTCATGTTCTGATGAGAGAATCTGCTGTTGAGAGAAGAGACATTACCTGTTCCTTACTGTTTGAGTCCTGCAGATGTGCAGCAATGCTGTGAAGGGAGTTTTAAAGTCACAATTCCCCTCTCACGTCCTGATAAGAGAATCTGCTGTTAAGAGAAGAAACCTTACCTGTTACCTACCGTCTGAGTCCTGCAGATGTGCAGCAACGCTGTGAAGTGAGTTTTAAAGTCAAAATTCCCCTCTCACTTCCTGATAAGAGAATCTGCTGTTGAGAAAGTGAATATTACCTGTTACTTACCGTTTGAGTCCTGCAGATGTGCAGCAACGCCGTGGAGTAAGCCTTCCTAGCCACTATCGCTCCATTGCCCCCCGAAGACAGTGGAGAATCGTTCCAGCGGCTACTCCGGTCCAATAGCCCGAGAAGACAGGAGTTGCTCATTCTTTCCTCAAGTTGATTATTATTCAATAAAGATTGTTATTTTTGAACTCAATTACTTGCCTCCTCCTTTGTCCGTTTGTTGCGTGCCTGTGGTGTCGGCTCCTCACGGTGGTGTCTGGAGTCAGGGGCGGCTGGTCATCCGAGTCCGCCCCGGCCTGCACCGGTGACACGAGGAACTGGAGGAGCTTGCTGAGTGGAACACCATGGCGGAGTCAAAGGAGGGAGGAGCAAAGGTGGAGCCCCAATGGGTTTCTTGGGCGATGCCTGGGGATCGACTAACTAGGGCGGAGCTGGAGAATGTGGAGACCCCAGCGAAGCCTTAAGGACGAAGGCCCCGGGTGACATCGCAGGCTAGGAAGACTGAGGTGATGCTGCCGGCTTGAGTGACTGAGATGGAGACTGGCAGAATGCCATAAGGAATGAGGACCAAGGTGAAGGCAGAGGAAAGAAGGAGCCGGTGGAGCCGATGGGGTGGAGGGTTGAGGCGAGGCCCGAAAGTCTGTGGCAAAACCAGGATGTTGAGAGACCAAGGTGGAGCCGGAGAGACGAGGGAGCCTAAGTGATAGCGGAGCAAAGTGGAGCTGAGGGAGCACAAAACCAAAGTGGAGCCATAGAGCTGACAGGCTGAGGTGAAGACAGGGGATCGGCCTCACAGAGCCATGCTGGTGGTGGAGAAGACAAAGTGCTGAGCCAAGTAGCTGGACGACACCAGCAGAGATTGCGGATCCAGGGAAGTGGAAGTGGGCAGAGTAAGGACTCCACAGGACTGGATGGAAGGAGAAAGTTCAAGGGTACTAGGGTGGGACCTGGATCCGTGGACCTCAGATCTATAAGGCCACGGTCTGCTGCTGGCTCTGGGATGGACTGGGTATTGGAAACAAGCTTGGGATGATCCTAATGCCAGGATCTGGTTCAGGGAAAGATTTTGGGATAATTTCTGGCTCTGGGACAGGCGTAGATGTTGCTCTGACTCAGTGGCAGTGGACTCCTGCACTGGGTTTGTGGTGGACATGTGCTCTGTCATTGGGTCTGTTACGGGCGTTGGCTCTGGGTCCCTGGTGGGCATAGGCACTGGGATTTAATAGGATTTAATAAATTCAGCTAAATACTCTAGAATGTATTTAAAAACCAGAATTCAGAATGTCTGATCTGTGGCAAGAAAGTATTGTTGGTGAATATTATTTATTAATGTTTTTAGTCAGTGATGCGTTTAATCAAACATTTTTCTTCATGACAATTTTTGTTTATAGCTTTTTTTAACAGATTATGTGTTTTATTAAAACTGTAACAGAAACCACAAACTCACATAAGAAGCCAAGAGTCAAAGAGGGTTCCACTGTGTAGAGTACCTAGTACCTGATACCTTTTTTAGTATTACCTCAGTTTATGTTCCAAGCAAGCTGTACTGATACTAAAAAGTGATGTGTGAACACTGCAGAACACTGATTGGTCAGAGAGAATCGTCACTACCAGCATCATTGGATTTGTGGCACGAGAACCCATTAAATGTAGTCAGCAACAGTCACCGCAGTATGGCTGTATCGTGGTCAGTAGACAAGGTGGTGGCTCAACTATAATGATCAATCTATAATCCTGCCCACTTTGAAGCAGTACTAAACTGCAGTGGAAAATCAAACCGAGCCAAAGTAAAGTGAGCCGAGCCAAGCCAAGTCGTGCCGAGACAAGTCCACGTAGTGGAAAAGCACCATACTCTTGTGTGTCCTGTTCCTGCCAAGTCTTGCTGCCTCTCTTGCATGGGGTAGTTTTTGTTTATTTTTGTTTTATTTTAATTTTAATAAAAAGCCCATTGCTCTGCGTTTGAACCCTTGCCTTATCACTCAACTACAACCCTGACAGTCTCATCCTAGAGGTGATGAACCGCCACATGAACCGCTATAATGCATTCTGCATTTGTATTATGTTGAGATGGAAGAAATCATGGTCTAGATCAAGGTATTATTTATTGTCTCCTTTAGGAGAAATTTGTTTTAGATTAGAGAACTGCTGCAACATCAATGCACAACACATATAAAATACAACATTAACAACCATTCTAATCCTTTAACCCTGTATCATAAAAAACGATACATACCAGAAAAGAAATAAACACTGAGCACAACCCTCAGTTACCTGTTGTAACAGTTATTGCAGTCATTTAACATCCTGTTGCAATTGCTCATTAATTCACTTAACAGACAATGGGACAAATGAGTATTGACCATGCCTGCATAATGGAACCCTTTATCTCCGACCAGAGTTCATCAGCGCATTCTCAGGGTACAATACATGTGAAGAGTCCAATAAAATATTGTTGGCCTGCTAGATCATGCAAAGCTCAAAAATATCTTGTAAAAAGCTGTCTGTGTCCTGTGATTTTTCCTGCCACAATTTTACTTTTAAACTGCCCGACCAAAAAATGATTCCATATCTTAAAACAGACTCTATCGTTGCTTTATAAAAATGTAACATTATAATGTTCACTGTTCACTACAAATAATCGTAATCAAAAAAAAAAAAATGTAGGCACTGCTGAACCCTTGTACCCACTGAACCCACTTGGCTCACTGTCAATGTGACCCCCAGATATTTATAAGAAGCAAACTGTTTGATAGCTTCACCATGAACCACAACAGAGCTCCTGTTCCCCACTGATCTGGGGCTCCATGATGACCCCTTTAGTTTTTTTACATTAATCTGTAAATAATGGTCGTCACACCAGCCCACAAACCCTTCTATAGCATCTTTGTAGTCAATAATACTGCAATCTCTAGTCAACAGGTGCAATAATACAATGTCATCCAAAAATGTCATAATTAATTGGTTTGACTGCACAGTTGATAACACAGTTGTTTGTGCGAAGAGTAAACATAAGATGTGCATTTACACACCCTTGCGGTGCCCCTGTCCTATTTTTCTGCAACATCCAACAACATTGAATTAAATTTCACCTGTTGTATCCTATTTGTTAAAAAGGAATAATACCGATTGATTATAAAAGGATTGACTCATAAATTAACCAATTTCTCAGTTTGTGTGTTTGAATTGAGTTAAACGCAGAACTAAAATCAATTAAAAGCAGCCTAGCGTAAGCAGCCAGACTCTCCAGATGCTTTTAAACCAGGTGCATTAATACAGAGACCAGTTAGTACCATGATTACTTTAATATGTAAATGTATACTGATCTAAGGATGGCTCCACTTCCTCCAGGAGCTCTCCTATTATAATCTTCTCAAATGATTTCATAACATTCAATGTTGAGGCCACTGGATTATAGTCATTATTGCCATGGCATACATTTTTGGGAATTGGGATTATAATTGATGTTTTCCACAGCTCTGGTACTATGTGCGTATCAATTGAGAGCTGGAAAAAGTGATGCCAGGCTGGTGTGATCTCCTCAGGATATGTCTTTAAGAGAAAACATGACATCCCATCTGGTCATGTTGCCTTACTAGAGCATAATATTTTTTTTTTACAAAAACGTATAACATCCCCTGAATATATTAATATTCTGTCATCACCGACATTACAACTTAATTCACCTAAAATATCATAACATTCCTTAAAAGTGTCAGTCTCAAATCTCATATAAAAATTATTCAGTTAATTTGCCTTGTCAGATAAATTACCATTGAACAATAGCTTCCTTGTTGGGGTCATGTTGGTCATTCCCCAAATTGAGTTCTACAGTTCCTTTGTATCACATTTTGCCAAATGTTGTTCAGCCTGTCCCTTATATTGCGTCTGTGCCATCTTCATTCCCCCGTGTCCCCCAACCTGTAGGCCATTTTCTTCAATTTAATGTAATCTTTAATTCCCCCTGTTACATATAATTTGTTATTTGGATACCTCTTAATAACTTTTTGAGGTATAACTAAATCCACACAGGAAGAAATACATGCAGTGATTGTTTCAGTGACCATATCTATGTTTGCCTCCTGATAAAAAATGTCCCAGTCTGTGAAACGTCTCGGTTACGTATGGTAACCCTCGTTCCCTGTAGGAGGGAACGGAGACATACGTCGGATGTCACTGACGAATTGGGATCACTTCAGGGAGCCCCTATCAGCTTCGAGATATGGAGAACAGGCCAATGGGCCATTGGCGTGCGAGATTTGCATCTCGCACTCCGCCCCGCACTGCGGGGATAAACAGGAAGCAAGAGCAGCACACAATTGTTTTTCCCTGAGGACCCAAACTAGTGACTCGGCCATGCAGTGATGGTACAGCAACTGTGGCGACGGGACGTACGTCTCCGTTCCCTCCTTCAGGGAACGAGGGTTACCATATGTAACCGAGAGGTTCACTTTCAGTCGGTCACGTTCGACGTACGTCGGACGTCGCAGACGAATTGGGATCCCTTTGGAAAACGCCACAGTTACTACCACTTCCACCGCCATGGCGGTCACAACATATGGAACCCAGCCTAACACAAGTTCCACCAATGCATACAAGTGTTAAACCTGGCGTCGGATGCTCCGCCACGTCTGACTGCCGCAGGTTGCAGAGGACTCGACAGGGTTTGCCTATCCTTAGGGGAACTCAACTGGAGTAGATAAGTGCACGTATCCGTTCCATGGGGATGGTAAAGGCGCAGCAAGCTGACACTAGAACAGGCACTCCGGTGTTACTGACTATAGGAAGCGAGCACACGGGAAGCTACCGGCTCTACACGCAGGCTATAGAATCTAGCGAACATGTTAGGTGTCGCCCAGCCAGCAGCTCTACAAATATCTATCAGCGAGGCGCCACGAGCCAACGCCCAGAAAGAAGCAACACCCCTAATGGAGTGGGCTCTTAACCCGAGCGGGCAGGGCACGTCTTGGGTTTCATGCGCCAAGACGATGGCATCCACTATCCAGTGGGCCATCCTCTGCTTGGAGACAGCTTTTCCCTTCTGCTGTCCTCCGTAACAGACGAAGAGGTTCTGAAGCTTTGCGTTCTGTCCACGTATGTCCGCAGGGTGCGGACAGGGCAGAGAAAAGCTAGGGCTGGGTCTGCCTCCTCCGAAGGCATTGCTTTTAGGCTCACCACCTGGTCCCGGAAGGGAGTGGTGGGAACCTGGGGCACATATCCAGGCCGGGCTCTCAGGATTACATGAGAGTTACCAGGCCCGAACTCCAGGAACGATTCGTCGACCAAAAATGCCTGCCGGTCTCATACCCTCTTGATAGAGGCCAATGCAGTCAGGAGTACTGTCTTTAGAGACCGGATTTTCAACTCTGCCGACTGCAAAGGCTCAAAGGGCGCTCTCTGTAGTGCGGTTAGCACTAGAGTTAAGTCCCAAGAGGGTAAAGAGGGAGGGCGAGGCGGATTTAGTCTCCTCGCCCCCCTCAGGAACCTGACGATCAGATCGTGCTTCCCAACAGACTTACCATCTACCATGTCATGGTTTGCGGCGATAGACATACACTCTGATTGTGGAGGAAGACAGCCTTCGCTCCAACCCATCTTGTAGGAAGGAAAGCACTGAACCAATCAAGCATCTCTGGGGGTCTTCTCGGCAAGAAGAACACCAATCGACGAACAGGTTCCACTTCAACGCATAAAGGTGCCTCGTAGAGGGAGCTCTAGCGGAAGTGATGGTGTCTACCACATTCTGTGGCAGGCCACCTAGAACCTCCGTGTCCCTTCCAGGGACCAGACATGGAGTTTCCAGAGGTCCGGACGTGGGTGTCAAAGGCAATTTGCGATTTGGAGAGGCAGCAGAGGGTGACAACGCATGGGAGCGTCATACACCGGCAAGCGCACTCTCCGATTGAAGGAGGGGCTGAGCGCGGCAAGGCTTTGTGGCATCGCACACGGCCGGCCTCACCTCCTTTCTCAGTGGGGAACAAGAGCAGCGAGGCATAGCGTCGCACACTTGTCCTCGCACCGCTGAGAAGAGGGGAATGGGAGTGGCGAGGCTTTGTAGCGTCACACACTGCCATTCTCGCTCTCTTGTGGGGAGGGGAATGAGAGCGGTGAGGCTTTGTAGCGTCACATACACTGCCATTCTCACCCTCTTGTGGGGAGGGGAATGAGAGCGACGAGGCTTTGTAGCGTCACACGCTGACATTCCTGAACTCCCGAGACCCAGAGGTATTGGAAGTGCTCTTAAGAATTTGGGTATCATCGGCTGCTTTTAACACCAGTGGCAGAACAGAATTACCAATGGTTTTCCCCCGGCCCTCCAGCTGTGCACAGTTCAACCTCGGCTCAGAACTACCCTCGTGCACAAAGAGCACAGGGCGGAGGTGGCCTGCCAGTGGCACTGCCACCACAACGATGAGGGTAGTGAGAGAGAGGAAAACTTTATGCAGATTATGACCCTTTTGGTGTTCCATATTTTGGCACCAAATAGTCCCATAAATACCAAAGCCTTCCAATGCACATCCGGAAAAAGGCAAGGGGCGGGCAAGGCAATTTACACGTTGAACTACGCCCCTTGAAAGCATGGCTGTCAAGTATGAATCTGATTCAGCATGAGCGCCCACTATTATAGTGGGAATCTCAGCATCACCATTTCCAACACATAACAGCCCTCTCTCTGATGCAGCAATTGACATCTGGCATGTGAGATAGTGGCCGTGGCCGTGAGATGGCACATGGCGCTGAACACTCAAGCCCTTATGAAAAAGGCAAGGTGAACAATGCACCGACGTGGTTATGCTCTCATGAGAGAGCATTGACCACCCACGAACACAGTCTCAACATGCTTGCGATGCGATAGAGGAGTGGGGGCCCACGGAGATGTACTCGGCGGGGAAGCCTCACTGTAAACTTTCGGTCACCCAGGTTTATCAGCTAAAGTAGCCCCTTTTCTGGCACAGCAGAAAATAAACTAGATCGGGGTATAAGCGAAGGGACTCAAACCCGTTTGAGGTTTCATAGTCTCGACAACGCATCTGTGGTGCCGAGCGACACGCGCTGGGTTGTCGTGGCAACCCGCCCTGTCACTAGACGGCACACGGCGCACTGAACACTCAAACCCTCACGCGGAAGGTGAGACGAACAGCGCGTCGAGGTGATCCCGTTCCCCTGAGAGAACATGGATCACCCACAAACGTGGTCTCAACATGTTTATGCAAGAGGGATTGTGGCCATCAGGACAGGAAACAACCGCATCCAGAAACGCACGGGTGGAATGACGTCTTGAAAAAGACGCAGTGTCACACCCGTGTTGCTCTTTTGTGAGGAAACACTCTTTCAACAGTGCTGAAGCACCCAGGGGAAGCCCGCGGCAGTACACAGGAGATAAGTTCAGTGTTGTGTCTGCACTCACTGAGACAAACGCCCTCACCAAACCGACAGTTTACTGTTGTAATGCTGATGCAGCCGTGAGCACGCGGTCGCGCTGATTGTGCCTTTTTCGCCAACACAAAGCGTCCCTCTCGTTCTCTGGAGTATCTCTCTTGTAGATAGGCTCTCTTTTAGAAAAGCAGTCTTGCTTCATCAACGCCGTTCGGCTCCGAAGTGAATGACAATAGTGCGCTGCTCTTGCTTCCTGTTTTTACCCGCAGTGCGGGGCAGAGCGCAAGATGCAAATCTCGCACGCCAATGGCCCATTGACCTGTTCTCTATATCTCGAAGCTGATAGGGGCTCCCTGAAGTGATCCCAATTCGTCGGTGACGTCCGACGTACGTTGAACGTGACCGACTGAAAAAGAACATCCTTTCAGTTCCTCTATACTATCACTTAACCTTACCTTAACAACCTTAGTAATTGGTTTACTTGTCTTAAAAACTTAAAGGAAGGTAGAGAGCAGATGAATAATATTATGATCAGAATTAACGTGTCACATGTCTGTCTTGTCCTGTGTAAACATGTGTTTGTCATGTTTTGGTGTGATGTCATGTCTCTAGTCTCTTGTCAACCGCACCCATCTTGTTATCTGGTTATTGATTAATTTGCCCCACCTGTTCTCCCCCATCACCTGCCTTATTTGTTACCCTTTATAATCTCCTCGTGTCTGCAGTCCTTTGCTGGAGGGGCGGTAATGCACCATAAAGTTGGATGCCAACCACCGTAAAACACGAAGAAGAAGAAGAAGAAGTCCTATGCTGGATCGTTGTTGGATGTCGTCTTCTCCCTGTCGTGTTTCACGGTTAATGCTCCTGGTGTTTAAGTTTATTTCAAGTTTGGTTTTCCCCCTCGTGGGTGTTTTGTTTGTGTTTATTATTAATAAAGACCTTATCTTCCTGCAGAGTCCTCACTCCCATTTCTCCCTATTGATTCCTGACATAACGATCCAGCCATGATGAAGACTGAGCGGAAGAAGGCCTCACACCAGCCACCAGCACATGAACCGCTATGCCGTGCTGCTTATCAAACAGTAAAAACGGCCATTCCTGTGCCCAAAACAAGGCATCTGAGGATAAGAGTCCGAAACAAGGACTGGTGAGATATGGTCCTGCTCCACTTCACAGACGCTGAGTGGAAAGAGAATTTCAGAAAGACACTACACTCATTTATGACACTCTATTCAACAGGAAGAACGGCTCGTTCTGCATGTCATTACGCTATTTCGATGTCTTTGCACATGCACAGTACTTTCCAGTTTCTGTTTTCAATCTGATAAAGTGTTTACATGCCCTCTCGATTGGACTACAAAAGAAATAAACCATCTCTTACAATCCAAATGAAATTGTAATCAGATCTGGCCAATTCATTCCCATTGACGTGGTTACATGTGACTTTTTTGTTCTGATTGTGCTACTAGTCCAATTACAATTGGATTATTAGAGTCCATGTAAACGCAGCCATTTTTCTGGTCACTCCTAATATTAAGATTCATGTCATTCTATGTTAGGTTGAGATGTTCCCCTTCAACGCTGATTTGAGTTTTTGAAGTTGAAGGTTTGATACTATTTTGAAAGTTTTTGTTAGAAGGTTTATTTTATTGTTTTTATTATATTACTGTATTTAATTGACCTTTTTGTGTAATTCCGTATCACGCCGCGAGTTCTAGTTAGTTGGTCAGATGATAGTATTAATGTTTAAATTCTGGGGAATGTGGGGTGAGGGCCGTTTAAAATACTCCAAGGTGGTAAACAAGTAGTGATGATGCTTGGTCAGATGTTCAATTATGCAAAAAGCAACAATAACTCAAAGTAACAGAAAAGTTCTTAATTACTTCATGGAATGTGAAAGGATTAAATCATTCTTTTAAATCTTCCTGATTAAATAATCCACTTAATTTTATGGTTAAAACTAGGGGTGTTGCTATTTTATTACGGAAAGGGATACCATTTAAACGAAAAGCGTTGAGAACTAATGGGAGTCTGAAGGTCTTTTCTCTTATTCCTAATATGTCTCGGAGACTTTAAAGCTACACTATGTAACTTTTCCGTCCACTAGAGGTCGCCTGTTCAAAACAAAGGCGTAGTTTGATGACGCCACGTTTGAGCGCAGAATCTTGGGACATGTGGTCTTCACCTCACAGCCGGTGGAAAACAGTCAGGATAGGACTCGGGCAGAAATCATGTTCATAGATGCGATTATTAACATTACTGTAGTGAAGCAGAGCAGGACCGAGTGTTGTGGAGCTGAGCAAGGCCGCAGGAGCGATTGAAGAGCGGGACTGTTATTATGGCATAATCGCCGGTGGGACTTTTATTATGACACGGTTGCCGGCGCCACTTCCTCTTTTCCAATCATGAGTATGAGGTAACGCAACTCTGTTTATCGTATTAGATATATCTGAGTGTGTTGAAAAGGAAGTTATGACGTTCGCTCGGCAGCTGCTATGACACTTGTTCACACTGCAGTGAGAGTAAAGTGTTTCACTGAATAAAACCGGAAACCGAGGGTAACGCAGATAAAACGCAATAGACAGGCGACTCCCTCAAACGCATCGCTCACACGTCCCGGTTTCTTTGTTAAAATAGCAATTTCTCATGATTTACAAATAGTTGGAAACATTTGGGATATTCTAAGTACTCAACTGAACAAAATATATAACACTGGCCTAGTGGTTTCTGGATATTTTACTGCAAAAATCCTACATTGTTCACCTTAAAGTGTGTCCTTGACACCTGTCACAATCACCAGTGAGAGTGCCCCTGATTACCACCTGAGGGCACTCCACCCCGGACTTGTCACTTCATCACAAACTACATTACCCATAATCCTGTGCCCGGACTCATCATCATTCATTGTTTGCACCTGTGTCTCATCACCTCATTTATGTCACAATCACCAGTGAGAGTGCCCCTGATTACCACCTGAGGGCACTCCACCCCGGACTTGTCACTTCATCACAAACTACATTACCCATAATCCTGTGCCCGGACTCATCATCATTCATTGTTTGCACCTGTGTCTCATCACCTCGTTACCCCATTACCCCAGCCTATATAAACCATGTTCACTCTGTCATCAACTGCAAAGTCTTGTTTAGTGTTTCTACTGCAATTCTGAGCGTTTCCCTGGTTTCATGTATCTTGGTCTTTGATTACTTGCCCGTTCCGTGGATAACCCTTTTGCCTGTCTCTCCTGCCTTGTTTGCCTGTTTGGACTGCTTTCCTGTGTATGACCTTTTTGCCTGTACTTTTGACTACGATTGGGGATTACCCTCCAATAAAGCTGCGTTTGGATCTTCTACCTTCTGTCTCAGAGCAGTACGTTACAACACCTATCTCAATAGATCATCTTTCAAAAGTCCCCTTTAATCTAATTCAAGAACATTCTTCCATGCATTCATCAATAATTCCAATACGGTAGACATTTGGAGACTTCTGCATAATATTTTCCCGTTTTTATTATTTTCTGGTTGACAGAAACCATATTTCTAATGTCCTAAAATTGTCTTAAATAAAACATTAGATTTTGTTAAATTAAAAATACTTTGATTTTGGGGAAAAGCCCCATAAATTACTAGCCAGACAACTATGAAAAAAGGACAGTGAAAGAACAATTCATAAAATGAAAGACCAAATGTGGGATGCACTGTATGCACTGGGCCTAAAGATATAAACCAATTTCAGAGATTAGAGATAGGGATAGAGATTGATCTCCATTCTTAATGTTGATCAAAATTACTCTTCAAGATACTTGCTAGTAGACTTAGCAAATTAATTAACAAACTAATTAACACAGATCAGAATGGACTTATTCCAGGAAGCAACACTATACATAACATTACATGGCTATTCAATATAATGCATCGCCCTAGGGCAATCCAAGACAATTTGATTGTAATCTCACTGGAATGGAATGGCTCTATTTATTTGCAATCCTTGAGAAATTTGATATGGGTCATGAGTTTATAAACTGGATTCAAATTGTATATAACCCATACGCCAGATTATAATGAAACATTTATTAACTAATAAAACATTATCGGAACCCTTTCGTCGTCAAAAAGGAACCAGACATGGCTATCCCCTTTTACCCCTTTTGTTTGCTTTTATGATAGAGCCCCTGGCATAAACATTCAATCTAACCCATATGGCTTCAATACATGGCTTCAATACTTTAAACACAGTTCATAAAATATCATTGTATATGGACAATATTCTGCTTTATGTTACCTAATCTCAGGTGAGGCTTCCTTCCTGCTATACTGGAAACTTTTACACCCTTTGGGAAATTGTCAGGGTTTAAAATTTATTTTGTTAAAAGTGAACTCACGCCTATTGGTTTGAAGGATCTGTCTCTAATATACAGTCACCTAAAGGATTATTAGGAACACCATATTAATACTGTGTTTGACCCCCTTTCACCTTCAGAACTGCCTTAATTCTACGTGGCATTGATTCAACAAGGTGCTGAAAGCATTCTTTAGAAATTTTGGCCCATATTGATAGGATAGCATCTTGCAGTTGATGAAGATTTGTGGGATGCACATCCAGGGCACGAAGCTCCCGTACCACCACATCCCAAAGATGCTCTATTGGGTTGAGATCTGGTGACTGTGGGGGCCATTTTAGTACAGTGAACTCATTGTCATGTTCAAGAAACCAATTTGAAATTATTCGAACTTTGTGACATGGTGCATTATCCTGCTGGAAGTAGCCATCAGAGGATGGGTACATGGTGGTCATAAAGGGATGGACATGGTCAGAAACAATGCTCAGGTAGGTTGTGGCATTTAAACAATGCCCAATTGGCACTAAGGGGCCTAAAGTGTGCAAAGAAAACATCCCCCACACCATTACACCACCACCACCAGCCTGCACAGTGGTAACAAGGCATGATGGATCCATGTTCTCATTCTGTTTACGCCAAATTCGTACTCTACCATCTGAATGTCTAAACAGAAATCGAGACTCATCAGACCAGGCAACATTTTTCCAGTCTTCAACTGTCCAATTTTGGTGAGCTCGTGCAAATTGTAGCCTCTTTTTCCTATTTGAAGTGGAGATGAGTGGTACCGGGTGGGGTCTTCTGCTGTTGTAGCCCATCCGCCTCAAGGTTGTGCATGTTGTGGCTTCACAAATACTTTGCTGCATACCTCGGTTGTAACAAGTGGTTATTTCAGTCAAAGTTGCTCTTCTATCAGCTTGAATCAGTCGGCCCATTCTCCTCTGACCTCTAGCATCAACAAGGCATTTTCGCCCACAGGACTGCCGCATACTGGATGTTTTTCCATTTTCACACCATTCTTTGTAAACCCTAGAAATGGTTGTGCGTGAAAATCCCAGTAACTGAGCAGATTGTGAAATCGTCTGGCACCAACAACCATGCCACGCTCAAAATTGCTTAAATCACCTTTCTTTCCCATTCTGACATTCAGTTTGGAGTTCAGGAGATTGTCTTGACCAGGACCACATCCCTAAATGCATTGAAGCAACTGCCATGTGATTGATTAGATAATTGCATTAATGAGAATTTGAACAGGTGTTCCTAATAATCCTTTAGGTGAGTGTAAGATGGCCAAGATGGCGGCGCGAGTAGATCGCGAGGCTCAGCGTCTCTCCAGATTCTGCAATTTTGCAGTATTTTTCTTGTTCATCTCGGGTCTGTTCGTACAGAACAGTTGTGCTTTTACATCGTACACCCGTTGTGAGCTTTTGGATATTGGTTTACGAATTTCCGACAGTTTTATGGACAATCTTCAACTCCTTCCTGAGATCGCTAGGACGCCCGAGGCGATGCGCTCTGCCCGGCCGGGCGGAAGTGCTAGAAGGCGGCGCTGTGATCGTAAACAAAGGCGGGGTAAGCGTGGAGGTCTAAGAGCTAAGCTAAGGCTAACTCCTTACCGGCTCTCTTTACCCAGCATTTTCCTTGCCAATGTACGATCGCTAGTGAACAAAATGGAGGAGATTCGACTCAGCATTACACACAGTAAGAAACTTTTGAACTGTAACGTCCTAATCTTCACTGAAACCTGGTTAAACAGCGGAATACCGGACACCGCTATTGAGCTAGCGGGACGCCACACACTCCGGGCGGATAGAACACTAGATGGCTCCGGGAAGAGCAGAGGGGGTGGATTGTGCATTTATATTAACAAAGCTTGGTGCACAAACTCTGCTATTGTTGGGAGTCATTGTTCAGCTAACCTGGAGTTTCTCATGGTTAAATGTAGACCGTTTTATCTACCGCGGGAGTTCACCTCCACTATTATCACTGCGGCCTATATTCCTCCGGATGCTGATGCCAAGCTTGCTATGAAAGAACTTCACGCAGCCATCAGTAAACAACAGACTGATCACCCGGAAGCTGCTTTTCTTGTTGCAGGTGACTTTAATCATTCAAACTTAAAGTCAGTGCTACCCAAGTTTCACCAGCATGTTTCCTGCCACACCAGAGGAAACAAAACCTTAGACCATGTTTACACAAACATGGCTGGCGCTTACGTTGCGACACCCCTCCCCCACCTGGGACAGTCAGACCACCTCTCTTTGTTTCTATCACCCAAATATTCACCCCTCATCAACCGTGTGAAGCCATCAGTAAAGACCATCAAGGTGTGGCCTGCGGGGGCAGATTCCACACTCCAGGAAAGGTTTCTAAACACAGACTGGAGTATGTTTGCTTCTCAAGCCACCAGTGGCGCTCACACGGACATTGACTCATTCACTTCCTCTGTATTGGATCATATCAATACCACCATCGACAGTGTTACAACCCAGAAACAGATCACCACATACCCTAATCAGAAGCCTTGGATGAACAGGGAAGTTCGACTCCTGCTGAAGTCACGCAATACTGCCTTCAGATAAGGTGATGCACAAGCCTACAGTACATCCAGAGCTAACCTGAAGAGGGGCATCAAAAAGGCCAAGCACTGCTACAAGCTAAAGATAGAGGGTCACTTTTCCAACTCTGACCCTCGACGCATGTGGCAGGGCATCCAGGCCATCAGTGACTACAAACCCTCCCACTCCACCCCCGCAGCCACTGATGTCAACTTCCTGAACGAGCTAAACCACTTTTATGCTCGTTTTGAAAGAGACAACAGAGAAACTGCCACCAAGCTCAAACCCTCAGCTGACCACCCACCAATCACACTCTCCTCCACAGATGTCTGCAAGGCACTGAGCCGGATCAGCGCACACAAGGCTGCTGGACCAGACAACATCCCTGGACGTGTGCTCAGGGCATGTGCGGAGCAGCTCGCTGGGGTTTTTACAGACATTTTCAACCTGTCTCTTGCCCAAGCAGCTGTACCGACATGCTTTAAACGCACTTCCATTGTGCCAGTGCCAAAACACTCTAACCCGAGGTGCCCTAATGACTACCGCCCTGTAGCACTCACACCCATCGTCATGAAGTGCTTTGAGCGGCTGGTCCTGGAACACCTAAAAGACTCTCTACCATCCACATTGGACTCACACCAGTTTGCCTACCGCAGCAATAGGAGCACAGAGGATGCCGTTTCCATGGCACTGCACTCTGTGCTCACCCATCTGGACCATAAGAACACTTATGCACGCATGCTGTTTGTTGACTTCAGCTCAGCATTCAACACTGTCATCCCATCCAAGTTAATAGCCAAACTTGGAGACCTGGGCATCAACACTTCAATGTGTAACTGGATTTTGGACTTCCTAACTGACAGACCCCAGAATGTTCGTTCAGGATTCACCTGCTCCACATCCATCACACTCAACACTGGTGTACCACAGGGCTGTGTGCTAAGCCCGTTTCTCTACTCCCTCTTCACCGCCGACTGCAAGCCTGTGTATGGATCTAATTCCATCGTCAAGTTTGCGGACGACACTACGGTGATTGGGCTCATCAGCAACAACGATGAGACCGCCTACAGGGAGGAGATCCAGCACCTGGCCACATGGTGCACCGAAAATAACCTGCTCCTCAACACCACCAAAACGAAGGAGCTCATCGTGGACTTCAGGAAGGAGTCAAGAGGCACACACGACACCATCCACATCAATGGAATGGCTGTTGAGCGTGTCTCCAGTTTCAAGTTCCTGGGGATCCACATCTCGGCGGACATGTCGTGGACGACCAACACCTCCAGCCTGGTCAAGAAGGCTCACCAGCGCCTCTTCTTCCTGAGGACACTGAGGAAGAATCAGCTCTCCTCGGCTATCCTGGTGAACTTCTACCGCTGCGCAATAGAAAGCATCCTGACCAACTGTGTGGCAGTATGGTATGGGAGCTGCTCTGTTGCGGAGCGCAAGGCACTGCAGCGGGTGGTGAAAACTGCCCAGCGCATCACAGGGACTCCACTGCCTGCCATCGAGCACATCCAGAGGAAACGCTGCCTGCATCGAGCTCGCAGCATCCTCAAGGACTCCTCTCACCCAGCCCACAGACTGTTTTCTCTCCTGCCCTCCGGCAGGCGTTTCAGGATCCACCGGACCAGGACCAGCAGACTAAAGAACAGTTTTTTCCCCAGAGCTGTCTCTTTATTGAACTCAAACCCCCGTTGATCCACTTCCCTCATAAACTGATAACTCTCCTACCTCACATCTTCCTTCACTTTGTTATTTGCACTACCGACTGTTTATCACAGTAACAACTGTTTACATATGCATCTTACACTGCCATATCTTAACTGGATTATGCTCATTTGCACTACGACTGTATTTATAGTACCAATGTTTACATTTGCATTTTGCACTGTACTTCTAACTGTAATATGCAACCACTTTCCACTGCACTTTACACTTTTTTTTTTTCCGGATAGCTCTGTCCATAATTTATTGCACTACCCTAATCCACTGCTATTCCTCATATTAGCCTAACATATTATTGTATACCTCTATCTGTAAAATTCTGTTTATAGTAATAGCCATCTGTATATTGTATTCATAGAACATATTCACCTGTAAATTCTGTTTATAGTAATAGCCATCTGTATATTTATTCACTGTACATATTCACCTGTAAATTCAGTTCTGTTTATAGTAATAACGTCTCTCTATTTATACATATTTATACATATTCAGTACATATCCATGTCCTGCACTTACGCATCCATTGTATATCCTACACTTGCTGCTATTGCACTTCTGGTTAGACCTAAACTGCATTTCGTTGCCTTGTACTTGTACTTGTATAATGACAATAAAGTTGAATCTAATCTAATCTAATCTACTTCTCCCCATTTAAAGTCTCCATGGATAAAAAAAAAAAACATATTTGGGAACTGTGGCTATATCAAAGAAAAAAATCAAAGAATATATATTCTTTGATTTTAACCCTCTATTGACTAAGTTACAGACCAGTATACACTATTGGAGAGACCACCCGTTCTCCTTGATTGGCGATAATGATATTTTTACCAGAAATATTATATGTATTTTGGAATATTCCAATATTACTGCCCAAATCCTTCTTTAAACACCTAAACTTGATTATTCTCCCCTTTCTAAGGAACTATAATGACAGAATAAAAAAGACACATCTTTGTAAATCCAAACATAAGGGGGTTTGGCTTGCATGTTTGGAGGCAGATAGGGGAATACCTTAAGATACATCCACTCTCCCTCTTAATTTCAATCGCAAACCCATCATTCCCTCCAAAACCGTATAGGGCCCTCAATCAGTGGAAGGAGTTGGGCCTATATGGTGAAGGATCTTTACATTGATTGGGATTGCTTTAGCTTCCTTTATGAAACTACAACAAAAATACAAGCTTCCAAAAAACTTTACAAATTCTTACAAATAAAGAATTATGTACACACAATTAGATAAGATCCCGCCCTCAATCATTGATGAGTTATCTTTAATTTGGTTACAAGCTACTTCTTTCTCCCCTTCTAACTTGATCAGAGAAGAATGGGATCGAGAGATGGGAATTGGAGTCGTTTGGAGGATATTGATAAACATTCTGTCAATACTAGATTATACCTCATTCTGTTAAGGTAATTCATATAATACACTTCAAAAAGTAATTACATCACATTTAATTAATGTCTTGTCTCTTTGGAATAATTGCAAATCAGAGGGTGTGATTTAGCTTATAGTTTTATTTTCTGCCCTAAAATACAAGGATTCTGGTGTCAGGTTTTTAGCTGCTTTCAGATGTGCTTAATGTGAATATGGAGCCAGACCCAGTGCTCATTATAATAGGGCATTATGAATCATACAGATCTACTATTGAACAAAACTCAGCAGACTTTTGGCTTGAGAAAATTATGTCTACCCTACAGCTGGAACAATCTAAATACCTTTAGAAAGACAGCATTGGACAATTCAACAAGATAGGGGACACTTTCTTCTTTGTAGAAATTATTTTCCTTAGTGCATTGTATCATAACTGACGTGTTGTACACTGTAAAAAAAAATCAGGTCTCCAATTGAAAATTTTCAAGTGACCGATCACAACTACATTTTTTAGTTGGCCAAACGGAATTTCTGTGAATTAAATTGCAACAATTCACAGAAATTCAATTTGGCCAACTGAAAAATTTAGATGTGATCAGTCACTTGAAAATATTCAATTGGAGACCTGATTATTTTTTTTATTTTTTTTACAGTGTATTAATGTGATCATATCATATATTAACAGGCTTGGGAAGGGGTGCTATTAAAACTGAATATTTGTTTACTCATTTTATGTATAAGAAAATTACTTGTGGAATCTTGTGATTGTTGTTTAAACATAATAATAACAATAACTGTTACAGATGGACAAGGATGAGACCAGGGAGAATCTAAATCCTCACACAGATTTAATAATAAAATACAAAAAACATTGATAATCCAGACACAGGTAAATAGTCCACACAGGAGCTGGAGCCATCACGGGACTCTGGTCTGGTCAGGGGCTGGAGCCATCTCTGGACAGGGACTGGAGTCATCTCTGGACTCTGGACAGGGACTGGAATCATCTCTGGACTCTGGACAGGGACTGAAATCAAACTCAGAGGACTCTGGTGTGTTGTCCATGTTGGCTGAGGGCTCAGGCGTGGTGGCCATCTTGGCTGAGGGCTCAGGCGTGGTGGCCATCCTGGCTGAAGATGCTGGACTGGTGGCCATCTTGGCTGAAGATACAGGGTTGACGGCCATCTTGTGAACAGTCTCTGGCTTGGCAGCCATGGCATGGAGAGACTCTGGTATAGCATGAATGGTGAATGTAGCGTTGCTCTAGAGTGAATGTTGTGTTTCTACTCCACAACACCCACAATGACAGCTGAACCATTCAGTTTTCCTGAGACCAATTAGGATCATGCAAAGGCATTATCAAACTAAACGGTTCAGATAGTCCCCAGAAAAATAGAATTAGGCATACCTCATCCATTGTGGTTTTACATGCCAAATCAATAAAGTCCTTCACATATTCCTTGATTGGGCGGTGACCCTGCTGGAGATGCATGTTCTGTGCCTCTGGATTTCTTTTATGGTCAGTCGTTCAGTTTCGGATGGGCAAGGATGAGGCCAGGGCGAATCCAAATGCTCTCACAGATTTAATAATAAAAGACAATCCAGAAACAGGTAAATAGTCCACACAAGGATAACAGCAGCAATCCAAAGAACACACAGAGAAAACAAGAACATACAAACACCCCTGACCGAACACATGAACACCATCAACAACTGACCAAGCACAAGAGAAACACATGGGCTATACACACACAGGGAAACAAGCTAAACAAGAGATCAAGGGGTGGGTGGCAAATAGGAAACTCCTGAAGAAAGGAACTGGAGTCCAGGAACACACAAAGACAGGGGAACACAGGCTGGAATCATAACAATTATAGTGTAATGATGCACTTTATTTTACAGTTTGCTGAAAACTATTGTAGTTAGTTTTACAGTAGGCTAATTTTACTGTAGTATAAAATACAGAAGATTGCTGGCTATTTGTTGCCAGTAAGTTACTGTTGATTTTACATACATTTTTAGTACCATTTTCAACATTGTTGCCATTTGAGAAACAAATTGTATTTTAAAATATATTACAAGAGAAAACCGTTATTTTAAATAGTAATATGTGACAGCATAATCAGCCAATCACTGCAAATCAGAGGCAATTAAAAATCACTGTATTTTTTAATCTGTATCGCATCACCCCCATACATGCCACACTTTAGGAGCTCCAGGAGTTTCCATCCAAAGTTGCGAATTTAACTTATGTGCAAAGTCTTCATCCAGTGAGTCAAAGAGAACAAAATTGTCACTTCCTAATAAACTGGCGATAAATATTACTAAGAAAAATGGAAGTTGCTGCAATAGGAAAAGCCTCTGTATATGATTATTTCGTATATATAAAAAAAATTACTTGAGCCTCAGAGCGTGCAGACGAAACGCAATAGTTATCTTGCTTTCTGAGGCAGATGCTGAGAGAAGCGACTTGCTGCAGCCTGCAGTGGACATCCAACCCAGCCCACATCCAAGTGTGACGTCAGAAGCCACGCCCATGTCCAAATACACAGAACCAGTTCAGCAGAAACTCCGCCTGCAGCTGATTCTTAAGTCATGTCAATTACAGTACTGATAGCCGACACCAAACACTGATCTCTAAACCTACCCGTCACTGTAACCTTAACCAACGAATAATAAAGTTCTGTGTGAACTTGAATAATTAGCTACACATCAGAAATCACTGATCGCAGATCAGAAGGAACTGAAAAAAGACTTCTGTTTTCATTTGTACATCCAAACACTGAGAAACTGCCAGCATTCACTCGTTCACAAGCCATGATCTCTCGAGGACAAACAAATATGGCGCTCGCATGGGCGTGCCAAATTCTCTGGTCGGAGGAAAGGGAGGTAACCGTTCCCGTTATGACGTCATAACAGGAAAATTCAAGATCAGCTCGTCTGGGCTGTCATTCTCTCAAATGCAGACAAAGACAGCCAGAACTCGGTTTACACCGATCAAAATTTCTAGCCACTTGGGGACAATATTCAGGCTAGGGGAACTCATATTAATGTTGAAAAACCTCATAAAATGAAAATGTCATGCCATGGGACCTTTAACAAAAGTGTTGTAAATTCTATAATATATACAGTATACTACAATTTACTAGTTCACTACAGTAAATACTGTAGTATATTTTTATGTGGGATTGTAAAGACAAAAATAAACATAATTAAACTGGACAAAACAAATACTTGTTAGAACACAAACAAATAGAGAAAAACAACGTAGGACAGGCAAATTACGTGCTTTTGCGAATCCTGTCGCTTAGCTCCTTAAATGCTCCTGGTGTGAATTGGCACCGCGTGGAAGACAGAACAAAACCTTGTGGTGCCGCAGACATGTGCAGTGTAAATAAGGGTTTATGGGATAAAATATTTATCTGACTCAGTTGAGTTGTCATAAGTTTTCTTATGCGCATTTTTTGAATTTATGCACATTCTGGCTGGCATGTTTTTTATGTAATATCCCAAAATGCGCATAAAAATAGGTGGATGGAATCATAGCTAATGAGAGCATAAGGAGCTCAAGGGAGACAATAGAGATGCTGCCTCGCTCTCTTTTTATCTACTGGTGTTGCAGCTGGACAGTGTTGAGAGTGAAATGAGTGATTGCTTAATCTCATATTTCGATTCTCAACTCTTTTTGGGGGGGGTTCCTCTGAGAGAAAGCCCCTGCTCCATCTTTTTGTTTCTGTGAACGGTAACAAAACAATCTATCTAAGGCTTGCAGGGCTGGTTGTAGAGATAATTTGTGGTTAGAGAGCACTGTCAATCACAGGACCAGGAAAACCGTCAGCATGTTGTGGAATGGATTCTCTTATCAAAGGAGGCAACTGGTATGAACGTCACTTTGGTTTGTTTACTGGAAATCTAATCTTATGGCTGACACCTGAAGGTAAACAATTCAATTATTCATTTAAATAACCTGACATTAATTTAGGTCGGCTGTTTTAAATGTGGGCCTTGTACATGTAAAAGATAAATGTGCAATTATTTCAGGTAATTGCCAACGGACCATCTTATATTACAAAAGATAATACCAGGAAGAGAGATTTACTTGTACTTGCTTCACTGGCTTTCTATCCACTTGAATTCTGTCTTTTTTGTTTTAGAGGGGCTAAATGGCTTCTCAACATTCCTGATCTCTTCTTCCACACTTAAGTCTCTGGGGTATACCCTGTTACAACCGTCCCACGTCCCATTTAAAATGTAAGGATGATCATCGTTTCTCAATATTAACTCCATGACTTCCATTCCATTCCATCTTCCATTGCACATCAGATTGTTTGTTTTAAATCTGTTCTTGAGACATTTTTACTTCTTCTAAAACCACATGATGGCCTTGTGTGAGGAACAGAATGAAATTTAAGTCATTACTTACTGCTAATCATCACCTGCAGCGAACTGCTAATGGAGTGCTGCAGGGATTATGCATTTTTGTAGGCCAAAACCTTGAAACGAGTTAGTATTTTAGCACTTGCGGTAGCATTGTCCTAGTCAATGGGTTTTTTTTTCAATGGGATTTTAGTTAAATGCCTGAAATAAGGTCTGTGGTAAACACAAGATGAATATACTTTCACGTTTTATTCTTTTACTCGTCCTGAAAAAGATATTGCTAACAAATGGCTAAAATGGGACTAGGGTTTGTCAGGGACTTTAAACATCAATCAAGAAAACTCAATCAATTTACTCACTAGTCCACTTTCACAGCCTGATTGTCACAATTGTGTTCATCAAATGCATGACGCAGGAAATTCAAAATCAACACTTTTAAAAGGGTCCTATTATGAAGTCTTGATTTTGTTTTGGGGGTGTACTAGAATATGTTTTCATGCTTGATTGTAAAAAAATGTTTTCACATATTTCCCATTAATACGGCTCCTCACTCCCCAGTCTGGCTCAAACTCACTGTATAGTTCCTGTCAGGGTATGTGAGCGGAGTGGGGTGGCAGCAATTTCCCCTCCATGCTCTAAGCATTCAATAATCACTCCGCTCTAGCTCCGCTGCAGGTTCACCATTTCCCGCTCCCCACTCCACTCCTCACTCACTGATATCAGAAACACTGCTCCGTCGTTGCTCCGAGGAAATGTGCGGCTAAATGCTAAATTATTTAAGTTAGCTCTGAAATATACAAAAGTTTGCTTTATAACATACATTAAATGAAAAAAAAAAAACAATAGGAGTTTTAACGTGGTTTATTGGAACACTATAATGTGCAAAAAAAAATTCCTCCAACTCTAAAAAATGATTCAGTGGCTTAGTAAATATCACCGTAATAATTAACTTTGTTAACTTAATAAATTCTCTGAATATAATTTACTTGGTTTGAGTTGAACATACCAAAATAATTGACAAAAAATCCAACAGTTAATTTTGTCTAAAATTTACAGTTGTGTTTAAGTTTTTTTCACTAAAAGAATTTAGAATTTGAATAACCAATTATTAATATAAAATATACTTCATATTTTTGTGAAATTTCTATCAAAATATTTGAGAATGGAGGATTAAATTGATCTGTTTCAAGAACCACAAATATTATACAAATCAAGATTATTAATATTTAACACGCACTGAAGAAATTGAGTAAGTTTACTCGATTAAAACAATGCACCCCTCCCAACGTGAGGTGACGACGACTCGGCAGTTGAGTAAGCGCGGGCTGTTTGAATTCGCTTCAGTCTCCAGAGAAGTTACTTCCTCTCAGCATCGCAGAATGGGTGCATTTCCTCTGTGAAATTCAGGTTTGTGTGTTTTATTTTATCTATAAAACATTACAGTGCTTAAAATCATTTTATTTAATGCAAAACAACATACAGGGACGCAATGTGAGTCACCTAAACGAGTGTCTCGCCCGTCTTTTTTCGTGATTGAAACACCTGATGATGCCTTGCATAAAACACGACTTTATTTCTAAAGTTAATGAATATAATTAATTTGGATGATAAAATGTTTTCAGAACTGTGCACTGTTTGTTTATTGGCAGGTTATGGAGTCAGGCGTGTCGCAGCATCTTTCAGCTACAAGCGAAATGCAGGACAGCGATCTGAAGTTTAAAGTCCACCCGTCGAGTGTGAGTCCATCTCGGGTTCGAGAACCAGCGCTTATACGGTGGAAATGGGATAACAGACCGGTTGATTACACTTTTATTACTTTTAAATGCTACATTTTTACTTGTTACATGAGTTTAAATGTTGTAAAATATTGTATACTTGTACTAAAACTGTAATATATGCTGTGTTGCTGTAACTTACTCATTGACAATAAAGGCCAATGTCATGTATAAGTGTGGATGTGTGGAGTATTTTACAAAGGTTTAGAGGAAATTAAAGTTATTATAAAAGTTAACTAATATACTAATATAAAAAATATACTATAAAAACAGTTCCCATTCAGTCGGTCACTCTCGACGCCACGTCGGAGTACCGACGAATAGGAATCTCGCTCGCGAGAGCCAATCTACTTCGAGTGTAACTAAACGAGCCAATGCACATTGGCATGCAATGATTGCACCAGGTGCTCATGCCACGCCGTGCGGGTATAAATGAGACACAGGTGATTGCATCAAATCAACCTTTTGCTTCGGAGCCGGGTGGTAGATGGTAACGCCAGATATCACTCACTACTTCGCACTCCTGACTGAAGACGGAAGCCGCCTTTCGGAAGCGATCTCTTCAGTCGGTGTTGGTGTGACGGCACAGCAGCGGTCGCGTGGTTTTCGGATCATCTCTCTGTGTTGTTTGTTAGAGCAACCACAAAGGCTGTTCTCACAGCTTGTTCGGTGCGCTAGGTGGAGAGCACTGAAAAGCCGTTCTTACGGCTGGTAAGAGAGCGCTTTCGTGTGAGAGAGCGCGCACGTCAGGCTGCACCCACCCCCTGACTGTGTCGCCGCGACCCCGCCCCCTGCGTGCTTCAGCACCAAGGAGAGCGTCCTTCTGAAAGAGCAAACACAGATAGAGCTTGCGTCTTTTTCAAGATGACATTCTATCTGTGTGTTTCTGGATGCGGTGGTTACCTGTCACCAAGGGATGGTCACCAGCAGCGCTGGTGGATGACTCATGTTCTCACTGCGGGAACATGACCATCTCGGAGTTGCGGTCTAGACTCCATCTCGCAAGGGGTGGAGTCCCCGTGCCTCTGCCTCGATCTAACCCTCCACAGAGGGTTACTTCAGGCAGTAGCACGGGTGATTTGAGGGTTACGGTGAGCGCGCTTCCCCCAGGGAACCAACCCCCGGGGAACCCTCATCCCACTCGCACTCCGCAGCCAGCAGAGCTGCCGTTGAAACGTGGTGGGCCGTCCTCGAGATGTGCACCATCCGTATCCTTCGGGGCTCCCCCTGATGATCAGATGTCCATCGCTGCATCGGAGGGAGGGTCAGACTTCTCTGGAGATGACGTGTCGGTGCAGGGGGCTCCTTCGGGAAGATCCGCTGTGCCCGATACAGATCCAGAGATGATGGCCATGCTTTCCCGGGCCCCTGAGAACATCGGGCTCGTGTGGAACCCTCCACCGTGTCCCGAACCTTCAAGGTTGGATGATTGGTTTCTCGGGGTGGCCCGTGCTGGTTCTCAGCGCCCCACCCCCTGGTTCTCAGCGCCCCAGCCTCAAAGCGCGGTTACGGGGCAAAGATGTACTGGTCCGCACGGACAACACTGCGACCGTCGCGTATATCAACCGACAAGGTGGTCTGCGCTCCCGTCGCAAATCACCCGCCATCTCCTCCTCTGGAGTCAGAAGTGTCTGAGGTTGCTTCGGGCCATTCATGTCCCTGGTGTGCACAACCGTGTGGCCGACGAGCTTTCATGAGCTGCGCGAGTGGCGACTCCACCCCCAGGTGGTTCAGCTGATTTGGAGACAGTTCGGGGTGGCACAGGTCGACCTGTTTGCCTCCCCAGAAACGTCCCACTGCCAGTGGTTCTATTCACTGACCGAATGTACACTCGGCATGGATGCCCTGGCGCACAGCTGGCCCCAGGGGCTGCGCAAATATGCGTTTCCCCCAGTGAGCCTACTTGCACAGACTCTGTGCAAGGTCAGGGAGGACGAGGAGCAGGTCCTGCTGGTGGCGCCATACTGGCCCAACCGGACCTGGTTTCCAGAACTTATGCTCCTCGCGACAGCCCCTCCTTGGCCGATTCCTCTGAGGAAGGACCTTCTGACTCAGAGACGGGGCACCCTTTGGCACCCGCGTCCAGACCTGTGGAAGCTTCATGTCTGGCCCCTGGACGGGACGCGGAGGTTCTAGGTGACTTACCCCAAGAGGTAGTTAACACTATCACTTCGGCACGAGCGCCGTCTACAAGACAGGCTTACGCCTTGAAGTGGAACCTGTTCGTCGAGTGGTGTTCTTCTCGCCGAGAAGACCCCCGAAGATGTTCGATCGCGTCTGTGCTTTCCTTCCTGCAACAGGGGTTGGAGCGTAGGCTGTCGCCCTCCACCCTCAAGGTTTATGTTGCTGCAATATCCGCCTATCACGACCATGTAGAAGGTAAGACGGTTGGGAAGCACGACCTGGTCGTCAGGTTCCTTAGGGGTGCGAGACGGTTAAATCCTCCTCGCCCTCCCTCCATACCCTCTTGGGATCTTGCTCTGGTGCTCCGAGCACTTCAGAATGCCCCATTTGAGCCTTTGCAGTCAGCAGAGCTAAAGATTCTGTCTATGAAGACTTTGCTGTTGGCTGCATTGGCCTCCATCAAGAGGGTAGGGGACCTGCAGGCTTTTTCGGTCGACGAATCGTGCCTAGAGTTCGGGCCGGGTGATACCCACGTGGTGTTGAGACCCCGGCCTGGCTATGTGCCCAAGGTTCCTACCACTCCCTTCAGGGACCAGGTGGTGAACCTGCAAGCGCTGCCCCTGGAGGAGGCAGACCCAGCCCTAGCTTTGCTCTGTCCCGTCCGCGCTCTGCGGGTTTACGTGGATAGAACTCAAAGCTTCAGAACCTCAGATCAGCTCTTTGTCTGTCACGGAGGCCAGCAGAAGGGAAAGGCTGTCTCCAAGCAGAGGATGGCCCACTGGATAGTGGATGCCATCACCTTGGCTTACCAAGCACAAGGTGTGCCCTGTCCGCTCAGGTTGCGAGCACACTCTACTAGAAGTGTTGCATCCTCCTGGGCGCTGGCACGTGGCGCCTTGCTGTCAGACATCTGTAGAGCTGCGGGCTGGGCGACACCCAACACGTTCGCTAGATTCTATAGCCTACGTGTAGAGCCGGTCTCCTCCTGTGTTCTCACCTCAAACGGGTAGAAGCACTGAGAGGTCCCGTCTCTTGTCGGCTTGCTGCGCTACGGCGCTTATATTCTCCAGAAGCAAACTCTGTGAGTCCTCCACCGTCCTCGGTGCCGGATGTGGCGGAACGTCTAGCATCAGGCCTCTTGCCGCTGAATCCTTGAGAACCGGTATTGGGCTTGGGCCATATGAGTGACCCTGCGGGGATCCCATATTTTCTTCCACGGTCGCTCCTACGGGAAGCCCGTGTCTTTCCCTTGGGAGAGCCTTCCCTGCAGAGGGACTGAGCCCCCTTCTCCTTGTGGGCTACGGCTCAGCATTGTACTCCACATAACTCCTTCGGGGTACGATGTGGGCTCCGCAGCGTTCCCTTCTCTAGGGCACGCTTTCCCAGTGTTATCCAATAATCACTGAGCGGGTCATGCGGAACAGCAGTGATGGACTTCCCGGTGTGAGCCCCGTCTCATCAGGTAAGAGAGCTCAGGCGGCTCACACAGGGCACTGGATGGGGGCAGAAGCCATGGCGCTTTGGTAGGGATTCCTATTCATCGGTACTCCGACGTGGCGTCGAGAGTGACCGACTGAATGGGAACGTCTCGGTTACGTATTTAACCCTCGTTCCCTGAAGGAGGGAACGGAGACGCCACGTCCCGTCGCCATGTCCTCTGTACCCTGCTGGGGTGCCTGTCTACCTACCCGGCTCCTCAGCAAAAGGCTGATTTGATGCAATCACCTGTGTCTCATTTATACCCGCACGGCGTGGCATGAGCACCTGGTGCAATCATTGCATGCCAATGTGCATTGACTCGTTTAGTTACACTCGAAGTAGATTGGCCCTCGCGAGCGAGATTCCTATTCGTCGGTACTCCGACGTGGCGTCTCCGTTCCCTCCTTCAGGGAACGAGGGTTACATTTGTAACCGAGACGTTAATATTACTCATAAACAGTGTTGGGGGTAACGCATTACATGTAACTTGAGTTACGTAATAATATTACTTTTTCAAGTAACTAGTAAAGTAGCGCATTACTTTTCAAATTTACAACAAAATATCTGAGTTACTTTTTCAAAAAAGTAACGCATGTTACTTTTTCACATTAATTTGACTGACAGCTCTCCTGCCCCCATGTTGAGGCGTTGTGTGTAAACATGATGGTTATTGTAGTTCCAGACTAAATGTGAGCATTTATTTATCTCACTTGCACAATAAAGATTCTGTACTCCTCAAAATGAATAAAATCAGACAAATGCAAAATCAGAGTACTATGCAATCCTCCAATAATAAAATGTTAAATAAAATTTTTATGCATTTAATCTACCTTTATATTTAATTTACCAATGTCTTGCTGCTGACCTTTGATGATGAAAATTACTAGATTTTTTGTTTTTATTGGTAAAACTTTTTTCTCCTGCATCCTATTCTACCATTCTCCAGAATGGCAGCACAGCAGAGCTGCGCCCTCTACTGTTCATGTGTGAATTTGCATTTTTACCGCAGCCTGGGGCTTATTATTTCAATTTTGGTATGAAGAGGTCTTTACCGTTGCAGAAAAATATAACTTTTTTGTTATGAAAAAAACCAAAAAAAAACCAAGCCCAGCCCAGGTGAGAAAAAGTAACGTAACCCATTACTTTTCTTAAAAAGTAACTAAGTAACTCAATAATTTACTTTTTACGGGAATAACACAATATTGTAATGCATTACTTTTCAAAGTAACTTTCCCCAACACTGCTCATAAATATTGTTTTTTAAATGTTTAAATTATTTTTACTTAATTTTATTTGTTAATGTACCAAATGAAATTACTCAGATCAAATTTTTTTACTTATATTTACTAATAATTGATTTCACTGCCTTAACATGTACTCAATATTTTTAGTGTAAAAATGTCTCACCCAAAAATTTTTGTAAATCATAGTGCAAGTGTAGGATTTATCCATTAAAAGTTACATATCATTGCTGCTTTTTGCAGTGCATATTTAGTTTGGAAAGATGAAAATATTACGTTTTCATCAGTTATTTTATCTACGGGTCACTAAACATTACAGATTTCTGCTCATTCAAATCAGATACAGATGACTGTAAGCAGATAAGTACTGCAAGATTACATTTGTTTGAATGCATTAGAGAGAGCGATTGCGTGTGTGAATAAGTGCTACCTGTTTAAAAGGTGCTTTTACCCGATCATGTTCAGTGTGTAGAAGGTACAAAAAAATTCCTTGAACTATAACATCCCACTCATGTCCATCGCCGTCATCCTAACCTTTACATTCTTTCTGATTTGAGTGATCCATCTGTATCTAGTTAAGATGTGTTTAACGTGTGAGTTCTGGCTAAAAATGCAGTTATATTATGGGCCGTTGGCATGAATTGTACGTGTGATGGAGCGGTAGTGGAGCGCTCTCGGAGCGAGTGAAAACCATGGCGCTCCGACTTAAAATAAAAAAAAACCTCTCCTCAGTCCATTCAAAATCACGCTGTTCCGCTCCCACTCCACTCACATACTCTGGTTCCTCTATAGAATAAGCCCCTCCTTCCGAACTACGAAATGTGCTGTGATTGGTTAGCTGGCCCAATGCGTTGTGATTGGCACAGCTTAGCACGTGTTCGGGAGATGTATTTTGCTTTATTTCCAGATTCAATCATTGTCTTGTCCTTACGTACTAGAGCACGTATGCACATGCGCACTCTTTAAAAACAGTGCTTTAAATCTCGTGACAAACTAAAAGACGTAAATTACATTTGTATGCATTCTAAATAAAATGTACTGAATGTCAGCTTGCTTATTTTGCTACGGTAATATTTTAAGGATTTATTAAGTCCACATGTTATGCAAACAAAAAACTATGCTTCTAACTACAGGTCGAGAGCTGTTGTTCCAACCACGCAACTTTGCGATGCTGTTTGCAAACTTTCTTTGGAACTATGGTTTCAGGAAACACGGACTCGTTGAACTATGCTGATAACGACGGAATTTTCAACCATAGTTATCTAATGACACTTTCGGGAAATGCACCCCAGAACGGCTTTCATGCACAGATTTGCAAGCATTGATTTCACAGGATGTTTCAGAATTCAGAGTTTTTTATTTATTTTTTTTATTTCTTATAGAAACGATGTTATCCACCATTTAATCATATTTGTCAGAAAACTATGGTAATACAAACAGTAATCGTTTGGACAAAATATTGGATAATTTTCCTATGCAGCAGTGAACAGTCTTACAAAAGCGAGAGCTTACAAAAGCTACAGTAAACACTACATTGCCGTTCAAAAGTTTTTGATCAGTAAGATTTGTAATGTTTTTAGAAGAAGTCTCTTGTGCTCACCAAGGCTGCATTAATAATACAAAAAAAAAAAAAAATACTGTAAAATAACTGTTTTCTATTTGAATATATTTTAAAATGTAATTTATTCCTGTGATCAAAGCATTATTAATCAGAAATAATTCAAATAATTATGATTTGCTGCTCAAGAAACATTTATGATTATTATCAATGTTGAAAACAGTTGTGTAAAACATTTTTTATTAAGATATCAAAATGTCTTTACTGTCACTTTTGATCAATTTAATGTAACAACTACATAAAACATATGTTAAAGGTAGTTCACCCAAAAATGAAAATTATCCCATGATTTACTCACCCTCAAGTCATCCTAGGTGTATATGACATTCTATTTCAGACGAATATAATCTGATTTATATATAAAAATGTCCTGGCTCTTCCAAGCTTTATAATGGCATTTACTTGATGGGTTGTTTTCGAAGTCCATAAAAGTACATCTATCCATCATATAACTGCTCCACACGGCTATGTGGGGTTAATAAAGGCCTTCTGAAGCAGCGTGGAGCGTTTGTGTAAGAAAAATATCCATCTTTAAAACTTTACAGACTAAAATAACTAGCTTCCAGCGGTCAGCAGTACACAGGTTGACTTATGGCGAAAGAGTGCATCCATCCATTATAAAAGTAATCCACATGGTTAATAAAGGCCTTCTGAAGCGAAACGTTAGGTTTCCATATTTTACATGTTATAATGTAAAATATCTAGTTTCCGCCAGACCACCTTTCGTATTCAACTTACAAAAATAGTGTAAGTGGCACGACGGTGACATCGGACGTAGCATAAGCGTTTTGAACTGCGAGAGGCGTTACACTTTCTTCGTAAGTTGAATACGGAAGGCGATCCGGCGGAAGCTAGACATTTTAAACATTTTAAATATTAAAGTTTTAAATATGGATATTTTTCTTACACAATCCCATCGATTCACTTCAGACGGCCTATATTAACCTCCCGGATCCGTATGGATTACTTTTATAATGGGTGGATGCACTTTTATGGGTTTCAAATGTTGGGCTGCCATTCACTGCCATTTTATAGCTTGGATTGTTTAATATAACTCGGATTGTATTTGTCTGAAAGAAGAATGTCATATACACCAAGGATGACTTGAGAGTGAGTAAATCATGGGATAATTTTCATTTTTGGGTGAACTAACCCTTTAAGACGAGAACCAGCAATGGACTAGACAGCAACAAACAGGGAAGAATCCGTAACTTAGGAGATGGAAACTAAACTGAAATGAAAGCAGAGCAAAAAAAAAGAGAGCTAGCAAAACTGAACATAACCCTGACACTCGTGTTTATAACCATGCTCTTGCAGACTATTCTAACTTAAACTTTCAGAGAATTGTTTTTTTTCTTCTTTTAATAAAGACTGAAAGAGATGTCAGGAGCTTAATAGTGGTGATGTTGAAGTCATGCGACTGTTTGTTTATAGCTTACGTTTAGGTTTTTACTTTTGCCGATTGCATTTTGGCTGCAAAATTCATAAGTTATGTACATTTGTGAAGATTATCATGATGAAAAATATGTGTGAGAATCATAAACTTATGTTGTTCACAGAGCTTATTTTCTTCTATAATCCAAAAGCCAGAAAATCCTACTAGTTTATTGTTGAGGCAACCAGGGCGATGCTAACTTTAATGTTGATCTGCAAAAATGTTATCACCACAGCATTATATTGCTGGGACCATATCACAGAGTAAGTTAAACTTGAGAAAGAATTGGTCTTTTTTTTATTTATTTTTTATTTTTATTATTATTATTATTGCCATTTTGGAGCTTTTGGAGAGGATAATACCTAATTTGAATGGATTGGCAAATACATCAAATACATCATTGACTAATATAATATAGCCATTAGGACAGATATATCATTTAAAATTACATAGCCAAGGTGGTTTCACAGATTTTATTCATACATGCCGCCCTAGAAAAACAAACAGAAGCACACATACTCAACCTGTCCAAATGTCTTCTCCCGAGGGACCTCAGAGGACCAGATTTTACAGCCTGCAAAAGCCAAAACAAATCTGAAGAGACACAAAAGCAATCTCTCCTTTTGTAACCAAGTGATATATTTCCATTTTCTGTAAGACCACGAGAGATTTATGCATCTGTTCAATCTAACACTGCCTCCACATTAAGAATGCTATAATATTGATGATGCATATTCATCAGTGCGAGTCTACTTGCAGAACATTTGGTGCCGTAGTGGGATAACATTATTGCATTTTACGTTAATATATGAAGCATCAGATGTTGTGTGACTACAAATGCAATGCCAATTGTAAATCAGGGGCCGTATTCACAAAACATCTTAAGGTGAAAAGTAGCTTCGAACTTGCTGATTTTGAAGAAACTCTTAAAAATAACATCCGTGTTAGTTCTAATTTTAGAACTCCTACATTTTTGCTCTAAGAGTATTTAACAAAACATTTTTGGGCTAAAACCAGCTCCTAAATCTATGAAAATGTAGGTTTAGTCAAGAGGACTCCTAAGTCACTAAGACCAAATCACAAATCACAAACAATCCTAAAATGGATGATGGAGAATAAAACATTGCGGTCATGTTGAAAATAATATCCCATCACCTGCACTGAACGGGTGAGCCGAGGTCGAGTTCTGGCTCATGGACCTTTCCCGATCCCATCCTCCCTGTCCTCTCTTCCACTTTGCTTCCTGTCTACACTGTCCTATCAAGATAAAAAGGTAAAAACGGCAAATATTAATCTTTAAAAATAAATAATAAATAAAAAGAAAATAATGTCTGATTGCCTGTGGCAGTTGTTTTCTAACTTACAAATGATCAAATAGAGTAAACAAGTAAAATAAGCCTGTTTGTTGTGCTGTCGGAAGTGATCGAGGGCTCCGAGCTCATAATTTAGCCCAAATCCAGAGTACTACCCCATGTCCCCAGCTGGGAATAGGAACCAGCCGATAGTGAGTTGTCGGGGTGGCAGAGGGATGCAGAAAACGGTCAAGGTAACTAGGCAAGTCTCTGTGTGTATATATAAATATATATATATATATATATATATATATATATATATATATATATATATATATATATATATATATATATATATACACTAACCTAAAGGATTATTAGGAACACCTGTTCAATTTCTCATTAATGCAATTATCTAATCAACCAATCACATGGCAGTTGCTTCAATGCATTTAGGGGTGTGGTCCTGGTCAAGACAATCTCCTGAACTCCAAACTGAATGTTTTGAGCGTGGCATGGTTGTTGGTGCCAGACGGGCCGGTCTGAGTATTTCACAATCTGCTCAGTTACTAGGATTTTCACGCACAACCATTTCTAGGGTTTACAAAGAATGGTGTGAAAAGGGAAAAAAAATAAAGTATGCGGCAGTCCTGTGGGCGAAAATGCCTTGTTGATGCTAGAGGTCAGAGGAGAATGGGCCGACTGATTCAAGCTGATAGAAGAGCAACTTTGACTGAAATAACCACTCGTTACAACCGTGGTATGCAGCAAAGCATTTGTGAAGCCACAATACGCACAACCTTGAGGCGGATGGGCTACAACAGCAGAAGACCCCACCGGGTACCACTCATCTCCACTACAAATAGGAAAAAGAGGCTACAATTTGCACGAGCTCAATAAAATTGGACAGTTGAAGACTGGAAAAATGTTGCCTGGTCTGATGAGTCTTGATTTCTGTTGAGACATTCAGATGGTAGAGTCAGAATTTGGTGTAAACAGAATGAGAACATGGATCCATCATGCCTTGTTACCACTGTGCAGGCTGGTGATGGTGGTGTAATGGTGTGGGGGATGTTTTCTTGGCACACTTTAGGCCCCTATCGTTTAAATGCCACAGCCTACCTGAGCATTGTTTTTGACCATGTCCATCCCTTTATGACCACCATGTACCCATCCTCTGATGGCTACTTCCAGCAGGATAATGCACCATGTCACAAAGTTCGAATAATTTCAAATTGGTTTCTTGAACATGACAATGAGTTCACTGTTCTAAAATGGCCCCCACAGTCACCAGATCTCAACCCAATAGAGCATCTTTAGGATGTGGTGGAACGGGAGCTTCGTGCCCTGGATGTGCATCCCACAAATCTCCATCAACTGCAAGATGCTATCCTATCAATATGGGCCAACATTTCTAAAGAATGCTTTCAGCACCTTGTTGAATCAATGCCACGTAAAATTGAGGCAGTTCTGAAGGCGAAAGGGGGTCAAACACAGTATTAGTATGGTGTCCCTAATAATCCTTTAGGTGAGTGTATATGTCTCCTCTCGAGCTGATTATATAGATAATTTGAACATGCTCCTCCCAAACTTTCTTTATAAAATTTGACGCTTGAATTCTGCAATCTCTCAAGATGCAGACAATTCGCTGAACTGAGGGGAGCTGAAGCTCATTAAATATGCAAATATTATCCAATCCTAGCCATGGGCGTTTACTTCCAAGTCTTCAGTGCGGCACGCCTATCAAAACTGAGCGTTTTTCAGAGAGCCTCAAAACCATGGCAGAAAATAGCATATTACTTATTCATTATGTTTTTGAATGTAAAAATTTTGATTGATTTTCAATGGGGTTTAAGTTTCTGACTCTGACTAGGCCATGCAAGGATATTCACCTTTTTCTCCTTCAACCACTGTGGTCAGTTTTGCTGTGTGCTTTAGGTCATTGTCATGTTGGAAAGTAAACATTCTTCCCATTGACAACTTTCTGGCAGAGGGCACCAGATTTTCCTCAAGAATTTATTTTGCCCCATCCATTTTTCCTTGCAGTGCTCTAGTCCCTGCTGCAGAGAAACAAACCAATTACATGATATTACCACATCCATGCTTTACTGTAGGAATTGTGCTATTTGGATGGTGAGCTGTATTGGATTTCCACCAGACATATCGTTTGCCGTTGAAGCCAAATAATACAATTTTAGTCTCATCTGACCATACACCTCTTTTCATGTGGCCTCAGAATCTTCAACGTGTGATTTCTGGCCTTTCTTGAGGAGTGGCTTTTTTCTTGCAGCCCTCCAATACAAGCCACATGTGTGGAGAATTTGTGATATTGTTGTCACATGCACACAATGACCACTCTTTGTCATGAATTCTTGCAACTGCTTCAGAGTTGCTGTAGACCTCTTGGTAGCCTCTCTGAACACTTTCCTCCTTGCTCTTTCATCCAGTTTGGAGCAACGTCCTGATCCAGTCTGGGTTGTACCAAATACCTTCCACTTCTTAATAATAGACTTCACTGTGCTTCTAGGCACTGATAAAGCCTTTAAAAAATGTTTTACTTTTCTGACTTGTGCCTGTCGACAACTTTATCCCGGAGATCTTTTGACAATGCCTTGCCACCCATAGTTGATTGTTTTCTTCAGTTGCCCTACCAAGGACTGATATGCTCCAGGAAATGCTCTTTTCATGCTGAGCTAATCAAAATGACCACAGTTGAAAGTCAAATGGTTTTGTGTGCTATTGAGAAGGTGATTAGCTACACCTGATTGGGTTTACAAGTCATTTTTAGAAGGAGGGTGGTTCTTTTTCCAACTCAGGCCACATCCACACAAAGCCAGAGCTTTCCCTATCTAATCTTTTTTTCCCTTCGTCTCAAGAAATATCTGCGTACACACAAAACCACTGAATCCGACTCAAAACGATGTAGTATACATGCCAGACCAGTATGTGCCACTGTAATTCTGCCACAAAAATACACTGAAGACGGAGAATACGGAGACTTGGAGCATGCGCGAGACGTGGTGTGATGACATCACCTTTTCACAAAATATACGGATTGGCTGTACACACGAAAACGCAAGGGTGTTGTTTTTTAGATTTATGCACTCTGGGACATGGTTTCAAAAAATACTGGTTTCCGGGCTTCCAAAACGCAGGATCCGTCTGGACGAAACGCTGATACGATACAGAAATGTTACATATACAGCTAAACGCATTTCCGTGACTCATCTTTTCTGACATGTTGGTGTCATATCTTTCACTTGGATGTTATAAGTTGAGTAAATACACATGAATAAAACAAAAACTGTCTGTCTTCATTTCAGGCTGCAAAGCAAAACATTTGTATTATTTTAAAGGGGGGTGATTCTTTTCTATATCCACTGTAGGTTCTTTGTACATGGAGCAACTGCTGTGGCGCGAAATGCAGATGGAGGGCAGGAAGCGACTTTCTATATAGGAATCACTATAGGAATCACTATCACAAAGCGTTGTTATTTGTTTATTGCTCAAATCGATCACACGGAGACACAACCAAGAGCTTTTATAGTTTACGTAACTTTTGTCACTTTTTAACATTAAAAGTTTTGGCGTTTTGCGTATGCTGATACTGAACTTTATACGGATACCGGTTAAATATTTTTTTGTTTTGACTTGGTTAAATATTCACATTCTTCTTGGTATCGTTTGCAGGGAAGATAAGCTATTTTATCGCATTGCGTGTTCATTTGATTTTTTTCACTGAAGTTTTGTAGAATTCCGTTGACAATGTTGATCTGGTTACCATGAAAACAATGTTTAGTGATGGGCACTCGCTGCTGCTTCAGCCATCATTATATGGTAGAAATGTGTCCAAATAAAAATGTGTTCAACAAGCTGTCAGAAGTCCATCCATTTCATTGTTGGAAAGGTGTAAATGTTTATTTTTATCGTTTTCATTGTAAATAATCACTTTCTCATATGGCCACGCAGGAGAATCGGAGAGGGTCACATTCAGCGGACAGAGTTTTTTTTTTGCATTTATTTTGTTCAGATGTAGTACAATGAGGTCTCTTTGCCATGGTATTCATTTTCGTTTTGGAGCTTGAAGTTCTGCGTCCCATTGACTTTCATAATATGGACAAAAATGTTGAAACACTCTTCAAATATCATCTTTTGTGTTATAAGACCAATGCTTGCCTTAGCAAACACGCTAATAATTAAAGTTGTCATGCACGACCTGACTGGTACATGAAAGACAACATTATCCATCACAAGTCCTTGTCCTTTTTGTCCCAGCAGTGTGGCCATGTGAGTGCTAACTACTTGAGTAAATCACAATAATAAAGTATGACAAGAGCCATCAACCTTTACTCAGCACACACCCTCTGCTAAAATGAATTGTGATACACACGGGTTTATGGAGAAATGTCTATTTGTCATCAGAACTGAGCAAAGTCAGCACAACATGGACAGGATAAGAATCCCTTGTGGAAAAATGTGTACTTAATTCTATTGAGTGTGCACTTGTAGTGTACTTCAAATCATAAGAGTATATTTTATGATAATTTAATGAAAAAAGGTACAGTGGAGGTACAATTTTGTTCTTTGGGGAACATAACGTATAACTGTACCTTTTAAGGTACACAATTGGTCCTTAGGGTACAGTTATACCATTGTTATCCTCTACTTAGAGCAAGGGTAGGCCAGTTCGGTCCTAGTGAGTCACTGTCCTGCAGAGTTTGGCACCTTCCCTGAAAAACATCTATAGAAGCTCTTATGGAAGGGATAATGTACATCAAGCCGGTTGTCATCGCAGAATAAACCCTGACAGGGAGATCAGGGTCTTGCGTCACTCTGAAGGGGTTTATTTTGTGATTACAATTGGCTGGATGTTCATTATCCCGCTTATTACATGGCTTACGTTAATTGTCTCAAGTAAATTAGACACAAAATGTTGTCTTGAGTTTAAATATTTGGTAACACTTTATAATAACTACACGCTTTGAAGCATTTAAGCATTAGTAAATAGTTAATTCATCATTTATAAAGCATTAATAGATATTAATAGGCAGTTTATAAATACAGCTATAAATGCTTTATTCTTGATTTATAAGCATATCTATAATGTGTTTAATAATTGTATTTTCATACTTTGTAAATAATAAGAATATATAAATGTACATTTAAATAGTTTATTAATCCTTTATTTAGACTTTCTAAATGGTCATATGAACCACTGACAACTCCTAAATAACTGGTTTGTAAATAATGTAATATTTAATTTAGAAATTATAAATTTATCATTTATAAAGTATGAAAATACAATTATTAAACACATTATAGATATGCTTATGAATCAAGGATAAAGCATTTACAGCTGTATTTATAAACTGCCTATTAATGTCTATTAATGCTTTAGAAATGATTAATTAACTATTTACTAATGCTTAACTAATGCTTCAAAGTGTGTAGTTATTATAAAGTGTTACCCAATATTTTATTAGCTCTCACGCAAAGCCTCTGCGAAGAAAAACAGTTCCAAACTGCTTTAAGCCTTTATCTATTGCTGAAAAGATGTGTTTTTACCATTTATGTTGAAATTAATGTTGAAAGGGATAGTTCACCCAAAAATTTAAATTAGCCCATGATTTACTCACCCTCAAGTCATCCTAGGTGTTTATGAAATTCTTCTATTATATTAAAGAGAGTTCACTTTCATGGATATTGACACTTTTAGAAATAGAAGTTTTACTTTAAAGTACATTTTAAATCAATATGTTTTAATAATCTTTTGTCATGCGTTAAAAAAAGTACACTTATTTTGATGCGTTGACTATATTAATGCACATGTAAAGTACTTGATTATGTAATTGATTAATAGATATTACATTTATACTTACTTTATATGAAGTAAACTTCAACTTAATCACACAAAATGTGTAATTCCAAATGTATTTAAATACATGACATACAACTTTCAATAGACATGACATTAATCTATATTTTAGTTTGCCATAAATGTGTTTGGACAACGTGGACATTTTTTTCCACTTTGTCCACTATCTTGGATTTATTTTTTTCAATGAGCATGCCATTTTGGGATTCCTTCCAAACATTACACCTTGATGCCAACCTACTGGAACAGCCTTTGCATTGTAAGTGTGCCCGCAATGCCTTTAAATGCTGAAATGTGTTGACTATAATTTGTCTGTCTAATAGTCTAAAAAAAGATGGAATGCTATTAAACAAGTCTGACAGGGACTAGTATGGTACTTTAAAAATGTATCTGATAAATTAGAATCAACTTAGTTTTCAACCCTTTGTACTTTCATAACATTTTGTCAGCAACATAAATCAATAAAGGCAACAGATTGGAGTATAACGGATGGGCGTTCTCCAGAGCACACACACATAGTCTTACAGTTAGTCTTTTGAAGTATTCCTGTGTAATTGTAAGAGAGATAAATGAAGATAAATGAATTGAGAGTGGTGGATAGTGCTAATCAGCTGCTTACGCAGTCACACTGGAGGTTTAACCTCCGAAGACAAGAGGGGAGTGTTAGAAAGGTCATTTGTGTAACAGAACCAGTATGCAAATACACTATCGAATGGCACCGTGGAGAAGTGCCCATTTTAAATCCTTGGTAATATGTTTTTAAGTATAGTGATGACAACTTGAGCTGGGGATTACTCATGTAGCCTCAGTAGGACAAATCGAGAACATTCTGATAGAGGATTAATGAAGGTGCGCTGAGTAAAAGTTTTGACTGAGATTGATATGAACTATGCCAGGTAATCTCAACGGAGAAAAGGGGTCCGTCTGGATGAGATATGGTGGGAGTGAAAGTAATGGCATGGGTAAAGGGTGTTTAATTTCCCTTGGGGCAAAATGGGCTTCTCGATGTCCGTACCAGTGAGGAAGAAGTAAAGGAAGTTCTCTATAAGCAACAGAGCAATTAAAGCATGGTTCTTTATTTTCTTGGGCCAAATTGTCAGCAGGGGTGTGAAGAAATGAATTACAAATACTTTCATTACTGTAATTAAGTGATAATAATAATAATAATAATAATAATAATAATAATAATAATAATTATAATTATACAGCACTTTAAAAATGTGCTTTCTCAAGGCGATTTACAATACAAGCAAACACAAACAATATAAATGAAAACACATTACACACATGGGCAGTCACACATTACACACATGGGCAGTTGTGGGCAGTCATAACCCGAACATTGCGGGTTCAAGTCTCATGTCTGGCAGGAATTGTCGGTGGGGGGAGTGAATAACCAGCTCTTCCACCCTCAATACCACGACTGAGGTGAGACCCTTAAGCAATGCACCGAACCCCTAACTGCTCCCCGGGCACCCCAGGTCTTAACGGTGTTCTGCACAAAAAGCTCAAATGTCAAGGTGTCATAAAAAATAACTCTCCGATTTTTTTGTATATACTTAGTAACTCCAAGGCAACACCATCAACAGACAAAGCTAAAGAACCAGCATTACGCAGATGATGGAGAGAGCCAAGAAGCATGACTTCAGTTTTTGAACTATTTAAGCACGGAAATTGTTAGACATCAATATCTTATTCACTGAAATACAATTGGAAAGATGGGAAATGTCCACATCTTGACCAGTGTAAATCTGGGTATTGTCAGCAAAATGGTAGTTAAGGTCGAGATCTTAAAGGGATAATTCAACCAAAAATGTAAATTCTGTCATCATTTACTCACTCTTTCTTGGTTCTGCTCAACACAAAAGAAGATATTTTAAAGGACATGGGGAACTAAACAGTTGATGGACCCCATTGACTTCCATAGTGGAAAAAAATACTATGGAAGTCAATGGGGTCCATCAACTGTTTGGTTACCAACATTCTTCAAAATATCTTCTTTTGCGCTCAGCAGAGGTGGAGATGTGGAGTTCAGGGAAGGCGGAGCTTGACTGAGCCGAAGGGGTGGAGGGCTGGAAAGCATGGCGATGTCTAACCCAGCTGGAGCTGATGTACCGAGGAAGCCCGACGAGGCCGAAGGGCCGAAGGGCCGAATGTCCATGCTGGAGTTGAGGGCGGGAGGAGCGTAGGAGTCTGGATGGTCGGTTGAGGTGGACCAGCACACTTTGAGGCTAAAGGCGGCGCCCCAGGCTCATGACTCCCAGGTGGAGGAGGTTCATATCCCCCCACTCTTCCATCCCCTCAAACTCTATGAGGACTCCCATGGCGATGGATGGTGTTGACGGCTCACACCCCTGCTCAGACTCTAAAAGCTGCTTCAGCTCAGAGGCGATGGTGTTCTCTGTTTTGTTGTGGCTCGCTCGTTGTGGCAGGCGGAAGCTTTCAGTCTATGGGGGGCTCAGACGCTGTCTATTGAGCAGTGACAGGCTGCGCTCTGGGTTCAGCTGTAATCTGGACCGGGGGTATGCACTTTTTCGACACTTGATGACAGCTTGATTCATCTTCCAGAATCTGGCAGTACGTTTTGGGAGTTCATTTTAGTCCATCCTGAAGTCCGTTTTGCAGAGATGGACTAAAAATGAACTCCCAAAACGTACTGCCAGATTCTGGAAGATGAATTCTTCAAACAGTGGTACTAGAGGATGTGGTGCTGGTCCTTCAAGAGTCATTCTCAACCTATAAAACCTATAAAGCCTATAAAAAAGCAGGCTTCATGTATTTTACAACACTTCAGCTTGTGATTCTTATTTAGTGGGGGTCATTTTTTAGGATTCTTTACCTAACTGAAGTCTCTGAGATCCTGACACCTTGCACTTCTGGAGACTCCAGGTAGGTTGCAGCTCTGGAAAATGGTGGCGCTGGAGACTAAAGGGTTCCTGATGGTTTCACCCTTAATTCTTCACCTTAATTCTTTTGCAGTTAACAGGTGTCTTTTCTTCACCACCTGTTTTTGTCAGATCCTGCTGACCCAACGAGCATTTCACTGTCCAATGGTCATGCCTTAACTGCAATGTCTAGTATTGCATTAGTATTGCATCCTTCTCATGGGCATTTAATACTTTTTGACTTTTCAGTCTGAGTTAAATCTCTTTTTTGGCTCAATTTATCTGTAAAAGAAAACATGCCTAATAATTCTGCACACCTGAATATAAGGTGATTTTCATTTCCAGCCTTCATGAACAATTATATATCACTTATACATTATTAAATACTAAATCAATAGTAGTTATTAGGATTACTGTGGTTTGGAATTGGTCAAATGTGCCTGGAAAAAAAATATGATCAGAAAATCAACGTGCCTAATAATTCTGCACTCCCTGTAAAAACTCACAGATGATATAGCACAAGATAAACACCACAACGCATTAACAAGACTGGACAATGAACACTGAAAACACAGGAGCTTATATAAAAATGTTAATAAGGTGAACACAGAGAGAACAGAATGTGTTGACAAATCATATGTTGACAAATCTCGTGACGACACACGAGAGGCAGGAACAGAACAAAGGAAAACTAACAAGTCTGTGAAAGTGAAACTAAGACGACATAGACAGACTAAGTGTGACAAGGACACAAAAAGCCAAAACAGGATTTAATTAAACTAGATGGCTAGGGATAAAGTATGCAAGTGGTAGCTTTCATACGATAACTTGTACAGTGAGTCAGGATGTAATAAGGAAAATTTGGACGGGAGTAGCCTACCAGAGAAAAATTAAAATTAACTTCTGAACACTGAAAAATAAAAACCTTGGATCAACGTAAAAAAATTGAAGTAATCGATCACACGAAATATTTGTCATTGACTCAAAGTAAATCATTTAATTTAGTTCAACCTGAAAAGTTTAAATCCATGCAACCACTTTTTAAAGGTTGATCAAACGAATTATTTTAGGTTGGAACAAACTAATTATTTTAAATTACAACAAACGACCAAAACTAATATGTATAGGTTAAAGTAAATTAATTATTTTAGGTTGGAACAAACTAATTATTTTAAGTTAAAACAGACTAATATTTATAGGTCAGTAAATTAATTATTTTAGGTTGTCTCAATTCAAAAATTGTCATTTAATTAAAAAAAACTTTGAATACATTTTGATCAATGACTATCAGAACACTTTCCTTTAGAACACATTCATATTTATTGTTCAACAAACTGACAACATTGAAAATCTGTTTCAAATGTATGAAGATCAACAGTCTACGTCACAAATACTTGAGCCCACAAATGTCACAAAATGATCAAATCATCACTTGATGACACCACAGTAATATTAAATTAGGATGGTTTGTCCTGACAGGACACATTTCACCATAAAACATCCTAAAATACAATTAAACGTTATGACAGTATTGTATACCGGTTTATATACAAATGTATATGATGAACAACAGTCTCTTTCAGCTGAACACCAGAGATAAATCCTGGAACTGCTCCTCAGACAGTGAACAGTGGAACTCCTTAGACACTCTGCCTACTTCTGCCTTTGAGGCTGGTAGCCATCGAACTTGGGCAGCCACATTTGTAAATGCTGCTGTAAAAATGCAGCCTTGTAAGTGCAACCTTTAATAAAAAGGATCCAAAGTCTTGGCTGTAAAAACATTATAAAATTGAACCACAAATAGAAAATAAAATCAAGCAAGTCTGTGCAATTCAGCTCTGCCTACTCTGTGCTGTACAGCTAGGTGGTCAGTCTAGTGACTTTTGGGGTCATCTTTTTTCCATCAAGCTTCATCAGGACCTTTTGCACAAATTCAAAGGTGAACTGCAGCCTTTTCGGATATTTTAGGTTTAGTGTGTATATGAGCCCAAAGACCATGGCAAAAGCGGTTGCTACCGAGGGCAACTCGTTCAGGACCTCTGTTCATTCAATGACAATTTTAATGTCTTTGGGTGGATGGAGAGGATCCTCTTTCCCAGTGATAAAGTTCACCAAGGTTGTCTGCTCCAGTTCTTCAAACTCAATTTCCTGCATAAAAAATAAAGAGAAAATAAGTACGTTATAGTTTCAGAATTTTATGTTAGATCATAATGTGCCAAGCACTTATATACCCTAAACTTTCAAAACTTGAAAATGCATGTGACGAGCGAGAGCGACGCGAGATCTCGGATCTCTCACGGATGAGTGACTGGAGCATAAAAGGCGGAGCGATGACAGTGAAGGACGAGAGAGGACCAGGCCTGGATTTTACATTGTGTTTTATTTACGTTTTGTTATGTGTGTATGTGTGTGTGATGAGAGAATTCTACAATTTAGGATGCCTAATTTTCAAAAATGCCCTCATGACATTGTAAATAGAACTTACCACAATAAATGATCACTGGCAGGAGCTTCCAAATAAGTTGCACAGCAGAAACACAACTGATTGGTGGCTGCTTCCCTAAAGTTGGAAGAGAAAACATGATTAAGTTTTAGCTGTTAGCCATCAAAGTGTGTTAACTACTAGTCATGCACAAATTAAGAATACCCAACATTTAACATAAATAGATATATACTTTATGATTTTAGGAAAGCTGGCTAACATTTTGGTACATTACTACCACATGTAAATGCTGTTAACAGTGTAGCAAACTAACATGAACAGCTAGAAATAGCTGAGCCTTGTGATATTATGGCTGATAAATATTGCACACAAGATAATTAAGAGTGTAAATAAAAGATCACATATTACCTTATGCTATATTGTACGGAGCCCCTAAAGGGACGTAGTGGTGGAAATATTTTTAGGATTGGAGAATTTTGGGAGAACGCAAATAACTTTGCAAAAGTTCTGCGAGGGAACGCAAAATATTTGAAAAATAAAAATAAAATATAATTCTACCGTCCTAAAAGAATTCCTCCACCACTATTGACCACTATTACTATTGACAGCAGAAGTAGGGTAAACGTACCTATTAAGCTCACCAAAATCTACATTGAGACATTTTAGTGCACAGGGTATTTGGTTTGAGTACAAGAAGTTATGATAAAAAAAAGATTTCTCTCTCACACAATAATATTTCATTTAATTTTAAATGACAAAAGCATTTAAATTAAAGGGTTAGTTCACCCAAAAATGAAAATTCTGTCATTAATTACTTACCCTCATGTCGTTTGACACCCGTCAGACCTCCGTTCATCTTCGGAACACAAATGAAGATATTTTAGTTGAAATCTGATGGCTCTGAAAGGCCTCCATTGGCACAATGCACGGTTCACTCTCAAGACCCTTAAAAGGTACTAAAGACGTTGTTACAAAGTCCATCTCACTACAGTGGTTCTAAAATAACTTTATGAATCGGCGAGAATAGTTTTTGTGCGCAAAATAAACCCTAAATAACGACTTATATAGTGATGACGATTTCAAAACACAGCCTCATGAAGCTTCGAAGCGTTATGAATCAGTGAGTCGAATCATGATTCGGATCGCGTGTCAAACCGCCAAACTGCTGAATCAACTCACTGATTCATAACGCTTCGAAGCTTCATGAGGCTATTCACTTGCTAGATTTAAAATAGACCCGCAGAGCACTTAAAAGACAGTAACGTTACGTTAATCTCGACAAAAACATTCTGTAGGTTCTTCGCGCCACAGTTAACTATTAAAAACATTCAGCAGAACAAATGCATTTGAATTCAAGAACATACCATTAGCTGTAACGTTAACTACACTTACACGTGGTAACTTTAGCTAACGTCAATGCCCCCGCAAAATGCATTTAGAAATGATAGTTTGCCGTTATTAGCCAGTTAAGTTAACTAACGAGCGACATGTGATAGCATTAACATTACTCGCCTCGCCCACGACCAAAGGGCTGCTAATGTAAATGTGTCAGGGCCAGTCAGGTATACTTGGAAAAAAAACGTTAATGGTAGACAAAGTTTACCTTACCAGTATCAATGTTGCTCGTAGTTCTTCTGTCAGCCTGGCTGGAGGGGTCTGTTGAAGTGTCCGTCACGGCCGCCGCTCAACAGATTGTGTGTGTGTTCTTCAGACAGTTCAACGGACGTTTTTTGTTTTTTTTAAATCCTTTATTTAAACAGGTCAGGTCAGAGCGCGGGATCTCAACCTCAAACAATGTGCATGTACAAATCATGCTTAATCTAATAAAAATGCTCTGATCAAATTAATAAATTCAGTTTAATGTCCCGTTGCCGATTTATATTGCATCAATGTAAAAAAAATGGATTCAACAATAAGTATAAACTAAAATGTTTACTTTAAATGAAAAAACTAATAATGTTAAGCTATTTCAATGAGAAAATACACATTAAACGAACAACAGCAATGTTAGACTTTTTTCAGTGAAGCAAGTGGGCCAGAGGAGCAATTTATATGTTTGCGAAAGTAGTAGATTACATAAAACATTTTAAAAGTAGTTTAAAGATTGTATACTTTTACTTGAGTTTGTTTTAAATAATGTATCTGTACTTTTACTCCCCTGTTTTCCCTATGTTTGTGGTCGTTATGCTTTTTAAAATTTTATTTTTATCCATCAATGTGATTGGACTGAGAGAGAGTAATCGGTCTCGTGACTCCGTCAAATAGGAAACTTTAACCACAGCAGCAGTAGATGGTGCCAACTGCTGTTGATCATGGAAGCACATCCTTCAAGCATAAATTCAATCGAGATATCAGCAGCTTCCTCTAATTTGTTATGGTAAATTTCAAATTTCTGCTTAATAGATGATCTGTATATAGGGTAGCCCATTTACAGTGCCTGAAATTCGGTGCAAGGTTGCGGGTATTGCATAAAATGTTAATAATTCCCTAAAGTGCCAAGTTCATAATGTAGGGAATTACAACCCACATTTATTTATTTCAGTATATAGAGAGAGGCGTGTGATCTGTCCTGCCACATCTCTCCTCTCCCTCACACGCATCCTGATAAGAGGCCAAGTGTAAAAGGCACAGCTATTTATATGATATATTACCCAATTTGGTCTTTATTTAGCCTTCAAAATAAACTATTTTTCTGACTAAATCCAATTTATTTAGATGTTACATATTTTAGGTTATGACAGTTTCTAAAGTGTATCTTTTAAAGTAAATGTGTAAATGTATAATGACATTTCAATCAACACCTTCGACCGCCTAATGTGCAGGCAAAAAAGCAAAGAAACATAAAACATTAAGGTTATATTCCTCAAGAGAGGTGCATTTGAATGTTAATTGAACATTAAACCCGTAGGCATGATTACTTTTGTGTAATATTGATGCTGGTGGTGTTGTTTTTCACACAACATCAGCTTCTGAAATTAATCTAGATGGGTTTGTACTTCAGAAAATAATTGAAGAGAAAACAGAGGCGATGTTCAGAATGAGTCTTGTTCTTTTTTTCTTTTCTTGTTCTTTTTTTTATGCTGTTGGATTGGCAATTTTCATGCTTGAATCTACTTTATAAAAGAACCAAAACTCTGACTAGGTCACAAAGCTAGTTCAACAAACAATGAGTTTCAGATTAGGTTTAGAGTTGACAAAACCAAACAAATCCTACCTGGTTTATTTATTAGGCCTATACCATGAAGCCGGTTTAGCTGGCTAGCCATATACTGTATGTTTAAGCTTAGTTTGTGCCAATCCTGGGTTTTAGGTACCATTAAAGTGGTTTGGCTTTTAGCAGTGTAGTAACTTACGCTCCATGGCTAACCTGCCCCAGGGCAGGTTATGTTCTGGATAAGAGATCTCAAACTGAAATCGGACCAATCAGCTGTGAGCAAAGTGACACACCTCTGATGCAATAAAGTCACTCCCCCTTGTTCTACTCCAAATTAAAGGTCACTACATAGCAGATGGTTTTGAAGACTAAAGCATCTGGCTTTTAACAATGCTTATTCATAATAATAATAATAATAATAATTTATAAATTATTTTGAATTATTTTGATATAATTTATGTAATTATTATACCCTTAATCAATTACAGATATATCATTTTAGTTAATCAATAATTATTTGGCACTTTGTTAAAATTATGTAGCAAATTAGCTCTGAGCTCTGATTATTCGTATTCAGGCTTTCAGGGGGACCGTTTTACGATCCTTTGCCTCAAGCAGATCCTTTGCCAATTGGTTGCTGCTGAAGGAACTGTTAAAGGTTATTTTAATACTAATTTGTTGCACAGGTTATCGACATATCCTATACACGGTCATTCAGATCTTTAGATTACAACTTCGTAGACACCAAACATGCCATACCCATGTTTTTCGTTGACCATAGTATGCAATTCTGAAACATAAATCCAACAGAGATTGAAGTGGTTATATATAGGCTTTATGGATTTAAGATGGTTTATTTGTCTTTTTCAGTTTCAGCTCTCTGCACATTCCTTTGAGTCATAAACCTTATTAGTAGTGGGAAGTTCGGATCATTTTACTGACTCGGATCTTTGAGTCTCGTTCAGCAAAATGAACGAATCTTTTTTCGAGTCATTTCGTTCATTTCAGAAAAATATAATTAAAATGACATGTTAAATAGCCCAACCCATCTAGTACTTATGAAAATGTTGATTACATTTGTAAAACTAAATAAAAATAAACTATAGGGTACTGCAACCAAAGCCAAATGATAAGAAACTGAAACGTTTAATTAATTGATTAGTTGTTGGGTCAGGCTATTGCAGTCTAACTCTGTTAGTTCACCTCACCTCCTGATCTGAGACATTCTTTCTTTTGCAACTTCATATTTATCACGTTTGTTCTCCGCCTCTCGTGTCTTCGAACTCCTCGAGACGTTAATTGTCGACTCGTCTGTGTCTGACTCTGATCTGGGGCCGGGCCATGTGACACAGGTCCGGGAACAGAATGATTAGTTCATCTTTCGAGTCTCGAGTCTCGAGTTCGGGTTTGAGTCTTTCGTTCTTCCTGTCAGTCCCATAGAGTCTATGCTGTCAGTTGCAGAAACAGAGAAGATTAGTTCTTTCGAGTTCGGGTCTGAGTCTTTCGTTCTTCCTGTCAGTCCCATAGAGTCTATGCTGTCAGTAGCGGAAACAGAAAAGATTCGTTCTTTCGAGTTCGGGTCTGAGTCTTTCGTTCTTCCTGTCAGTCCCATAGAGTCTATGCTGTCAGTTGCAGAAACAGAAAAGATTCGTTCTTTCGAGTTCGGGTCTGAGTCTTTCGTTCTTCCTGTCAGTCCCATAGAGTCTATGCTGTCAGTAGCGGAAACAGAAAAGATTCGTTCTTTCGAGTTCGTGTCTGAGTCTTTCGTTCTTCCTTTCAGTCCCATAGAGTCTATGCTGTCAGTTGCAGAAACAGAAAAGATTCGTTCTTTCGAGTTCGGGTCTGAGTCTTTCGTTCTTCCTGTCAGTCCCATAGAGTCTATGCTGTCAGTAGCGGAAACAGAAAAGATTCGTTCTTTCGAGTTCGGGTTTGAGTCTTTCGTTCTTCCTGTCAGTCCCATAGAGTCTATGCTGTCAGTAGCGGAAACAGAAAAGATTCGTTCTTTCGAGTTCGGGTTTGAGTCTTTCGTTCTTCCTGTCAGTCCCATAGAGTCTATGCTGTCAGTAGCGGAAACAGAAAAGATTAATTCTTTCGAGTCTTTCGGGTTTGACGTTTGAGTCATTCGTTCTTTAGTCATGTGTGACTTCTCACCATATTGAACACTAGTTCACAACCTTTTTACTAACAAGCACGTAGTTATTTTTTTATTTAATTTTTATTTTTTTATATATAATTCTCAGTTAATATCAGATATAAACAAATATGGGAAATATATTGACTATTCAAGTCTAACATCACAAATTCAAGTCAATTAGACTATTACTCCTTTTGAATCAACTGTATTTTATTTGTTTCTATTGAGTTATATTATTTTTTTTTGTCCTTGTGTTATTAATGAATAAAAATCAGTTCATCAAAATGTTACCTAAACCTTTGTAACATAGCTTATAGGCCTATAGCACCTATACAAAAACATATTACACACACACACACATATCTATCTATCTATCTATCTATCTATCTATCTATCTATCTATCTATCTATCTATCTATCTATCTATCTATCTATATATATATATATATATATATATATATATATATATATATATATATATATATTTGTGTGTGTGTGTGTGTGTGTGTGTTTGTGCTATATGATTCAAAATGAGTAATAGTCTAATTGACTTGAATTTGTGATGTTAGACTTGAATAGTCAATATATTTCCCATATTTGTTTATGGCCTTTTCGGGGGATGGGTCCAAAGACTTTCAGAGTGAGCTCTACGGATTACTTGTTAAATTGAAAAAATAATTGTGTCTGATTTGTCTCAGTTGCGACAATTATTATAAATAGCCTATATAAAGGTCATACAAATAAGCTTTAAAACAATAAATAAAGCTATAAAATGACTAAATGTGAGCTTAAATGTTCAGTTCTCTCTATTTATCACCTAACGTCATAACTTTTACTTGCATTGACGTAGTAAGATTTTTCTTTAAGTTGTCCTCCTTCATAGACATATCTTTTCTTCTTGCTGTGTAAATTTGTTTAAATTCTTAATATTTTTAAATCATGTAATATTCTGCAGAAGAGAGAAGTGAATCTCATAGCTTCTCTCGTGAGAAGTGAATCTCAGTTTCACTGATCCACAGCATGTGATTGGCTTTTCACTACTGATGTCACAGCTAAACTCTTAAACTCAGGATCAAAGCCTGAGTTGACAGTGAAAGCTAATGATCAGCATCATGGGACCAACAAAGCCTGAATAGATTGGTTTGGTTTTGTCAACTTGAAACTAATCATGTAACCCTGAGATTGTTAAACTGCCATCATGGTACGGGCCCCAGGTTCAATGGGTTAATAAATGTTCTCTGTCATCTCAAGAGTTTATGATTAACACTGGAAGCTTGCCTGAAAGTGTGACATCTGTAGCAAACAGTCAATCACACAAAACATGAAGGGCATCAGTTTGATTCACTTCTCTACTGAAGATTAAGAGATTATTGTAAAAAATGTCATGAATTTAATTTGATGAATTTACAAGGAAGACAAAAACAGCTTTATATATATATATATATATATATATTAGGGCTGTGCAATTAATCGAATTTCGATTTCGATTTCGATTTTGCCTCCCAACGATCACCAAAATAGTACAATCGCGAAAAAACGATTATTTTGCCATGTTCAGTTTTGCAAGAACATTCTTATTTTGTCTTGCGTTTTGAATGAAACGCGCACGCGCTCATCCGCCCCTCCCGAAGCCACAAATCTCTCTCAGGTCGTGAGTCTCGTGTGCATATCATCCGCTGGAATTTAAAAACTCGGCGCGAGTAAAGATGGCAGAAGGAGGGCAGTTACAGCAGCGTTTGGTGAGCAAAAAAGGCAAAACCAACTCCGTTGTCTGGGAACAGTTTGGCTTCGAGGAATCAGACGATGAGCAGAAACATGCTACGTGCAAGATTTGCTACATGGTAGTGGCTGCAACGCAAGGGAACACCACAAATTTGTTTAACCACTTGAAAATTAAACAGTGACCTATGACAATCTAATAAAGAAACAAAAACTGACGAGAGCAGGGGTGCCGTGTAAACGTCCTTTTTTCCCCTCATATTTTTCAAATAATTCTCTCTTTGTAAACTTTGTTCAATGCATGCGAGTGCTGCCATATTTTCGAATATGACCAGTCGTTTTCCCCCTCATCACCCGGGTTTAGTGCCAGAAGACGCAAATGAGAAGCCGCACGCGCTGTGAGAAAATGTGTCTCTGTGCGCTCATCCGAGAGCGCACACACGTCTCACAGCGAGCAAATATTGAGTTCTCTTTCAAGTCTTGCTCTTGAACGGACAAACTCACACAAAACGTATGTCAACATGTCCAACTTGATGAGTATCCTAGCAGACATAGTCTGTATATGCCTTAAGTGAACTTTATACAGTCGATAAAGACGCATATCCGATCATTAGGTCTTAAAGAGGCAGTAGCCTTTACTGCTGTCTGTTTAATGTCAAACAACAAAAGACAAGGACATCATTCACTGCACTTGATTGAATAGCTTTTGTAAGTTTAATAGGATTAATCTTTAATTTATGCACTCAAATATGCAATGTTATTTTACATTTGATAAATTTCTGTACCTGAAAACTAATGTTAGACGAAAAGCATATCTAGCCGAACCAAATTGTTTATCTTATTTATTTGTGGTTATCATTTTTACGTGAATACTTTTATACTTTGATTTGAATATATGTTATATTATTTATTTTAATAGTTCAAAAAGTACAACAAATGTTACAATTTCAATTGAATTGTTGAAAGGTGTATTTTTAATAAATACAACACATTCCCAAAGTCATGTGAAATAATCGTGTTACATAATCGTGATTTCAGGGACTTCCGGTTTGGGGAACATGTGAAAGCAGCGTTGTCTCAGGCTCCCGCAGCAGTAACTTTGAAAACGTATCTTTTTTCCTCAAAACCCCAAAAACTGAGAGTGGAAGTATTAACATTAGAATCTTGAACATCCTAGAGAAATGTCAAAAGCATCAAAAGCATCTAAAAAGACTGAAGCAGATGTCTGTCCTACGGAAAGCAGCACAACGCTAGCTACCATAGCTAATATGCTAGAAGATCACCGAGCTAGTATTGCAGCCGACTTCAAAGCAACATTCGTGGCTCTGGAATTGAGACTCGACAAAATGCAAACAACGATAACAGAACACGGTCAGCGAATGGACTCGTTGGAATCCCACGCTGAGCTACAAGCCCAACGAATTCAAGCACTGGAAGAGAAGTGTCTCGCATTAGCAGATAACAACGCTAAGCTAACAGCGAAGACTATCGATCTTGAGAGCCGCAGCCGCAGAAATAATATTAGAATAATCGGCCTCCCAGAATCAATCGAGGGACCCAGGCCCACGAGCTTTTTCGCCGAGTTCTTGACTGAAGTACTGGGTGACCAGATCCTTCAGTCTCCCCCTGAACTGGATCGAGCGCATAGATCGCTCACCGCTAAACCACACCGTTATACCACCGTTATACTTCGCCTCCATCGCTATCAGACCAAGGATCTGATCATTCGGGAGGCTCGTAAGAGACGTGGGAAACTTCAGTACCGAGGGACACCAATCCAAATATTTGAGGACTACACAACAGAAATCGCCGGGGAACGAGCTAAATACCGAGCGGTGATGGCCGAACTTTACAACCTTGCTCTTCGCCCAGTGCTTCTCTTCCCGGCCCGTTTACAGATTACTCTGGAGAGCGGAGCGAAGAAGAGATTCTCATCCCCTGAGGAAGCCACCACCTTTGCGGCCAAATATCAACAGGCCCCGAGTCCTGTCTAGCTTGACTGCTATTTTACCCGCGGCTAATGTGGACTATGTTAACTTAACCTAGCTGGCTCCCTTGCGGGAGGAGCTGTGCTCGTATTGGTAAGTCTTAAGAGTAAGATGGGAACCTGCTGAGCCCTAGCGCTTATCATTTTTACAAAGACGATATACTAAGTGAGTTATTGTGTTTATCTCAAAGAGATTTAAGGACTGGTTGCTCGGTGGGGCCTAGGATCGATGTTTACCATTTAAATGCTATGCTGGACTAGCCATACATCTAGTTCAGCGGTTTCAAAATATGATGATGTTGTGTATTAAACTCCATTTCATTCTAATTTGAAGTTAAAGATAATAACAGCTTGTATTATTTTATTTCATGTTTAAGTTAGAAAGGTTTCAAGCCATTATAGGGTTATAAATGATTATTATGATTGGAAAGGTAGTAAACCTGCAGTTCACTCGATGTTAATCGAGATTAATACCCTATATGTTATCTTTTCACTCTACATTTACATTTACCTTTACCTATTTTTTTGTTTTGTTGCTTCCGAATCATTTTTTTGATATCCAGCGAGTTCAGAAGCTAGGATTGTGTATTACACTCCACTTAATTATAATGTGAAGTTATATAAAGAAACAATATCTTATAATATTTTATCTCATATTTAAGTCAGAAGGTTGTCAAGCCAATATATGGCTACAAACGATTACTATGATGGAAGGGGTACTAAACCTGCAGCTCACTCAATGGTTAATGGATTAATACCCTTATTTTACTTTTATTCTACATTTATTTTACTTTTTTTTTTTTTTCTCATAAATCATTTTGTTATTTCTGAATCACTTTATGTCATTCAATCTATCTCTATCTACTCATGTTATATAACCGTTATGAAAAACCTGTTTACGGTTCACGTTCATTACATTAGGGGTCCCAACTGGCTCCTTAAAGCTGCAGGAGCTAGGACAAATAAAGGAAAAGAGGAAAGAAAACACAGAAAGGGAAGTATGACTACTTGGGGTTAGTTCCGATGAATGGGATAGGAGAGAAGGGATGGGGAGGGATGTATTCACTTGATTTAGTTTATTTTGTGTTCTGTGCTATGTGTGTACTCATTTTACATTGGGCTGTTTCTGTACAGAAGATCCCACTCGATGTTCGCTGCTTACTCCTTGAGACGGACCTGACAATCTTACTACGGGAAGTTGATCCATGGCTAATGTAATTAAGGGGGGTGCTGCTGGCGGACGGGCTGTGAGGATTGGCTCACTAAACACTGGTGGGCTAAATGCTGCAATCAAACGCACAAAAGTTATGACACATTTCAAAAACCTAAATGCGGACATTATGTTTCTCCAGGAGACGCATTTATGCAACTCTGACCATAGGAAATTAAATAGACCTTGGATTGACCAAACTTTTCATTCACGATTCAATGTAAAATCTAGGGGCACGGCTATATTAATCCGGAAAAATGTCCATTTCACCGCAGATAAAGTAATAACAGATTTAAATGGTCGCTATGTTATTGTTACCGGTACGTTATATGAAAAGCAGGTAATCCTGGTATCTGTCTATGCTCCTAATTGGGATGACCATAACTTTGTGAGTTCATTGTTCGCTACCATTCCAAATTTAGATTCCCACCTTCTGATAATGGGAGGAGACATGAATTGCGTGATCGATACAACAATGGACAGGTCTAGTCTACGATCAACCTCGACCATGAAAATGTCCCAAGCATTTTCTACGTTTATGAGTCAGTATGGATTGGTGGACCCATGGCGATTTTCACATTCGTCTGTAAGACAGTATTCTTTTTTCTCCCATGCACATCGTTCATTCTCGCGCATAGACTATTTCTTGATAGATAAAAAGCTTATTCCAGCAATCGTCTCCACCCAGTACCTTCCCATAACAGTGTCGGACCATGCCACAGTGATCTTGGACCTTCACTTTAGTATGAAACCAAAGGGATTCAGACATTGGAGGCTAGACCCTCTCTCGCTGGCAGATGCCAACTTTTGCAAACATATTTCTGAATCGATCACTTTCTTCTGTGAAACTAATAAGAATGACGAAACCTCTCCATCCGTATTATGGGGTACTCTCAAAGCCTACATAAGGGGTAAAATTATCTCTTTTACATCACATACGAATAAATTGCGCAGATCTCGGCAGAAGGAGCTGGAGGAAGCTATTGCAGATGTAGATATCTCACTCTCGTCCGCAAATTCACCAGATTTTTATAAAGAAAGAATAAGACTCCAAACAGAACTTGACCTCCTTCTCACTTTTGAGGCTGAGCAGCTTCTCCTCCGCTCTCGGGGGTTGGTGTACGAACATGGTGACAAAGCTGGACGCCTTTTAGCCCATCAGCTGAAGGCAAAAGCAGCATCAAACCAAATTACTCAGATAATTGATGATTCAAACTCAATAACCAACAACCCGGACAGAATAAACAACACTTTTAGATCATTCTTTTCCCAATTATATACATCTGAGTCCCTCACAGATGAAAACCAACTTAATAACTTTTTTGAAAAATTGGACTTACCTAAAGTGTCACCCGAGGACAATCGGAGACTAGACGCCGCTCTCACTCTCTCAGAAATAAAAGAAGCGATAGACTCAATGAACAGTGGCAAATCCCCAGGCCCCGACGGATACCCGGTCAAGTTCTATAAGAAATTCTCAGATCAGTTAGCCCCACTACTACTTGAAATGTTTAACTACTCATTCGATCAAGGCACCCTGCCGCCCACGCTTACGCAAGCTTCCATCTCTCTAATTTATAAGAAGGGAAAGGACCCACTGAGCTGCGCTTCCTATCGACCAATATCACTCCTTCCGGTAGATGTTAAAATACTCGCAAAAATCATAGCTCGGCGATTGAAATCTGTCATGCCCAAGATCATTTCAGAGGACCAGACGGGATTTATAGGGGGAAGACACTCATACTCCAACATAAGAAGGCTTCTCGGCGTCATCCTCTCCCCATCTTCCTCTAATGTCCCAGAGGCAATAATATCTCTTGATGCCGAGAAGGCCTTCGACAGGGTGGAATGGGACTATCTCCTCTTCTCCCTGAGACAGTTTGTTTTCAATACTAACTTAATTTCATGGGTCAGATTACTCTACTCCTCTCCCTGCGCCTCAGTGTGCAAAAACAACCAACGCTCTACTCCGTTTCCACTTTTTCGGGGAACACGGCAGGGATGCCCACTATCTCCGTTATTATTTGCGCTAGCGATTGAACCATTGTCGGCTGCTCTAAAAATGGAGGGGGGACTTGGGGGGATTGAAAGATGGGGCATAATGCATCAAGTTTCTTTATATGCAGATGATCTGCTTCTCTATGTAAGTAACCCTTTGGCAAGCATCCCACGTATCCTGACTTTGTTGGATTCTTTTGGCCGTTTGTCGGGATATAAGCTAAATATCTCTAAAAGTGAATACTTCCCAATCAACCAATTAGCTGTAGCCATATCACCATCAACTATACTCTTTAAAATAGCCAACGCAGGATTTAAATACCTTGGCATTACAGTTACACAATCTTTGCGAACAATTCGAGAGCTAAATTTTACTTCATTAACAACGACGGTCAAGTCCGATTTACAAAGATGTTATTTTCTTCCGTTGTCCTTGGCTGGTAGGATACAAATTATAAAAATGAATGTGTTACCAAGATACTTATATGTTTTTCAATGCCTCCCCATCTTCCTCCCCAAGTCCTTTTTCACAGCTATAAACAATATTATTTCATCATTCATCTGGGCCGGTAAACGTCCAAGGGCAAGCCGTACACTGCTTTGTAGGGATAGATCGGCTGGAGGACTGGGTCTACCCAATCGAATCGGCTACTACTGGGCAGCCAACATGCATAAGATAATGTCTTGGTTTACATCCCCTCTACCAGTTGGTGCCAGAGTGAGTCAGCCTCCTGCTCCTCGTCGCTGCTAGCTTTAACATGTAGCACCTTACCCTTCTCACCATCAAGCTTCACCTCTAATCCGGTTGTTGTTGGAACTCTAAAAATTTGGACGCAAATAAGACAACACTTCGGATGGCTTACTCCCCCTCTAGTAACTCCTATTTGCAACAATCACCTGATCATTCCAGCGAAGACTGACTCACGATTTTTAGTATTAGAAAACAAAGGGCTGCGTAGTTTGGGAGATCTGTACATTGATGGTATATTTGCAAGTTTCAATCAATTATCTTCTTCCTTCAATCTACATAAATCAGACTTTTTCCGATACTTCCAGTTGCGAGACTTTGCGAAAACACATGCCACGTCTTTCCCACAGATACCAACACCCAGCGGGATAGACCTGGCTCTTAAGGCAAAAAACCTGTCAAACGGCCATATCTCCTTTTTTTATAATTTATTGTCCTTAAACAGTGAATCTATTTTACATAAGATCAAGACGAATTGGGAGTCAGAGCTCCAATTGAATCTCTCTGAAGAATTCTGGGAGGGAGCCATGGAGGTTGTTAACTCGTCATCCAGCTGCGCTAGACTGTCACTAATACAATTTAAAGTCTTCCACAGATTACACTATAGTAAAGACAAACTGTCAAAGCTCTTTCCAGACAAATTTGATGAGAATTGTAGTAGATGCTCGCAGGCTCCATGCAATCTTACCCACATGTTTTGGGCATGCCCCAAGTTGTCTGAATTCTGGCGACTATTCTTTAAAACAATTTCAGATATATTAGGCATAATTGTAACTCCAACCCCATATATTGCCATTTTCGGCAAGCCCCCAGACGACTTTTGTACCACAACCATTCAAAATAATATAATTGCCTTCGCTTCCCTTATTGCTAGTAAGAGAATTTTGTTATTGTGGAAGTCTCCTCAACCACCATTAATAAAAGTCTGGTTACATGACATTTTAGGTCTTCTGAAACTGGAGAAAATTAAATTCTCAATTAGAGGGTCAGCTAGCAAGTTCTATACTCAGTGGAGACCACTACTTGACTATCTAGATAAGTTGCCAGCTCGGGAAGTCTCCTTGTAGAGTCCCACTGTATTGTTATATATATGCTGTTTCCTCAGTTCCGCTCCGCCAGCGGCAGAAAGCCCCCCCCCCCCATGATTTATCCACTCTGAGACACTCCAACATAATAGATAGTTTGCTCTGATGTCGGAGGAGTAAGCAGCAATTGTTTGATTTTTACTTTGTACAGTTAATGATTAGCATTAGCAACTTGCACTGGTATTCTTAATTATTACTTTGTAATAATTTCAAGTATTATAAATGTAAATTATATAGGTATATATAAACGTATGTATAAGTACATATGAGTACACAATTGTTTTATTGCTTTTTTTTCTTCCTCTAAATGCAAGTGAATCATGGTCTAGGGAGGGGGAGGAAGGGAGAGAGGGGGATGTTAAGTTTCTAAAAACAAAAACATTGTATTTTTGTATGCACTTTATGTTTGTACTTTTACATTTGATAAATAAAAGTTATAAAAAGTAAAATAAAAAAAATAAAAATCGTGATTTCAATATTGACCAAAATAATCATGATTATGATTTTTTCCATAATCGAGCAGCCCTAATATATATATATAAATATATATATAAATAAATATATATATACAACCCCAAATCAGAAAAAGTTGGGACAGTATGGAAAACAATTGCAAAAATAACAAAACAAAAAAAAGAAGTGATTTCTAAATTTACTTTGACTTGTATTTCATTGCAGACAATATGAACACAAAATATTTCATGTTTTGTCCGGTCAACTTCATGTCATTTGTAAATATGCATCCTTTCCTGTCATTCAGACCTGCAACACAAAAAAAGTTGGGACAGTAAAGCATTTACCACTTTGTAATGTTGCCATTCCTTTTCACAACACTTAAAAGACGTTTAGGGACTGAAGACATCAAGTGATGAAGTGTTTCAGGTGTAATTTTGTCCAATTCTTCCTGTAAACAAGTCTTAAGGTGGGCAACAGTACGGGGTCTTCGTTGTCGCATTTTGCGCTTTTGTGCATTTTGCGCTTTTAAATACAAGTCAAAGTAAATTTAGAAATCACTTTTTTTTTCTTTTTTTTTTGCGTTTTCCATACTGTCCCAACTTTTTCTGATTTGGGGTTGTATATATATATATATATATATATATATATATATATATATATATATATATATATATATATATGTGTGTGTGTGTGTGTGTGTGTGTGTGTGTGTGTGTGTGTGTGTGTGTGTGTGTGTGTGTGTGTGTGTGTGTGTGTGTGTGTGTGGGCATGTTTTTGTGAAATATCAGGACACAAATGTGTATAATGACATGGGTATGACGTAGGTATTACAAAAAGAGGGTGAAATATGAGGACGTTCCCCATGTCCTCACTTTTCAAAATGCTTATAAATCATACAGAACAAGTTTTTTTCACAGAAAGTAAACTGCACAGTCTCCTGTGAGGGTTAGGTTTAGGGGCAGGGGCAGTGTAAGGGGATAGAAAATACGGTTTGTACGGTATAAAAACCATTACGCCTATGGAATGTCCTCACATTTCACAAAAACAAACGTGTGTGTGTGTGTGTGTGTGTCTGTGTGTCTCGGATAGCATGTGTAAACAACACGAAGATGAAGGAGATAAAAAAACAGTATTTTAATGACAACACTCAGCAGAACAGGGAGATATCCAAACTACACACAACCAAACATCAATGAGAACGGACAGAGAATGAGGGAAAACACAGGGTATCAATACACAGGGAACTAACAAGATAAATGGAAGCTTCAGCTTAAGTTCTGCCAGGAAGACTTAATCACTTCGTCACTAATTAACTTCATCTCTATCCAATCACGTCTTCATATTTTCTGTATAAAGGTCGTACTTACACATGTTTGAGTTCGCAGATGTTTGGTTCCGTCCATACCTCAAAAGGGGGGTCGGCTGCGCCCCTGCCTTCATCTTCAGGCAGGAATATGCTGATCCGCTACCCTCGGATTATAAACTATGGACGGGGCCTATGCCAAAACTTATTATGCTTGCTGGGCTGTCAATAAATGTATGCTTCATTCATCATTCTATCTCCCGAGTCTTTCTGGTAGAACTAAAAGAACAGGTGAATGTGATGACTAATTAACCACATTGGGAAACTGGGTCAAATGATAGGATAAGGGAAGACATAACCTAAACACAATGAAAACATGACCATTACAGAACATAACTGTAATAGAAGCTTCCCCTTTCGGAAGGCACAATCTCGCTCCGTAAAGAGTACATCAGAGTGGGGAGGGGAGGGAGGAGGACGAGGAACTGGAGTGGGGAAAACAAAACAAAAGGTTGGGACTTAGGATGAAGACGGATCCAGATAGAACCGAAGATGCAGGCAAGACGATGTCTAACCAAGGCGAAGCCTGTGGGATGAGGGAGCCTGTTGCAGTCATAAGGATGATGTTTCAGGTGGAGCCGAGGGAGGGAAGAGTCAAGGCGGTAACGATGCATCAACATGCCACAGTGGAGTATTGGGTTCAGAGGCCGGAAGCGCAGCCAGGGGATCCTCTGGTCTAGGCGGAGCTGGGGGTCTGAATCACCGAAGCGGATCCAGACCGTTCAGTGCTGGAGATGAAGAGGGGATGAAGGGTACCATAGGTGGCGGGGTTGAGAAACTAACAGTTAGAGGAGGCAGGAGAGTTAGATTGGGAAGGATTACAGGAGATACAGGGCTGGACGGAATCAGTAGGAACACTGGAGATTCGGGGCTGGACGGAGTGGGGTATGGAGAAGCAGTGGAATTATATGCACAAACACCTTTAAAAGTAAAAAAAAATGTTCCAGCAACCAATAGTGAACACATCCACCTCGGGGGGTTGTGGGCAGCCCTCGAATTCCACTAACTCCCTTGGCAGAACACAATGTTGCGGGCTCATGCACCTGGTCAGACACACCAGACACAGCTGATTGGTCCTGTTTTGATTTGTGATCGCTTACCCAAAATAAAACCAGTTGGCCATGTAGTGCAAGTTACCATGATGGTAATCCATCCTTTTGAACCCCAAAAAACAGAGTTTGCTCAAACTAAACTAAAAACTAAAATCGGCTCTATGAAATAGGCCACTGATCTCATTCTGCTGCATTTTTGGTGACGAGTTTCATTCACACTAATTACTAGTTTAGTTTTTATTAGTAAAAAAAATCTGATGAAACTTGATCATTCCTCCGGACCCATGTGTAAGGTTCTTAATAAGGAATTGTTGTACTATCTGAGAAATAAAAACGTAAAACCCCACCCAATTTCTTTCTACTCAAAATCACAAAAAAATTACAATATTTTTGAGCCACTCTTTATCCAACACAATCACACAGCAATTCTTAACTATTTTATGTTTTGGAAAGCAGTGGTCATTTTTCCACAGTGAGTTGTATTACATTATAAACTTCTTTGTTTTCTGTGCCACTGTTGCCAAGGTACATCAGTTTCTCCGTAGATGTAACCCGTGTTTAAGTTTTCCTTGTGAATTCATCTGAGAAGGGGAGAAAATGACATTTCATTTCTGCATTCATGCCATCTTTTGTCAGAATCTCAGAAAGCCATGAAGACTGTCACCTTTCATTTGCTCGGGCACATGGGCAAAGTCGGCTTTCAGAGAAGTAGAGCTGAAACAAGTCAACATGAGAAAAAACCTTTAGGGCTAACAGCACTCAAGAATATCTGCCCTCACAACAATCCTCTCATTTGGAGAGCAGCTCTGAATGCATCGGGAGGGTAAGTCAGTTCGTCTCACCACCAATTCCAGCCTAGACTGTGCCTGCCATGATTCATTTCCCCACGTTTAATCAAAGTGTTTCTTTCTATATCTGTTGGAGGACTCCAGAGTTTCTTATGTAATGTAGCCTAGTCTAAATTTGTTGTGCGTCTCTATGCCTCAGCGCTTCATTAGATGCAATTCTGCGATTCAGAAATGGTTTGCTGATGCTGGTTTGTGTTGGCCCAGAAAAATTAAAGTGATTCATTTATCCAAACATCTCAATTCTGTCAACATTTTGCTCTTGCTCTCATCTTGCTTCAAATTTGTCGGGCTTTCTTTTAAAACTAGTTATTTAGCAGAATGTCCATGCTGCACTTTTCAATAAAATGAACGTGGATGGGATCAAACATGGTTTGAAAAACTGACTACTTTACAATTGAACATTTCTATTAATCTTTAAACTGTGACAATGTTTTGATTAATTTACTGCACTTAATTGTATTGCATAAAATATGGCATTATATTCTGGATAGGGTTGTCTCATTGACTCAATAAATGTACTTTTATAGGTAGCTCTCAAACAGGCACTAATTAGCTGCTTCACAGCGTGTGAGAAATTACTGGAACCACCTTTGATGTGTTAAATGCTTGAACGTTAATGGCTCTTCCAACCCCTGGTGTATTTTATATAAAACATTCATTATATATGCAGAGAATTATAGTTATGTACGGCTTTAGATTGTCCAACATCACACAAGACCAGAAACCCCACTGAGGCCATTCACATTTTATTAAAGCCTTATAAAATTCACGAGTCATAGCTTTCATGTCACATCATGTCAGTCAAATGCTCTGAAGCTCAGGTGAATGAAGTTTATAGTTCAAATGATGGTTGATAAAAGATCAGGTGTATATATATAATATACCGTTATATCGGAGTACATTGTTTTAAAAAATCTTTAAAATAATGTGTTCTTATATTTTTTTACTTCTGAATAATATATATATATATATATATATATATATATATATATATATATATATATATATATATATATATATATATATATATATATATATATATATATATATATATATATGTATATATATATATCGTCTCCGGTTACTTATGTAACCTAAGTTCCCTGAGAACAGGGAACGAGACGCTGCGTCAGCTTGACGCTACGGGGAACGCCTCCAGCGTGACAGGTGTCTGAACTACTATCGAATCACGGCAATCCTATTGACCGGCGACATCCTATGATGTCATCAAGGTGCGACCAGGAAGTATATAAGGGCGCCTCACAAACATGACACCGCTTCTTCGTCTGAAGGGACTGTTTGGCAGGCAGGCCCTGAGGCATGGCAAAGCGACGCAGTGTCTCGTTTCCTGTTCTCAGGGAACCTAGGTTACATACGTAACCGGAGACGTTCCCTTTCGAAAGGGAACTCGCGCTGCGTCAGCTTGACGCTACGGGGAACGAAATACCAACGCCGCCATGCCGAGGGGAGTGCATGCCCACTGGCAGTGACAACTGTCAGGACAAGCAAATTCAAAAGAAATGCCTGAACCACTCCCCCTCTGGTCACACAAGGCTGTCAGTGACAGCATTCCCTACGGTCATAGCCCGAGCTATAAGCCTTGTCAGGAACCTTAGTGCGGCTGCACGAGGTCCTATTCAGGCCGCTCAAAGGCCTGGATCCAACCCATTCAAAGGAAGGGGGCTCCTTTAAGGGAATGTGGCTAGGGGGCCCTAGGGCGCAGCCCAGCCAGCCACTAACGCCGCCAAGGAGGCCTAGCTTGGTGCCTTTTTCAATGGGCACTTCGGCCGGGCCATCCTTGTCTGTTCGAGAACAGAGCCTCTGGATACTTGCCTCCTGGAGAGGCATCCAGCCCAAGGGACTGCAGACTGGCAGTGTCCTCCTCAGACCGGATCTCAGAGACGGGCATCCCGGAGAGCGGTACTCAGCATATCGCTTTCGACCCTTGCCAGCGAGGGGAGTTAATCTGCTCGATCCTAGGATCTACTGAGTTATTATCAAGTAGAAACACTCAGGAGGCCAGACTGGCCTAAAAGCTGATCTAATTGGGAGGCCTGGATGACCATCTGATGGGGCCTAAGACCATCTTATCAGGCCCAGGCAGCTTCGGGCTCACATACGACCCTCGAAGAGAGGGGAGCTTAAAAAGGGGCTGCCCGGTAGGTACGCCAGGTTGTAGGCTAAATTCCCTCCCATGGGAACCAAGTAGCAGAAGCGACCTCAGTCGCGCTAGGGCAAGACCATCCTCAGATGCTGCCAAATAAGGGGCAGATCCCACTAGCTGTCAGCATATGCCAGTAAACAGTTCTTGAACTGAGAACCCAACCCCTCAGGGAGGCCTAGTGAGGCCTATTACGTGATAGCAGTTCATGCCAAATGCTCGAGAAACCAAACTCGGAAACTCGGCTGAAGGGAGGCCTACTACCTGATAGCAGTCGAAGCCCACTGTCAAAGTAGCTGGAAAACAGAAGCTTGTCTCCTCAGGGAGGCCTGGAGAGGCCTACTACCTAATAGCAGGCCATGCTAGCTGCCCGAGCATCCTGACTCAGGAACTCCCCCTCAGGGAGGCCTAGTGAGGCCTATCGCCTGGTAACGAGCTCACAGGGAGGCTGAGTGAGGCCTACCACCTGCCAACAGTCCATGCTAGTCCACATGACTGAAACCTTGGGAAGTGCCATCAGAGGAGGCCCGGCTTGAGGCCTGCTACCCATGGTAAACCTTCAGGGAGGCCTGGTGAGGCCTACTACCTGGCAATCCCACATGCCTACTGCCAGAGGCATCCTGGTCCCGGGGCACACCCCTAGGGACGGTCAGGAACTCACATCCAGGGGAGGCCTGCTGAGGCCTACTACCTGGTAATCCCACATGTCTGCTGCCAGAGGCATCCTGGTCCCGGGGCTCACCCCTAGGGACAGTCAGGAACTCACATCCAGGGGAGGCCTGGTGAGGCCTACTACCCGGTGGCGAGCCACAGGGAGGCCTGGAAGGGGCCTGCTGCCTGCTGCCTGCTCGCAATCCACGCTGACTGTCACGGTCGACCGTTTTTTTCTTCTTTTTTTACTGGCGACCACGGAGCCCATCTACAGGGAGGCCTGTCGGGGCCTACTACCTTACAGCAGACCTGCAGGGACGGCTTCCTGTTGTGGCAGGCATGAAAAACTGCTGCTATAACTCCCGGACTGACAGAGGCTTCTCTGCTGGCTGACAAGATAACAAAGAAAGGTTATTAGTTGATAATTCTGCTACTTGAGGCCGACATCGTTGGGGAGTAAACACATAGCAATACAAAAGGGGCCGACTTTGCAAAAGGCCTACTTTCCAAGGCTGACTACCTATCTAGGTTGCAGCTATTAATCGCTAACCTCCCCAACGTCAGGACTCACTCGCAAGGAGGCCTACTGAGGCCTACCACCTGACCCGGAGTCTACAGCCCAGACTGCCCGAGTTGGCTGCTCACAGCCAGGTCTCAACCTGGGGCTAATCTATCCCAGCGGCCCACTTTCGGGCCTACTGTATGACAGTTGCAGTCTTACTAGCAGCGCCTACAAGCTCTGGAACCTAATTACATTACTCATGACAGGGTACTCGGCAAAAACAACGCCCTGGACCCCCTAAGCGGGGGGAGTACCACGTACGCCACCTACCTCATGAAGGACCTAGCTTAAAAGCGACCTACCATTACTGCAAGGGCGTCAGCCATGGCAATGCTCTGGCCTCAAGGGAGCTCACTACCAAACCAACATATGACAGGTTACGAAGTGCTGCTCAACCCGAGCCATGGGTGAGGCAGAATGATACAGAGCTAGGAGTGGGATACTCAAATCTACCCTGCCTTATCAGAGGAGGACTGCCACCTGGCCAGGACATATAAACAGGACCAGAGCCTGCCAAAAACTGGCGGCTTTTAAGAAACCTCTGGAGGGCAGGGTTGAGCTACGCATACAATCTCTTCGTACTTGAACGAAAGATGGCCTAACCCTGCCCCACGACCACTGGCTAAGTCGCTATCAATTCTGCACAGCACCAACCTGCATTACTAGTGAAAAACCCCAGAACGCAGAGAAGGGGGCGGGCCTTGACCGGACGACTCTACATGAGAGGAGGCTTACATTAGGGATATTAAAAAACTAATTCACTTATTGAATAGCTACCCGGGGCGCCAACGCATTTAGCGGACGCCTCCGTAATCCCTAGAAAGCCTAGGCCAATCTAGATCTATACCCGAGATCCGATAGGGCCACTCCTATTGCACCAGACAAAAGGACACTCGGGGAGAAGTGCCAGTCGTATACTAGATCTGGCCCTAGATCTAACTGTAGTTCTAGCGTAGTCTGATCCTGCATTCTCAAAAAACTTATACTGAGAGAGGATACAAACCGTCTTACCCCGAGGCGGCTACCAGTTACCAGCTTAAAACTAGGAGAAAATACACGCCTAGCAACACGCTACATACCCGCAGGAATGAGCGACGCCTTCCCAGAGATACTCCTTTTGTCCTTTTTTTTTTTTAACCCTTGGGAGGTTAAAAACTGTATTCCACACAGCGAGCAGTTACAGCTCTTAAATATAACTCTCATATCCTTTGCTGGCTCTCTACTAGCAACACTAGCTCACCATGGAGCCCAGGCAACTGGTGTATAATGATCGTTCTAGCCATCCTAACAGGGGAACTACAGGCCCTACAGAAATATCCAACGATCCACAGCGATCCCCGAAGCCCTCTACAGGGAGCATGAGTCAGAAAATATATTAATATTTTTCCCTCTTATAGGGGACTTACGCCATGATATCCACCCACAAGCTTAATTCACCACATGAATGCTTAGGTGTAACACTACCATGGGCCAGAGGGGGCGCACTCACAGATCAGCCAGGCGGGCCCTAGCACATCATCGCGGACCCACCTAGGCCGGATGTCAGAAGCGCCTGGGGAGAGATGAAGAAGAGGAGTGAGGGTCAATATAATTCTTAACTCACCCTCAGGGAGGAGACCCATCATGAACGCTAACTGCGTTTTGTGATACACAGCTCCTACTTCTGCCGGGAGTCCGCCTCTCTGTGCCCCACCCTCGACTGTGGGGGGCGCGCGTGAGGCAATGCTGGCCCTCGGGCCCCGTCACCGGTCCTCGGACCGTGACGCCCCCCCGCCTGCCTGGGACCCGGATCTCAGTGGTATGCAGGTCCTCAGACGCTGCCAAATGCGCTATTCCTCCGCGGTGCTGGCCCTCGGGCCCAGTCTCCGCCTGCTGCGCAACCACCGCATCAGGGAAACATCCCCTGATCGAGATCCATCAGCAAACCAGCCTGGTGTGCATGAAACACTGCCATGGTGTAAGAAGTTTCACCGGGCTGACCTGCTACCGTGTATGCCCTGCCATTAAAGCGACACATCGTTTAGGTGGCAGGGTTGGAGCTCTCAGCTTCCCAGATGCGAGATTGCAAACATCCCGTTAACCGGAGGCGACGACACATACCCATATTCTTCTTTTCCTATCCTCCTGCCATCCTCCTGCGGTGTCATGTTTGTGAGGCGCCCTTATATACTTCCTGGTCGCACCTTGATGACATCATAGGCTGTCGCCGGTCAATAGGATTGCCGTGATTCGATAGTAGTTCAGACACCTGTCACGCTGGAGGCGTTCCCCGTAGCGTCAAGCTGACGCAGCGCGAGTTCCCTTTCGAAAGGGAAACACATGTACTCAGACAGCTGTCTAGTTTTGTTTCCTCTTGTTTTGTTTTTCTGGGGATGTTTAGTTTTCAAAAGCATAATGTTAATCCTGCAAGAAAAAGGGATTTTAGTTATGATATACCAAGTATAGCAAGAGGCTTGGAATATTCATGACACGTAGTTTTCACATCACGTCATGTCAATCAAATGCTCTGAAGCTCAGGAGATTGGTGTTCAAAGTTGAAATGACGGTCAATAGAAGATCAGGTGTATGTATAAAATCTGCCAAGATCCTAATGGATCAACAGTTTTAAAAAATATAATTTTTTCACTATGAATGTTATTTACAACAGGATCTGCATTTTCATGGGTTTTAAAAAAAGTTTTTGTTAAAAGAGACCTTAAAAAAAACATAAAAACCAATCCTAATCTGTAAAAAAATTACCTTTTAATTTTGACAGCTGAATGTAACAAATGTGACAGGCCAAACATGTCAGTCTCTGAGTAACATTTATTTAAGCCACAAAATAAAACTTAATTCTGTAAAATAAGTATACTGAAATATGCTAAATGCATTTTGAACGTCTTATGAAATAAATGTTTAATTAATCATCACTAACATTAATTTTTCTTGCAGGATTAATCTTTATATGCTTTCGAAAACTAAATGTCCCCAACACTTGGGCCAAAGTTAGTGTGTCTGAATATAACAAAAGAGGAAACAAAACTAGAGAGTTGTCTGAATATTTTGCCTCATTATTTTAGCAACAAGTTAAAGTATCAAAGAATCCAAATTTGCTTATTATTTGCCAATCATATTAGAGAAAGTTGATGTAATGAATCATGTCACCTTTGTCATGCACTTATTCTATAAACGGTTGTACTCTTTTTGTCAGGGGGATTCTCTCTGAAATTGGAGTGAGATCCTCCCAGCCGTGATTAAAGCATATTCGAAGGCATTGTCTGGAGTCTGTCTGATAACTGCTGCGCTGCAGGTTAGTGCACACGAGAGACCTTATTCCCAAGTGATAGTGTTCATAAGGGGTGAGTTGTCATCTGAGTCAACTGACGTTGACTGAAGACGAGGATAAATTCGTAAGCTTAAACTGGAGACGCCCCAGGTAAACTTAAGTCAGGTGCACAGGGGAAATCTACCACAGTCTCCAGCACGTTTTATAATCAAACATCGTTTACCCCGTTATCATGTCCTTCAAATACAAGCCTGGCTGTCATTTGGAAGATTAGAACTAAAATCATCGCCATACACACTGATGGGTATCAATCACTTCACTAAATACTTACTAGATAAGAAATAAATAATTATTACCTTACGATCCATGGATCGCTTTCTGAGAAGAGGGAGAAAATGGCAGCCTGAGCGGCTTCAACATGTTGTCTGTCTGTGAGTATAAATGTGTTCTTCAGGTGCTGAAATTCAAACTGAGTGAAATACTTCACACTGCATACTAAAGAGAATAAACGCCAATCCAATTGAAAAACTTCATCGGGTTAGTGAACATCGTTCAACATCTGTTGGTTTTGACTGACATTTTTATGTACAAGATACACATTCTCATTTCAATATTTTCAATACTTTTCTATTCTTAACTGATCTCTTTTTTTCATAATTTTGGCAATAGATGAACTGTTAAATGAGTGATATTGAGATGAGTCCCTGTATTTGTCCAATTTGACTCCCATATGCTGATGTACACTGTAAAAAATAAGAAGCGAAAATGTACTGGTAATTTTATCCAGTAATTTTACGGAAATTTCCGTTAACCCTAAAACACAACACAATGCAATGCATCATTCAAAATACAAGTAAAACACCATCAAAAAAATACAAAAAATACAAACGGAAAATTCCTTATTTTGTGCCCTACTTACAGTCAGAATAACAGTATAATATGTATTATAAACTTCACAGGTGATTTTGAGGATGTAGTTTGATCATTATCTTCTCAGGTGTTTAAAAGATTAAGGCAATTATCAAAGTTTGTTGAAATGTTGTTCAATTTTCCAATAAAATATGATAGACCAGTAAGCCTTTCTGTGTGGAGTTTGCATGTTGCATGGGTGCTCTGGTTTCCCCCAGAATCCAAAGATACGCAGGTTAGGTGGATTAGATATGTCATATTTAGTGTGTGTATGTGTGTGTGAGAGAGAGTGCTAATGTGTGCTGGGTTGCATCAGAAAGGACATCTGGCGTAAAACCTGTGCCAAATCAAGTGTGTGTGAAGCAGGCCCTTCAAATGAGTATAAACTGTATATATATATATATATATATATATATATATATATATATATATATATATATATATATATATATATATATATATATATATATATATATATATATATATATATATTAGGGCCGGGACTTTAACGCGTTAATTAAGATTAATTAATCACGGGACTTTAACGCGTTAATTAAGATTAATTACGCAAAAAATAAATAACAAAATTTTAAACCACACTTATTTGTGCACCGCGGAACGTTTTTCAATGAATGAGTTTCGACGGACCGATTATACTAGAGCACCAACTAGCGTTCTTGACTTCCGACAACAACAAACCACAGTGAACATGAACGAAGAAGCTGACGAGACCGCTTTGCTTGGCCCCGTGGATGGGAAATTTTGTTTAAAAAAACGAAATGATGGAAGCGTCGACAAGAGCATGGTTGTGTGCAAGCTATGCAACAAGGAATTTGCGTATCACCGTAGCACATCGAGCCTCAAATATCACCTCAACGCAAAACACATAGGAGTTATCGTGGACGTTAGCCACGTTAGGTCCAATGTTCTGAATGTACTTGAAAGTATTGTGTTTTACTTAAAAAAAACATAGCTTACAGAAGGTCTACCTATCTATAGGCTACCTGAATTTCTGAAATGTACTGTATTTCTAAATATGCTATAGGGCTCGGGCGCTGCGTTGCATTCTGGGACGTAGCGGCCATGTTGATGGCCTCGCGAATGTAAACATACAGCAAATCGAACGAGGAGAAGCAGAGTTGGGAGAAAGAAAAACTATGTTAAAATCCCGAAAAGGATGTGGAATTTACCGGGATACGTTAAATAGGGAAGCCAGGGACCGGTATATGGACAAAATTGGAACTATTAACGGTTTGGATTCATATGAAATTTGCAGTTCACAAATGGATGGGTTCAGGAGCTGCAGACCATGAAGCCTATGTAACGTTAACCTTTTACCTTGAAGCATTCTGCACCGTTCTGTGTTCTCGGGTTGCACTACTTGCAAATAAACACTGAAAAATATCTGATTGTGTGACACTTCTTGCTTTTGCACATTATACGGTTATTGCGATTGTGTGACACTTCTTGCTTTTGCACATTATACGGTTATTGCGATTGTGTGACACTTCTTGCTTTTGCACATTATATTGATTTAAGTATATTTATTTTGAAGATTGTGGGTATGGATGCAACAGACACTTATGGCTGTATTTAATGCACATTTATTTTATTTCAACGCTAGGGCTCATGTTTGTCAGAGCACAACATACATACACAATCTTATAGAGGAATGTCATGTCTTCGTCCTTGCTTGGCAACACCATGTGAATCGGTACTTTATCTGACAAAATAGTGTACTTGTTGCGGACGGTTACAAATCACCCTTTCCACGTGAATTCGGAGGTGGGCATTTTTTCTTGTGCTCCCCACATCTCTTGCATCCAGCTGACAGCGTTCTTTTGTGAAAGCAGGGATCTTTACCTCGGCACACATAAGTCCCACACTGTCCTTTATGTCAAAGCCGCGATCAGCCAATACCATATCCCCAGGTAACAGTTTGTCTTACAAGCGCGATCCAAGCGAGCCGACGACTCTTTGTTACCTCGGATACTTGGTCTCCGTGGTTGCGTCTCCAAGCAGGAAAGAGGTGGAAAGTTAATCCATTTTCGAACGTTTTCCCATGGCGATTATGTGATCTAGTGTTACACCCCACAATGCAGCAACGGTTTACCATGGTTTCCAATAATAACGCCAAATTAAGACACACGACTGAGAGGGAGCACATCTATAAACAGTGCACAGTAGTCCGAGTAGCAGCAAATGAGGCCATCAACATGGCCGCCACGCAAAGTAATGACGTCATACGCCCGAGCCCTATTGCTACACTTAATGGCAAACATTGCACTGGTCTGCTGGACTGAAATAAATAAACAATATTTTGTTGATTAAGCTTATGTATTGAGTCATTATTCAATGGTATACTAAAAATCCATGTGAAAAAAAGTACTTCTCACTGTTCTCAGGTCAAATATTTATATGCAATTAAAATGCGATTAATTTCGATTAATTAATTACAAAGCCTCTAAATAAATAGATTATTTTTTTTAATTGAGTCCCGACCCTAATATATATATATATATATATATATATATATATATATATATATATATATATATATATATATATATATATATATATATATATATATATATATATATATATACACACACACACACACAAAAAAAAAAAAATATTAGAACATCTGGCAGATCTGAAAATATTGACCTTTTGGGCCTCCAAAACATGATTTAATTTCATAATGTTCATGACATATGCAGATGTTTGCTCTGACCATCAAATATCAGATGAAGTGTATTGTACTGTTTTTATCCACTTTTAACTTTAAAATGTCCACCTTTTGGCATCGTGTCAATATATTTCCTCTGAGAACTTCAACACTAATGTTATCCCATGCCTTCTGCAACTGGAGCCAAAGACTTTCCTTTGTATGTACAATAGATCTGTCCAGTTTATTTTCCAACTCGCCCCAAATGTGCTCGATGGGGTTGAGGTCCGGACTTTAGAGGGGACCAGTCCATCATTTTTAATGTTCCAGCAGATTCCTTACATCACAGGCAGTTCCGGCAATAGTTAGACGAATGTTTTGGGTCATTGTCCTCTTTGGAAAATAAATCCAGTCCCAATAAGACGACTCCCAGAGTGTTCGGTGTCAGAATGGGAAAACCTGCAGATTTATCGGAGTTTGATAAAGGACAAATTGTGATGGCAAGGATGGCCAAACTGTCGTCCAGCTGTGTGACGTCTGCACTGATGCCAGAGGGGAGTGGAGACTGTCACGCATTGTTCAAAGCGACCGCAGGGCCACAGTGCGACAAATCACCAACAGCTACAACAGTGGTGACCAGGGCAATGTGTCACAGCACACAGTTCATCACAGCCATCTGCATATGGCCTGTGTAGCTGACGACGCACCTGGGTTCCCATGCTTACTGCACACCAACAATGTAAGAAATAGATGCCCAAGATCATTGAGATTGGACTGTGGATGATTGGAAGAAAGTGGCCTGGTTTGACGAATCAAGATTCCAGGTGGATACGCCGATTACCAACAGAGGCAATGGCACCTGGATGCACTAATGGGCGGACACAGGCCGGCGGCTGTGGTGTTATGCTGTGGGCGATGTTTTCTTGGGACACTATATGAGCCCCATTATCCCCATAGCACAATCCCTGACAGCTGTCAATTATCTGAACATCGTTGCGGACCAAGTGCTCCCATTCATGGCCATTACCAAAAGGATAATACACCAGGCCACACGTCAAGGAGTGGTTTGAATAACATGATGGTCAAATTCTCACTGACTTGAAAAAGGGGGTTTGCACTACATCACCACCAGAGAGAGAAAGAGAGAGATATAATTACATACTGCATCAAAAACAAGATGGACATGGCCATTTTGGTGTTATTAAGGTTGCCATAGAAACAAATGCCTCAGTCTGGGAACGTGAACCAATCCGAGTAGAATCTGTCGTCTTGTAATTACGGTAATTTCAACATGACATGAATGGAGCACAAAATACGTGGGCTGTATACAGTACCTGATCCTGTTCACTTGTCAGAAGTCAAAGTGATTCTGAAGCGCCGTCCTGTAGCATTCATCCAGAGAGGCCATGCTCCTGTAGGTTCCTGTTGACAGCTAACACGTCTGTTGTCTTCCACCGTAAACGCTCACCCACTCTCCAGTCCAACCTTCCCGTCACCTTTGTCATTTCCAGACAAGTCCCAGTAGATTTCTTCAGCCCTGCTTGACCCTCTTGCAGTGCAGGCATAACCATATGCCACCAGTGAGATCTAGCTGTGATGCATAATATTGACCTGGAAGTTCAAGCCAGGAATCCTGCATTTGCTTCTTAGTCACTGCATATAAGATATCAATCTCTGGGTATCGAACACATGAGAGTGGGAATTGATGACTGAAGAAAGAAGGAACGATGTCAAGGCGAGGGGTCTGAATACAGAGTAAGTGGGTAATTGTGTTTACAGATTCTGGATTGTCCAGTAGAAAGCTCTTGAGAATTGTTAAACCGCTCAAATACAATCTAGGGGACAAAAGTCTATATTTTCAAGAAAAATGTCAATATGAGCAAAAGTTCTATATTTGTAATCAAAATGGTCAATAGGTCAGTGTTTCGTTGAGGGGGGTGCATATCATTGGCCAGTTTGAGCTTGTTTACCCTGTAAAGTTTTAATTGTTCAGTGTTGAATGATGAATGGAAAATGTGTCTCCACAGAGACTATATATGGTCTAAGCAAAAACAGTAGATAGTACACTGAAAAAAAATAAATAAATAATAACTGGTTTTGATCAAGTCAAGACTATTATTTAACATCAATGAACCAGCCTATATACATTAATTTATACCAACAAAAATCTTTTGTATGGGTTAAATCAGGTAGAAATAGCTCTTTAAGGTATCAATTGCAGGTTACCAGGTTGCAGTGTATATTGCACAGTATGCAGTAAGCAGTGTTTGGAAGTTACGTAATTTAATTACAAAATAAATGTAACTGTAATCTGTTGCAGTTACTGAGGATAAAATGTGTAGTTAAATTACAGTTTGTTAACGTTTTCATAGGGGGTTACATCTGAATATTTTCTGTAAAAAGCTAGGATATGTTGAATAATATTCATTTGTTGCTTTGCCTGTTTTTGATGTGCACGACACTTCCTGCCATTTAAAGGCCGTTTAGTAAAGGAAAGCTATTCTGATGCTATTGATTGGATCTTGTTTGAATTTTTCCAATTACATCAGTCCACATCGCCAATGAAAGCTTTAAGCTGTGCACACTGTGCAATTTTGGCCACAAGACAAATTTTGCAAATCCTAAAAGATTCCTCTGATCCTAGGCTAAAATCTGAAGTCTTTGATCGTTAGTTTGACATGTTCACCGGCAGATGATTATATAAAAGTTAAGTGCAAAATATGTTTGCCAACTGTTAAAATGCAATCGACATCGAAGATTTCAATGTTAACCTGAAGCGCCACCTAGTGGACTAATCTCTCTTTTAGTTTGTTCCGTTTTGACTTGCAAAATAGAGCTTTTTAACTACTAATACGATTGTTCATTGAGTCTAAACAATATTTAAAGTGGAATATAACTTTATTTAAAAATGCATGTTATGACAGCTACACTGTTGGGTCTGCTTCTGTTAGTGAGAAATCATTATTAGGTCTTAAATGGTATAATGTTTTCCCTTCACACACACACGTGTTTTCAACTGTTAATCATTTTCAAACATTTAACCTCTAAAAACAGGTACATTTAGTTATATTTAAGAGAAAACACACATTTCTAGGTCATTATACTGTAGTAAAAAACGTCTCCGGTTACGTATGTAACCTAGGTTCCCTGAGAACAGGGAACGAGACGCTGCGTCAGCTTGACGCTATGGGGAACGCCCTCGGAGTGACAGGTGTCTGAGCTACAATCGAATCACATCAGTCCTACTGACCGGCGACAGCCGATGACGTCATCCAGATGCGACCAGGAAGTATAAAAGGGCGCCTCTGCCAACATGACACCGCCCTTCGTCTTCAGGGACTGTTTGGCAGGCAAACCCTGAGGCATGGCAAAGCGACGCAGCGCTGTTCCCTGTTCTCAGGGAACCTAGGTTACATACGTAACCGGAGACGTTCCCTTTCGAAAGGGAACTCGCGCTGCGTCAGCTTGACGCTACGGGGAACGAAATACCAACGCCGCCATGCCGAGGGGAGTACATGCCCACTGGCAGTGACAACTGTCAGAACAAGCAAATTCAACTAAAATGCCTGAACCACCCCCCCTCTGGTCACAGAGGCTGTCAGTGACAGCATTCCCTTCGGTCATAGCCCAAGCTATAAGCCTGAGTAGGAAGCTTCGAACACTTAGAGAAGTTCTACCCAGGCCGCTCAAAGGCCTGGAACCAACCCATTCGAAAGAAGGGGGCTCCTTTAAGGGAATGTGGCTAGGGGACCCTAGGGCGCCCCAGCCAGCCACTACCGCCACCAAGGAGGCCTAGCTTGGTGCCCCTTTTTTCTAACGGGCGCTTCAGCCGGGCCATCCCTGTCTGTTCGATAACAGAGCCTCTGGGTACTCACCTCTTGGAGAGGCATCCAGTCCAAGGGACTGCAGAATGGCAATGTCCTCCTCAGACCGGATCTCAGAGATGGGAATCCCGGAGTGCAGTACTCAACATTGCGCTTTCTACCCTTGCCAGCGAGGTGAGTTAATCTGCTCGATCCTAGGATCTACTGAGCTATTATCAGATAGAAACACTCAGGAGGCCAGACTGGCCTAAAAACTGATCTAATTGGGAGGCCACCCTAGGGGCCTACGACCACCCGATCAGGCCCAGGCAGCTTCGGCTCACATACGACCCTCCGAAAGGAGGGGAGCTTAAAGGGAGCTGCCCGGTAGGTAAGCCAGGTTGCAGGCTGAAATCCCCTCCTTGGGAACCAAGTAGCAGAAGCGACACCAGTCGCGCCAGGGTAAGACCTTACCAGATGCTGCCGGCTAAGGGCCAGATCACTGATAGCAAGTCACCACTGGCTGTCAGCGTTACGCCAGTTAGCAGTCCTCGTACTGAGAACCAAAGACCCGTTAGGGAGGCCTAGTGAGGCCCATTGTATAATACGAATATATGCCAGAGAAGCCTGAGAAATCAGGCTCAGGAACTCACTTAGAGGGAGGCCTGGTGAGGCCTACTACCTGATCGCAGTTGAAGCTGACTGTCAAAGTAGCTGAAAAACGGAAACTTGTTTTCTCAGGGAGGCCTAATGGAGGCCTACTACCTGATAGTCAAGCTACAACAGTTAACCGAGCATCCTAACTCGGGAACACTGCATGAAAAAAGGTGTATCCGGACCAGGATACTCCTGTATACATTGCTGAAATTCGGAAGAATCCAGGAGTATACTGGCCGGATAGGTCAAATTCCATGGATCCGTATATGTCCGTATTCATCCGAAATGGTACCGAATCGGATGTATGTTGTGGCCGTATACTCCCATGCTACAGCCATTTGTTGCCATGGCAAATAATCCCATCAAGTTTTTCCCAGGAGACATTTTCACACCTCTAAACAGCTTTGCCTTCCACCCCCTATTGGTCCTTCATCTCAAACTGGATTGGTTGTTTTTTTTAAAACCACTCCCAAAACCCAGACTGCTATTGGAGGACAGGACGCATTGAAAACCCAGTCAAGTGACTTTATTGGTTACTTCTAAGGCTAAGGGTGGGCTAGGTTTTGTAGCATAGGGACTTGATTGGTTATAGGCCAGCTATGCAGATTTTGCTAATTAATATATAATATATATATATAAAAAATAATCCCCTCTCCCTCCCAAAAGAAAAATACACACAAAACAATTTGAGAAAGTCTGAAATATTTATTAAAAAGGTATATATAAAAAAAAAAAAACATTCTTAACAGCATTATAAACGAACATTAAAACAATGGTGAAACAAAAACAAGTGAACTAAATGTATTTAAAAGGGATGAAAATGTAAAGGAACAAATGTAAAAATATAAACAGTCCAAAGAACATAAATATACGTTAAATTGAATTGGTAAAGAAACAAAAAGGGAAAAAAAATTAACAAAATGCATTTAAAAGACAGATGTAAAGGAATAAAATACACAGTGAACATAAAAAGGAAAAGAATAAATATACAAATTAAACAATATAAAATGAGAACAATAAATTTATAAGACAAAAAAAAGTGTATATAAAATACACATAAATATTCCAAGTAAACAATATAACCAAATAAAAAGAACAAAGAGCATTATAAACATACATTCAAATGAATGGGGGAAAAGATAAGTGAACAAAATGTTTCTAAAGGAAGGCGACGTAAGAGGAACAACAATACAAAACGTGGAGATCAAAAGCAACATGGAGATCTAAAAAGGAACAAACATACAAAGTATACATTATAAAACGAGACAAAGAAATCTATAAATTAAAAAGTGTATATAAAATATATGTAAATGTTCTATATATGGGAACCAATAAAAGTATATAAACATAGGAATAAAGAAAATATAAAATGGAACAATTGAATATTAAAATTATAATTATAAAATAATTGTGACCAACTCTAACACAATGTTGTTTGAGCTAGCCAAACCATCCACACTGGCCTTCCATCAACAACAGCATCATCTTCATCTTCATCAGGTCTATAGTTGCGGTCTTCCACAGGTTCTGTGTTGGTTTGTGCAACCCTGGACCTGGTCTCCAGCAACTGCAAAACATGACAGTAAATTAACCACTAAAACTCAGAGAGGAGTATAGTAACATTCTGGAGGGAAAAAGCTTAACCGGTTTCTTAACTTACCCGTCTCTTTCTCTGACGGTTCTGTGTGATGTTCTTCATAGTGTTTCTTTTCTGGGCCTTTTCAGACTGAGCTAAAGAATACTTCCTCAGCAAAGTCTCACAAAATAAAATACATCTTGCGACCTGCCAAATAATACATTAATAATATATAGTTAATGCCAATAAAAGCAAGTAAAACAATTCAATTAAAATGTATTTGTATAGCGCTTTTCACAATACATATTCAGGGTTTTTCCTGGGTCAAAAATGGTCTTCGGTGGTGGCTGACAGACATGGTCATCCATACACACACACACACACACACACTAAAAAAAAAAAACCCTACCCACTTGATCTGCAAGCACAAAACTGACAATAAATTTGAAATAAATTCAAAGAAAGTTTGTAACTTTTGCTTATCTTATTTTGATACCTTGATGTTTGTTTTTTTCCCTCATTTTTACACTATTTACTGATAATTGTTTGTTTTGGTAATCATATCAATATAAAAAAAATGAACAAATAGCCTAATTTTCTGCCATATACAATCAGCTAGCTAACAACAACTTTGTTCTGGGTTCACCTCACTCCAGTCTAAACTAAATGATTTTAGGCGATTTATTTTACTACACATTATGAACATAAATAAGCTGAAAGACTGTTGATAATTAAAACTAATTCTTACTATCCACTCTTGCTAAAGTGGGTAAGCACACTTGTGTTCTCATTTCAGGTGTTGTTCTGAGTAAATGATTAAACTAATTCGTGAGTTCAGTGTTGGACAGATCAGTTGTTCTAACCAGTTGTTAAAATGATTCAGTTCAAAGGAGTCATTAGGTGGCGAATCGGACATTAGCAGACGCGTTGTGTGTGAATCCCGTCTTTAGAACATCGCGAAAGATTTGTCAACACACAGAAAACACTTCATAACCGGATAGGATTTGTTTCCTGTTTATTTAAAGTATGCTTTATGCAGCTGGTCAGAGAATCAGTCAATGTTTTTTGAGCGCATTTCACACCCAGCGGTAATTAAAGGAAGACGTCTGATAGCGCCACGTGCAACATGGATTCGGTCTTCCGACCTTTTGATTTTGATTAACGTAATATGTGAAACATTAGAAAGCTAAGAATGCTTATTTTGAAGACAGAGAGAGTGCGAGCGGGAGGAGCTCACTGGTCGTTCTCTCTGTCACTCAGTTAATGCAAGCGCAGCAGTCATCTGTTCTACATCATTCATAAAATCACAATAACTCAACAAATAAGGCTTTGGCGGGACAAAAATTTGTTTTGGCGGCCGGCAAAAAAATTTCAATGTAGGAAAAACCCTGATATTGTTTCAAAGCAACTTCACAGAAAATGCATGCGTCTACATTACAGAAAAAAACAGAGAACATTAAAATAATTTTTAAGATTACCTTTTACACATTCAGGGTCAACATCTGTAAAAGTTCTTCAGGATCATGGATCCAAAACTTCTGGATCATGAGGGGGGAAGAAACATGCACACACACAAATGAATATTAATTTGTTTGATAAAACATTAATATTAATTATCAACTTACGGACAAGGACTTGCAAAACATACTCACCAGGTCCATACAAAAACTTCACAGTAGATCCAAAATCCTGGTTTGCCTATAATTCTTCAGAGTCCAAGTATGGTGGATTCCTGTCCTCTCTGTTGAACAAGTGTACATGACAGTGTTTTCGGATAACTCATTCCAAAACTCTGTTACATTTTATGACAAGCTTGATCTTAAAACTAGCTGACAGTAGGGATGGGCATTATGACCATATAATTATACATACATGAGAAATTTTATTTTACAATAACGATATCACAATATATTTATTTTGATGGATATTTTATTAAAATGCTACAGAATAATACTGCTTTAAAAGTCTTCACTGTATGATATTCAATTAATTAATATCACTTGATTCTTAAAGAAGCAGAAGGTCTTCTCTATTCTTTTGTTTTATTAAAATGATGACAAAGCTGCAGCCCCTTTAAGAACGGATGCACATAATGACACGCATCCGGGTTTCCCCAAGTTAACTTGAACTGTTTGACTTTACTTAAGACATAACTGACTGTTTAAATCAAGTGAATACCTCACATGACAGGCTTACTGAGATAACTGTGTGCATTTTACAGAAAGATCATTGATTTCGGGATCGCATGCTGTCTGAGAGAGGCTTATTTTAACACATGCATGTCCCGTTCATTATTCTACATTCATGCATGTTTCCTTGTCAAAATGTCAAAAAGTTTTAGTACAGTCAGTGCTGCGTTATATACGCTATATTCCCATTCCGCAATATAAAAAGGTAATGTTAACGTTTACAGCAAAATCGCTAACAATAGTCAGTATCATCAGATCGCCATAACACCCAGCCCTATCTTAACAATATTACAACACAACAAAACACAGAAACATAATATGTAAGTTAATCACGATTAGCATATGACTTTAATGCACTAACGTTATATCTTGATGAGCAGTAGAACCAATATAAAGGGATTTACGTTACCTTCTGCCGTCTGCTGTCCGCCATTGGAAACTTAGTCTGTTCGTATTCATGTTTTTTCGTTCTCAGTCGACATCCCACCATCAAAATTCGTCCAAAATAAGATTTTAACAGGTTTAAATGGTCCATGCAATGCCATTAATAGACCGACGTGAAGATTAGAAGCCGCGATCGCGTCGCGTCCCCGCGAGCCACGATCAACTCCAACGGCAACGGCAACGGGTGTATAATTCAAACTGAAGGCGCGCACTGTCATTGGCCAGATTTCTGGATGACGTTCAGATTGACCAATCACGCTCAAAAGAACACGGAAAGACAGCAAATAGCCTTGCAAATATAGAAAAAACTTGTTTTAAACAACAGTTAGAAAATGTGTATATTTATTTTTATTTGCTGTTATATTTAATTAATTGGTCAAATGGTGTTTTGTGGTGTGGGCAGAAGTTTCAACCTGGAGAGCAGGTTGAGCAGGGAGAGCAGGTACTCTTTAAAAACAATTATTGTTTGATATTTAGTTTGCTATATATTTTGTTATATTTGTATCCAGAATTGAATGTAAAAATACACCTTCACTGTAAAACAGAAAATTAAATTAAAATATCTTAATTTAAATAAGGAAAAATCTGTAAACTAATAGTGTTTTCTCTAAAACGTTTAATGTAAATTTCTGTGAAGTTTTTTAACTTTATTTGACTTAAGATATTTGACTTTAATTTTACGGTTTTTGTTTTGCAGCTGTAGCTGCTGTTTTTTTAGGTTTTTATTTTTACAGTGTAAATATAAAACTAATAAGATTTACTTCAAAATGACAAAGAATAATGTTAAATTGTTAGTATGGACATAAACATAAATCTTTAATATAATGAGCTAAATATTGTATTACAGTTGTTAATTTACAGATATTGTTTGTAATTTTGCATGAATTTGTTATTTATGAAAACAGAAAAATAATACAGTGATGTTCCTGTATAAAAAAATGAGAATTACTGTAGTTTGTCATTAATGATATAATCCTTAAAATAACAGTCAAGTTGTTTATTTAGATATTGTTTGTAATTTTACATCGTTTTAAACATAATTCAAAATTACAAGAAAATACTGTAAATAAACTGAAGTTTTTTTCTGTAAAATTAGGATTATTTTTTTTGGTTGTCTTATTTTTATTGGTAACCTTATTGGTTGCACCTACATCTATTGTGAGTGGTGGATTTCAAACCTCAAAACGCCCCTCTTTTGCAGCGTGTTAAAGTTAAGAATCTTGGAGTGACACTTTTTGTGAACAGTTGCAGAGCTGAAAGATCTGCTTGTGTTTCTGTGTTTCTTGAGCAAGTGAATCCCTGCTCTTTTTTATTCCATATTTTTATTTTGAGCATATCAGTTTTTGGTGTTTTTAAAACAAACTTGTTCATTTTCCACATTTCATCTCCTCTTTATTTAATTCTATTATTGCCTACAATTTGTAAAACTTTGCAAAAATTGTTTGGGGATAGTCTAAAATGTTTGGTTAATTATCCTTTGTTAATTCCATTACATTTCTTTGTTTATTTCATTACATATTCAGATTTTTTTGTGAATGTATATGTTCAGACAGGGTTTTTATTTTGTACTGTTTTTATAAAAAATATTTGAGACTCTTTTCATGCAGTGGTTTTAAGGCCCAGACACACCATTCTGATGGTTTGGCCCAGACCCAGGCAACGTGAACCAACCCCACAGTCGGCTTTAGTCATTGCTAGTTCAGTTTAGTGTTTCAGGGCCTTAAGAATTATTTTTTCTGTGCAAAAAGCTTGTTTGCTGTAGCCTACAGTAGACCAGAGATAATTCTCAATCCTGAATTCCTCCCCTGCCCCCCCTCCCTCTGAGAACAGCCAGCACAAGTGTCAGTCATTAACATATGAAAGGTCTTCTTCACACCTAACAGTCTTCAGTCCTAGCACACCCAGCAGTGTTTCAGCTGTATATGTCCGTGAAATTTCACGGATTCCTGTATACGTCCGCATACGTGAGGTTTCCGGGTTTTTCTGGAAATATACTGTTCCGTGTTACTCTGATCCGCTTTTTCCCACATACATCCGGTAAACATCAAATTACACAGGAGTATACCATGCCCGGATAGTGCCGGATTTCAGTGTTTTCATGCAGTGGAAGTAACCCTCAGGGAGGCCTTGTGAGGCCTACTACCTGATAGCAAGCTTTGCTAACTGCCTGAGCGTCTGACTCAGGAACTCATCCTCAGGGAGGCCCTGTGAGGCCTACTACCTGATAGCAAGCCCTTAGGGCCTGTTTAGCGAGCCTTAGGGGAGGTTTAGTGCTTAGGCCTACCGTCTGGTAGCAAACTAAGCCAGCTACCCGAGCACCTCTGACTCGGGAACTCACCCTTGGGGAGGCCTGTTGAGGCCTACCACCCGATAACAGGCTTTTTAGGGAGGCCTGTAGAGGCCTACTACCTGACAGCAAGCATTGCTAGTAACCCGAGCATCCTAACTCAGGAACTCGCCCTCAAGGGAGGCCTAGTGAGGCCTACTACCTGATAGCGGGCCTGCAGGGAGGCCCAGCCTGCTACCTGCAGGCGACTCGTGCTAACTGTTTCTTATTTTGATGGTCCAGGAGCCCAGAAACATGCCCTCAGGGAAGCCTGGTGAGGCCAACTACCTTATGCTAAGAGTTGGATAGGCCTAGTAAGGCCTACAACTTGAAAACGGGCCCTCAGAGAGGCCCAGCCTTACAATCAGTCTACAGGGAGGCCTAGTGCGGCCTACTACCCAGCAGCAGCCTAGCAATTTGTGTGCTAGCTGGCACGGCGACTGGCAAACAGGAGCCCTCCTTCAGGGAGGCCCGGCGGGGCCTGCTACCTTACGACCGGTCTTCAGGGAGGCCTAGTGCGGCCTACTACCTAGCAGCAGCCTCGCAGTTTGTGTGCTAGCTGGTACGGCGACTGGCAAACAGGAGCCCTCCTTCAGGGAGGCCCGGCGGGGCCTGTTACCTTACGACCAATCTTCAGGGAGGCCTAGTGCGGCCTACTACCTAGCAGCAGCCTAGCAGTCTGTGTGCTAGCTGGCACGGCGACTGGCAGACAGGAGCCCTCCTTCAGGGAGACCTGGTGAGGCCTATTACCTGCCAACGGTTCATCACAACCCACCAAGTGACTGAGCCCAAGCCTGCGCCCTCAAGGGAGGCCTGGTGAGGCCTGCTACCTCATGCCGAGTCTTCAGGGAGGCCTGGTGCAGCCTACCACCCATCAACAGCTTAGCAGCCCATGCTAGCTGACACGGCGACTGGTGAATGGGAGCCTGCCTTCAGGGAGCCTACCACCTCACAGCAGGCCTGCAGGGACGGCTTCCTGGTGGCAGGAGTGAAAAACTGGCTGTTATAACCTTGGGCTGACAGTAGCTTCTCTGCTGGCTGACAAAAAATTAACATCCAACTGCTAACTAGGGTTATTAGTTGGGAAATTCTGCTACTTGAAGCCGACGTCATTGGGGAGCAGTATATACCACAGTACACATGGGGCCGAACATTGCAGAGGCCTACCAAGGCTGACTACCTATTTTCCAGGTTGCAGCTAATAGAATTGACAAACTCCCCAACCGTCGGGACTCACTCGCAAGGAGGCCTGTCTCTGAGGCCTACTACCTGACCTGGAGTCTACTGCCAAGACTGCCCCAGCTGGCTACTCACAGCCAGCTGGTCCTACAATCCATCCCAGCCTAGCTGGGTGACCCATCCTGGAGGCCTCCAATTCCTTCTGGAGCCAACCATACAATGGTGCAGTCTTATCGGCAGTGCCTACAAGCACTGGAACCTAATCACATTGTCCATAGCAGGGTACTCGGCAAACCAAACGCCCTGTACCCCCTAAGCGGGGGGAGTACCACCTCATGAAGGTCCTAGCTTAAATAGCGGCCTACCATACCGTGCGAGGGCGTAAGCCATAGCAATGCTCTGGCTACAAGGGAGCTCACGACCAAACCTACATAAACCAAAAAAAGGTTGCGAAGTGCTGCTCGACCCCAGCCATGGGTGAGGCAGAATGATACAGAGCTAGGATGGAGGTACTCAAATCTACCCTGCCTTGTCAGAGGAGTACTATCAACTGGCCAGGGCATATTCAGGAAGGGCCAGCGCCTGCCAAAAAAAGCGCCTGCCTAAGAAACTAGCTCTGGAAGGCCGGGCTGAGCTATGCATACGGAATTTTCGTATCTGCATGAAAAATGCCTCAACCCTGCCCCACGACTACTGGCTAAGTCGCTATCAATTCTGCACAGCACCAAATTGCATTACTTATAAAAAACCCCAGAATGCAGGTAAGGGGGCGGGCCTTGGCCGGACTACTCTACATAAGAGGAGGCTACATTATGGACAATAATAAAGCTAGATTCAATAATTTGGAACAGCTACCCGGAGTGCAAACGCTTCTTGGCGTGCACCTCCGTAATCCCTAGAAAGCCTAGGCCAATCTAGATCTGTACCCGAGGTCCAAAAAGGGCCTCTACTATTGCACCATGCAAAATGGGGCACTCGGGTAGAAGTGCCAGTCATTAAATAGATCTGGCTCTAGATCTAACTGTAGTTCTAGCATGGTCTGATCCTGAATTCTCCAGAAATTTACACTGAGAGAAGATACAGACCGCCTTACCCTGAGGCGGCTACCAGTTAGCAGCTTAATACTAGGAGGAAAAAATGCCTAGCCTTCTCTTAACACAAAAAAACCCCTTTTTTTTAATTTATTTTTTATATATATATATATATATATATATAATCGCTACACACCCGCAGGAAATGAGTGGTATTCCCAGCGCTAATTCTAACGCATCTTTATTGCCTTTTAGGCTTGGGAATAAAAACGGGCTGTACAGCTCTCAACACATGTACCATATATAGTGTTCGCTGGCTTCCACTAGCAATACTGGCTTATTTGTACAGGGCTTAAGCAACTGGTTTTTGTTAAAATAACATTTTATCGTTCTAGCCAACCCAACAGGGGAACTACAGGCCCTTTTAAAACTTGTATCCCGCGATCCCCGAAGCCCTCAACAGGGAGCGTAAGCTTACAGAAAATATGTAATAATTTCCCTTATAGGGGACTTACCCGCTCGCCTGCGGTGCGCCATGATATCCACCCAAAAGCTTTATTCCCATATGAATGCTTAGGTGTACTACTACCACGGGGCTGAGGGGGCGCACTCACCAACCAGGCCAGGCAGGCCGTCAGAGTCTGACGTAGCTCTTTCTCCGCTCATCATGGGCCCGCCCAGCCTGGTGTTACAGCGCCTGGGGAGAAAAAACTAGGAGAAGGACGCCCTCCTTACTCAACGCGCCCTTGGTCGAGGAGACTTTTCCATTCGTGGTCTTCTTCGCTGGAACCGGCCTTGCCTGGCGTCCTTCCTATTCCTAGTGCGGGAGTCCCGCCTCTTCTGCGCCCTACTCCGCTGACCCTCGGGCCGTGATGGACCAGGGCCTGTACATGTTTCCACTGTGTGATGGTCCATCCTAGATGCCTCCGAACCCAGAGAAGTCGACGGCGCTTCTGGACACTGTTAACATAGGGCTTCCTTTTGGCACAGTACAGTTTTAACTGGCATTTGTGGATGTAACTACGTATTGTGGTACTTGACAAAGGTTTGCCAAAGTAGTCCTGAGCCCATGTGGTGATATCGCTTATAGATGAATGACGATTCTTGATGCAGTGCCGCCTGAGGGATCGGAGATCACGGTTGTTCAGCTTAGGCTTGCGCCCTTATCCTTTACGCACTGAAATTCCTCCAGATTCCTTAAATCTTTTAATTATGTTATGCACTGTTGAATGTGAAATATCCAAATCTCTTCCTATCTTTCTTTGAGGAACATTGTTTTTAAACATTTCAATAATTTTCTCACAAATTTGTTGGCAAACTGGCGATCCTTGGCCCATCTTTGCTCCTAAAGGATTAGACCTTTCTTGGATGCTGCTTTTGTACCAAATCATAATTACAATCACCTGTTGACATCGCCTGTTTCAAATCACATCATTATTTAACCATTTTACCTCATTACTAGCCCTAAATTGCTCCTAAATTGCTCCTTTTTTTGAAATGTGTTACAGGTCTGAATGACAGGAAAGGATGCATATTTACAAATGACATGAAGTTGACCAGACAAAACATGAAATATTTTGTGTTCATATTGTCTGCAATGAAATACAAGTCAAAGTAAATTTAGAAATCACTTCTTTTTTTTTTTTTTTTTCGTTTTCCATACTGTCCCAACTTTTTCTGATTTGGGGTTGTATAAAAATAGTAAAACTCTGCATACTATTATTTTTATCACTATAGAAATTTAGAAAAGTAATTTAAAAAATCAGTTACATTACTTTAATAATGTAATTGAAATAGTAATACTACTTATTACATTTTAAATAGGCTAACTTGTAATCTGTAACCTATTACATTTCCAAAGTAACAACACTGGCAGTAAGTAGTATGCTAGTATTGCATTCCAAACATAGCCAAATACAAATGTTCAAAATAGCATACTACTTGCAGTATCAATATTTTGCTACATTTTTCTGCATGCATTGACCTGGATGATACTATGGTCCAGAGGTTGCATTTAACCCAAAGTATACCTCGACATCACGTACAACAGATCATGCGCAAGAAAGACAGAAAGAATCCACTAGGTGGCAATACACACAGTACTGTGCACAGTGTGCAGTCGTTGAAGAAGAGTGCGGAAACACACTTGAAATAGGAGGAAAACACTACAATGGACGGCAAACTTGATGAGTGTTTGACTTACATTTTGACTTTGTTACTTTTGGCATGAAACAAAATCTCTAAAATATGTTGAAACTCCAACTTACCGAAATCCGTATCATGTCTCTCATGTAATCGATCAATCAGTGTTTTAACTGCAGAAAGACGTCAATAAAACAGCTTGTAAACAATGTTACGTAATTCAGAAAGGCCATTCGTTGACCATTAACTTGATAGTCAGCAAGAGGACAGGGGTGAGAATTACAGTTACAAGTTATAGATCACTCTCTGGGTAATGACAAAATGATGGACGGCTTTCAGATTTTTCCATCACTGCTAAAAAAATTCTGTCAATGACAGAATATTTTCGGTTAATGCAACCTCTGCTATGGTCACAGTGATTTTACCAAGACAACATATTTTGTTGATCCTGGAACAACATTCCTGTCCAAAAATGTAGTACTAACCCTATCCCTACCCCTAAACCTATCCCTAACAAAAACTTTTCCCTAAAATCAGAGGGAAATGATATGAACTCTGATTTAGAAGCACCTAACCTTAGTTTTAAGCATAAACTTCATAAACTGTAAACTAGTATTTCAAATCTGATTGGTTGATTGGAATGTTGTTCCAGGATCAACAAAGATACCTGGTGAAATCACATTCACCATGACATTTACCTTTGCTAAAACATGTAGTATAGACCCTTTTAGTGCCGGTCGTCTCCTGGCCGTGGCGCTGGCTAGGCAGAACTTCTGACACCAAACTCATATGTTAAATCTTTGTATTTTAAGTCTTGTCCGTGACCATTCAGCACATATTTATAGGCATCTAAAGATTTATACGCCCTCAGTTTCTCTGTCCTACATGCTCGTTTTCTATATCAGGTAGGTGTAGATGTCAGTATGCCAAATATGTGGTTTGTCTATAAAGATAGCACCTATTTGTAAATTTGATCTGACGTTTTCGGAGTTGTGAGATCCAGTCGATCAGTGGTCGTTCAGCACTCAGTAACCCCGCCGAGAGCAGCCTTTCCTCGGCTACTCCTTCTGACGTTTGCTGCTGGCTCTAATGTCTCTGTGCTGGTTAAACATGAGATATGATTTGTCTTGTGTGTATATACAATGGGCGATCTTTGTTCTTTGTTTCATGAATCTATAATTTGTTCCCTGGCTAATCGTTTTGGCTGAGGGCAAAGTGGAGTTTCATAACCTTACATGTAGGCTTTAACGTTGTAGCCTACTAAAATGCTGACTTTGTACGTTTGACTGAATTGTCTACTTATACGTTTATAATGGCTATTATTGATCATTAAAACAATGGCATTTAACAAAAAGAGACAGGGTTGTGTTTTATGTCATATTTCATTTTATGACTGAAGATAATCAGAGTACATGTGCACATATTGACTGAACCACATATAAATATGTTTAAGATGTTTTAGATGAAAAGGGAAAGAGGCTAAGTGGTTTTATATAACATGTTTCATTTTATTGTTGCCTAAAATATACTGTAGATAACCGGAGTGACGCTATCAAGAACGCTGCTGTTCCCAATATTTACACACACAAAGAATGGCGTATCCTAGAATGCCATTTCCAAACCAGAAGTAATATCAGCCACAATTAATAAAACCATTATTTGACCTATTATTTGATTGCTAATATTGGAAATGAAATGTTATCGCTGTAGTTTTAGTATTAGTATTTAGTATGCAGTGTTATTCTGTATGCAGTATGCTTGCCAACAGATCGATAGATTGGGTTGTACTCTGAACTTGCACTTTGTCAGCAGTAATTTTCAAAAATCACATTTTTAATCAGGCGACAATGTCGGCAGTTATGTTAAATGTTACCGTGGATGACAGTAATGCATTCCACTGTGCATAGAGTTTAAAGGCAGAGAACAAATTAAATTTCAATGAATGTGTCTCTAGCAACACCAAAAGTACTGTGTGTTTTTCATCCACTGCCGTGGAGCGTTGAATATAACATACTGAAGACTTGATGATTCTCTTTTGATGTAGATCTTCATGTTGATGTCTCTTTTACTCTCCAATTCCTTTTCTCTTCCTCAAGGAAACATGAAATAGTTAACATGCAGCTCAGTGGCACGCATGAAGAGAGGCAGCGCAGCCGTCTCCAGGGACTCGCTGTGGGGAAGAACCAGTAGAGCAGAACTGTCCTGTAGCATCAACCACAGACGACTCCAAAACAGTCCTCCATCTGGGGTCAGTAGGATCTTCCCCCTCACAAGCAAACATCAAGGCCACGGCCACTTCCTGCACTGACTCGGCTCAGCTGGAGTGATTCACTCTCTCACCCCGTCAAGCCTCACCAGCATATGGGGAACGAGAGATATGACAGGCTGTGTTAAGATTAGCCCACCAATGAACGAGATAATTCTTGACCCAAGAGCTTGTAAGAGCATGTGCGAAAGCCCGAGATGATGTAACAAATGGGATGATGAATAGGCTTCGCATTTCCCAGCAGCCTTTGTTGCCGGTAAATGCCTGCTGGTAGTAGGATGCAAATACAGACAAAAACATGAACACTGAGGGATGAATTACCAAACTGTTTGAAACCACGACCGCTTTGTTGCATAGTGACATGCATCCTGTCAACGGCCTGTCAATCATCTTTTTCAACTCCAACTCCAGCTTTTATTTCACATACGCTACTCAACAATTCTTCCTACCACATTGGAGTGAAAAGAAAGATGTTGATCTACCAGTCGTGGGTCATTTAATAGTTAATGGTTAATGGTTAATGGTCAATGGTCAATCATGCTATTCGCATATGTTACCCTGGATGCACGGGTATATTTGTTACAATAGCCAACAATACATTGTATGGGTCAAAATTATAGATTTATCTTTCTTTTATGCCAAAAAATCATTAGGAAATTAAGTAAAGATCATGTTCCCTGAAGATGTTTCGTAAATTACCTGCCGCAAATATTTAAAAAAATTATTAGTAGTAGTAATATGCGTTGCTGAGGACTTCATTTGAACAACTTTAAGGGTAAATTTCTCAATATTCAGATTTTTTTGCACCCTCAGATTCCAGATTTTCATCAATGGAAAGCTTATGTATTCAGCTTTTAGATGATGTACAACTCTCAACTCTCGAAAATGCATCCTTATGACTGGTTTTGTGGTCCAGGGTCACATATTTATAAACATACAATGTTGTTGCAGATAAATGTGTATGTCCTGTTGCCTGATTTGAATGATTCCTATATTCTTCTTCATAACTGAAATTACACTTCACAATAAGGGCGTTTTCACACCTGAAAGTCCGCACCAAGGTCCAAACCAAAGTTCATGTTTTGATAAATTTTATACATTCAGTTAGTTTTGGTTTGGTTTCACATTGCAATTATGCGAGCGCACTAAAGAACTTTACATGACATACATGCGTCCTGTCGTCATCATCTGTGTGGGCCTGTATCTTGACATTGATTGGTTTGTAAACAGATGCGCGTCTGACGTCAGCGTCTTTCAACTTTTTATTTATATCGCGCTTTTTACACTGCAGATTGTTTCAAAGCAGCGTCACAGTGTTAAACAGGAAAATAATGCAACAGAATTTGATTGGGCTGTACAGCCAGTCTGGAGAAAACGGTGATGTCATCTAGCTCATTTCAATTATCATACAGTGACAATATGGGCAGATCAGTAATTTAGTTGATGTATTTAATTTAGTTTAATAATTACATTTATTTGGATATTTAGTTGAAAATGTAGTGTCTCCAACTGAGCAAGCCAAGCCAAAGGCGACAGTGGCAAGGAACCAAAACTCCATCAGGTGGCATAATAGAGAAAAATAAACCTTGGGAGAAACCAGGCTCAGTCGGGGTGCCAGTTCTCCTCTGGCCAATTAACAAACAGTATATGATTATTATTCTGGCAACTTTACAGTCTTGTCTTTGACAAGAATGAACGAACAGATGGATATCGTTGCCACTAGTGAACAGTGTGCATTGCTTGACTATTTCTTTTCGTTTCGAATTGTTTAGTTTAAAAGTTTCTATACAGATATTTTTCATGTCTGTGAGGCAAGTAGCCTATTGAGTTTCGGTTGATTTATGAGACACGCTCCAGTTTGTGTGCAAGTGTTTGCAATTGTCCATGTCACATCCATGTCACAATTGTTGTCTGCTATAGCCTATTTGCTTCTTATTGATAAAATCCAGGCAATTTTCCCTGATGAAACTGAAACAAATTAAGATACAATTTATACAAATGAAATTCACTTTAAAGAAAGGATTTCTGCAAAACTTAATGAAGTGGTCAAAATAATTTCTGACCTCCCGTCTTCTGACTTATTGCGCATCTTTTCACTTTTCATAGTCAATATAGCCTAGATGAAATTTTTAAATAACATTATAATATTTAAACATTAACAGGAACTTCCTGTAAATGGTCTGAAAGTCCGAACCATACAGAAAATGCTTTCACACTATAATGAACCAAACCTTTGTTCAGTTTGATCCGGACCGAGACTACCTCTTTTCGTCAGACCAAATTTTGTCTGTTTGGTCTGGACCGTGGTCCGGGGGAGGTTTCACACCTGTAATTTTGATTCAGCTCAAACTGAAAAGTCCGAAAATCCAGACCAAACAAGGTAGATGTGAAGGGGCCAACAGATTAAATGTATTAGTTAATACATTGTGTATCAAGAACTAATAATGAACAATACTTTAACAACATTTATTAACCTAGGTTAATGTTAATTAGAATCCAAGCCCTATGAGAGGATTTTTTATATATTTTAAATGGTTTGGCCGTGGCGCGGCAAAGAATTTATGGTGGAAAAAAAGGGAAACAGGAAGTGTGTTGCAGCTGTGTGTTCGTTGTAGGAGGCTGATCACATGGATGTGACAATTGTGAGTCAAAATCATAGCGCCACCAACTGGCAGCAAGAAGTCCTTGTGTTAATACATTTCGGGAAGAAATGTAATAGCTGGCGAAACATTCATTGGCAACAATACCCAGAGAACATTGTGTGGGCTTCATTTTATGCCTTAAAGGGGTCATGAAGTGGATTTTATTATTATTTAATGTTTCCTGAGGTGCACTTGTAAGCTTAATATGGGTTTTAGCATGGCTTTTTTCCAAAAAGTCATAATTTAGAAAAAAAAATCTATTTTCTACCCTGATTTTAGCCTCTGATTTGAACACTGTTTGAAGGGGCATGTCTGCTGTGAGACTTCAATGTAATGCCCAGTGCTGTGATTGGCTGCTGTGAGACTTCAGTGTAAACGTCCACTGCTGTGATTGGCTGCTGTGAGACTTCAGTGTAAACGCCCAGTGCTGTGATTGACTGCTGTGAGACTCCAATGTAAACGCCCACTGCTGTGATTGGCTGCTGTGAGACTCCAGTGTAAACGCCCACTGCTGTGATTGGCTGCTGTGAGACTCCAGTGTAAACGCCCACTGCTGTTACTGGCTGACATCTTTGCATTTGAAATAAGCATTAAATGTGGAACCCTCTTTAACATTTTTACTATTACAGCTGTCGAAATGAATGAATCGGGAAAAGTGTTGATTATAACATTATATTTAGATCTACACCCGTCACATGAAAGGTTGCTGTGATGAACATTGTAGCCGATCACAGACAGTTTGTTGATCACATGAATGCAGGGATCTTGTCATTGCAACACGATTTCTGCACTCTCATAAATGCTTTCATCATAACTAACAATGCAAACACAATATAAAAAGATTCATTGTGTAGTGTAAGAGCGTCAACGGGAGTTTTGGCAAGTGTCCAGATAAACTTGCGCTGTGTGATCGACAGCTTCAGTCATTATATCCTTAACCTCCAGACCCCCGAGACTGTGTTTAAAGTTGAGCGGGTCTTTCCAGTAGTACCTCATGTGCTTAGCGCACGCTGGGAGAACGGAAAGAGTTGTTTCCTCGGGCCGGGGGGAGCTCCCAGCACTTTCTTTTCGTAAACATCCCTCTCCTGGTCGGTGGCGCTCAGTGGAGCCAGCCACTCAATGTTGAGACAACCGTCCGCTCACTCACACAGTCCAGGAGGATGGATTGAGGCAAGGCCGCGTCCTCTGAGAGCCCGAGAGGGCCCGCATCGTTATCATCACCGGACCTGGCTGGATCGTCGGCAAGCGGGGTTTGTCCTCTTCGGGGTACTCAGGATTGGGCTGGTCAGCCCAGACAGGGGCAGTCACGCCCTGGGAGGTCATCACCGTGTCCCACATCCGAGTCCGAAAAGTCGAGCTCGCCGCACTAGGTAGAAGCAACTTTAAGGTGGCATCGCAGGAGTTTCTTAGGCAGCACTAGGCAGTGACTGCAGTGCTCCAGATTCTCTATGGCCTCTTCCGCGTGTTTGAGGCCCAAGCAAACCACGCAGAAAGGGTGAAGATCCTTAGCGGCGATAAAAGCCCCACACGCGGCCGGGCAGGCCCATGATAAGCTAGTGCCGGGAGAAGCAGGAATAGAAAGCGACATACCGGCGAAAAACTCTGTGGCGGCAGCCGTGGAACAGGAAAGACGAGCGAGAGCGTGGGCGGCTCCGAGAGCAGACACAGAAAAAACTGGCAGAATAGAACTGTCACGCCTGGCGGAGGCTGATCTGAAGATATTTCCTCCTGCAGACAATAAGTGAGCAGTGCAAATTCGACCGAGCTGTGTCAGTGCAAAGATCATGAGAAGCGAATGTCAACTGATGTACAATACCGCATGCAGGCTATATATGCCCGCAGGTAACGGGTGGGGGCTTACCGGGCATTGGCTGCGCGCTCCAGCCTATCTTGTCAGACTTGGTGCAATTGGATGCTTCTGCAGAGGTCAGGTATGCCCTTCCCATTGGTGGATCTCGAACACGAGATGATGAAAGAGAACCATTGGTTTTAAGCTCAATATAGGAACTTTTGTTTTATTCACGTCTTACGGTGAGTTTGGATGCAAGCATAAGTTAGGCTGTGTTCAATGGGATGCTGTGCGGGGTGGATTTGTTAGGTTTTTTCAGTCAGAATGGACAATGCTAAAGAAGAGCGAAATATTTCAGCACACTCAATGTTTTTCTTCAGGTTGCATAACAACATTTTTTGGTAACACTTTAGAATAATGGTCCGTCATTAATAGGTAACTATGCAGGAAGTAATGCAGGACTAATGAGTAGTACTAAATTAACACTTCAGCTACTACTATTAACTAATATAGAAACAAGCTTAACTAATCAGTAAGGCAAGGCAAGTCTTAGTCCTAACTTTGATATTACTCACATACCCGCATGGACCCGCAGCCCCCAACGGCCAAACATCAGGCTGGCCGCTTGATTTTGGGGTCGGTGGGGGTAGAGTCGGCAGGAGAAGGTTTCCTCCAGGGCTTAGCAGAGGGTGGGATGCTCTGCCGTGGCGGGGGATTGCTTTTTCCTTGCTTTAATGAAAGTTACGTCCCGGGCCGGGGGGGTTAGGCAAACGCGCAGCCTAACTCATCCCCCTTCTTCTTGTTGTCGCATGGTTGTTGCATCAGTGCCAGCATTAGGGGAATAAAACACCAAAAAAATGGTAGAATGTTTGCTGAAGTTCATTAAACAATTTATTTGATCTACGTGCTAAACCTTCATTAGTAGCTAATCGAAAAAACAAAAAGAGAAAAGTTACAGCTAACCCACAAAAACACACACACAAGCCAAGTACGTGCATCAGCAAAACTCACTGCAGACAAATCGGCATGATCAAAACTTCTGCGATTGTATTTTTTCTTCAAATATCAAGTCAAGAGAGTGAACAACGCACATCAAGAAAGGAATGTTATTTCACTATTTAAGATAGCCCGTCGGGCAGCCCGACTGGAAAACACATTAGCCCCGGGACGTCTGGCTTTGCGAGCCCTGGCCCATATATGTTCAAGTCTGATCCCGAATTGCAGGACAATGAACCAACAACACCTCAAATACAAAGGATACTCCAGCCTGTGACAGCGTGGTAAGTTATGTTTAGTTTGACACATAATCAGTAGATATCAAACGATCTGTAACAATGCAATACTATAACATATGAAAACCCGTTTTTTACTCACATAAGTGTGTCGCACCATTCCTGTTGGATCCAATATAGAAGACACAGCATTGTTTATTAATCTCATTCTCATTCTGAATCCGCGAACAAACGAGCAGTGTCTTCCCCAGGTGAGCTGGAACTTTCTTAAAAAAAGTTCAACCATGCATTGCTAATATTGGAATCCGAAGGAAGCTTATGCTGCATGTTTATTGCTTGGTAGCTCAATCCGGTTTAACTCCACGTAGGCCTATGTTATTTATCTTTAATTAATATTTATTCACTGCTCTCTGACGTCATAGGGATGCACATTCGCAGATTGATCGTTTGCTAAGCTGTCAACAAAAGCTATTCTTTGACTAACAAGGAAGTTTTCAGCTCTGAAACTTACAGGATATTCTTATATCACAATTAACTTTTATATATCAAAAGCTCAAGGGAAAGTTGAATTCTCAATTCATGACCCCTTTAAATGATTGACGATCACGTTAATTTACATGTGCGTAAGCAATGCTTCGATCTATTTTTTATACTTTTTCTTCATCTTCGTTTTGATCTGGAGATTCTATCCACTTTCAGAAGATGCATAATAGCGCCCCTACTGTATAACAGCGAAAACATGGATTGCCGGAATATTCCATCAATGGTGTGGAAGCGTTGTGTCATAAATGACGGAAAATTCCATCAATGGCAGGGAAAGTTAATGTCACATGCCTGTCCTGTCTCGTGTGCACTTGTGGTGTTTTGTTATTTTGGGCATGTGCTCTGTCTTTGTCTTGATCCCACCCCCCTTGTTATCTCGTTATTGGTTTCATTTGTCCCACCTTTGTGCCCTCGTTCCCTGCTTGATTTTCCCCCTTTAAATAGTTCCTTTGTGTGTTCAGTCTGGGTCGTATCGTTGCCATGTATGTCTACGTCTTCTGTTTCCTCGTGATTCCTGGTTCCCCCATATTTGGTATGTTTTGAGTTTATGTGTTTTCTGATTAGATGTTTTGCCCCATTGTGGGTTTTGTTTTGTGTTTATGTTTTATTTTGTTAAAGAAATATTCTTTTCTCTGCACATGAGTCCTCGCACCAGTTTCCTTGTCTGTGACGTGACAGAACGATACGACCACTAGAGGACTCAGCAAAAGATGGGTAGCTTCCTTTTTTCATCTCCCTCCAACTACCTGCAAATTGCCAAGTATGTGAGTTTTAACTACATCCGTCAGCAGGGGGCTGACGTGAGGGACTTCGCCTGCAGTTTCCTCATTAAAGTAGACCACATGACTTACACTGAGGCTGAGATTAAGGAGGTATTGAACATTTGTTTGGACATGCCTCTCAGCCCGGGGGAGATGGAAAAGCTGGGGCATCTGGGATTCTGGGACTTTGTCCACCACATCTACCATCTTGGTGAGTCGGAACATCTGCGGCTAACAGAATCCCAGCCCACTGACAGTTCCCTTCCATCGACTGTCAGTGGAGGCCCCAGTCCTCCGATGACCCGGAAACGGAGAAGGAGGAGGAAGAGCAGGTCTACCTTGTCAGACACCTCCACTGGAGAGGATCCTACTTCGGGGGTAGGAGAGCCGGTGGTCCCGGTTCCGGTGGATCGTGTTCCGGTGGTGGATTGTGCTCCGGTGGTCCCAGTCCCGGTGGATCATGTTCCGGTGGTGGATTGTGCTCCGGTGGTCCCAGTCCTGGTGGATCGTGTTCCGGTGGTCCCAATTCCGGTGGTGGATCGTGCTCCGGTGGTCCCAGTCCCGGTGGATCCAGTTCCGGTGGTCCCAAATCCGGTGGTGGTCCCTGTTCCGGTGGTCCCTGTTCCAGTGGTCCCTGTTCCGGTGGATCGTGTTCCGGTAGATCGTGTTCCGGTGGTCCCAATTCCGGTGGTGGATCGTGTTCCGGTGGGCCCTGTTCCGGTGGATCGTGTTCCGGTGCTTCCTGATCCGGTGGACCCTGTTCCGGTGGATCGTGTTCCGGTGCTTCCTGTTACAGTGGACCGTGTTACGGTGGACCGTGTTCCGGTGGACCCTGCTCTGCCCGCGCTGACCCGGCGCCATGCTCTGTCCGAGCCGCCCAGACGCCCTGCTCTGACCGCGCCGCCCAGGCGCCCTGCTCTGACTGCGCCGCCCAGGCGCCCTGCTCTGACTCACCGCCCAGGCGCCCTGCTCTGACGGCGCCGCCCTGGCGTCCGGCTCTTCCCGCGCCGCCCTGGCGTCCGGCTCTGCCCTGGCCGCCTGAACTCTGCGCGCCGCCCTGGCCACCTGAACTCTTTTTTTAAAAATCAGTAAAACTTTAGAATACTTGTAGGTATTAGATTACAGAGTTTTTTGTAGTTACTAGAATGTTAATAGTGCATTACTATTTGTTACTGTGTAGTTATTACTTGTGACGGAACTGTATTCTAAAGTGTTGCCAAAAAGTTGATTTAACACTATATTTATGGTACTGAACAAGGCTTTTAGACTATTAGCATTCTTATTGAGGAGAGCCGAGAACTATTTTAGATTAGCAGCTTTAACTGACTTATGATATTTAATCATGCTGTCTTTTTAGGGTATCATACAACACCTTCAGCTTGTCTTTTTTTCCACTTTCCCCCTGTGTGTTTCTTCAGAAAAGACACAATTGAAGTGCGTGCAGAGCTTTTACACCATCTTTAAAGGAACTGACATTTGAAGCATTTATAGAGGCATTTATAGAGGCCATCCAGAATACAAGTTAAGCACAAAGTGCAAAGCCTTTCTCTATTTGGACTTTTTAATATTTCCACAAATTGTGGTCCTTTTCTCAGACTCACAAACACCCTAATAAAATACTACTTGAAATTAAAAAAAAAATTAAAAAGACAGCTGGAAGCTACTTTTCAAAAAAAAATTCAACTTGTTCTTGAGTAGGGTTTAAGTGTACCTCAGGGGCCATGTACGGTTAGCAGAGAGTACTTGAAAAGCTGACATGATTTTGTATAGTTATACAAATGAAACAAATTATGACTTAAAATAAATAATATTTGAGACGTCCCAAATTGTCACTTGTGTCAGGGGCTGTGTGAGCTAAATTCAAGAAGAGAGGTGTGTGATACAGAATGAACGGATAACAAAGACTTTTAATAAACACACAGAAGGATAGCATACACAACTACCATATTGTTCCTCATACAAGATGACCCTAATAATAAGACGATCCCCCTTTTTCAAGATGTACCTTTTAGGAAAAGTTGAAAATTTTCATACAGCATATTTTTCATATTTTCATTTTTTGTTTTGAAAGTACCGTAAAGCTCTGGTAAAATGTACCAACTATCACATAAAAAAAATACTTTTGGCATGAAAATAACCTGTACCCCATCTGAATTATGTAACAATTAGGCTATCCATCTCATAGTTTAAACCATGTAGCCTACCAAAATGTCATTAACAGAAGAAGGGAAATCTTATTGTTATTGAAATCAGGGTACAATCTAATGTTAACATACGGGGCAAGTTTGGTCCTGTCAAAGAGGCACGTGAACATGACAGTCATGCGGCTTGTATACCCCTTTTCCACCAAGGCAGTGCTGGTGCTGGTTCGGAGCCAGAGCCTAGTTTCAAATCGGTTCTTTGTCTTTCCACATCCAAAGCACCAGCTCCGAACCAGGAAAAGTGGTTCTTAAATAGCACCAAAACATTGCTGGTCCAGAAGTAAGAACCGCTTGCGCCGGGCGCCGGATTACCATGACCAACAAGACGAACACAAACAAACTTGTGACCGCCATTTTTAAAATAGCAGCTAATCGAGCTAATAGCTGATTGATTGTAATCTCAGTCTATACAATATACGGTGAGCTGCACGAATGTGTTGGATTTGCTTTGTTTTGATGCCGATGTAGGAACGTAACGCCATGTGCATCAATAGTAAAGCAACGTTCACCATTGTTGATGGAAGGCTTGTTCGACATGCATCGGCGCTATGCAGACCGTTCGCTGTATGACATCAAAGTACACCGAGAGCATATGACTCCTTATGCTTTTGAATCACTCATGCGGTATTTTGATATCATACGCTCATCGGTCTGCGCAGCGCCAATGCATCTCGAACAAGCCTGGTGTGTTTGCATTACCCGCTGCCTCACTGGTGTTGCTTAGAGAGATGAGACTTATACAATTATGTAAGACCTGGCTCTGTGGTGGCTGTGTGGAAAGGCAAACCGGTTCTTAGAAGGCTCGTCAGTCGAACCAGCTCCAAACTGGCACTAGCACTGGCTCTGAACTAGCACCTGGTTCATTCTGGTGGAAAAGGGGTATTAGACAGCAAGCTTTTCTTTGACTGTTTGCAATTTCTTTTTTTGTGCTCGCGATCTTCTAACATTATACTCTGACACAACGTATTTCTTGGCACAGACGTTTTACGTGTATTTAGTGCCACCTATTGTTGCAGGTGTATTATTGACATGTAAAAGTCTAGACCCTGAATATGAGACAAACCTGTTTTTTTCAGATGTATTTCTAAGAAAAAAACATTGTCTTATATTCAAAACAATTTGGTAATATAACTTCAACTAAAGACCATGAACAGAGGAGAACTGAGGGCTTAAAGGGTTAGTTCACCCAAAAATTAAATTTCTGTCATTAAAACCCGCAAGACCTTTGGAACACAAATTAAGATAATTTTGATGAAATCCAAGAGGTTTCTGAACCACTCATAGGCAGCAGCGTCATTGCAACGATTAAGGCCCAGAAAGGTTGTAAAGTAAAATAGTCCATGTGACTAAAGTAGAACACAGTGGCGCTTCTGGGTTCTATGTCAGAACTCCGGCTCATTATTGGCCAGCATGTGTCATGGTGCTTACGTAAACAGTGTCAGCCAATACTGAGGTGACGTTCTGACATAGAACCTGGAAGCGCTGCTGTGTTTGCTATGTGAACAGCATAGAAGACTGACATGGAAGAGAAGAAATTGTTAAATAAAGTCGTTATTTTTGTTATTGTTTGTACAAATCTGAAACCATGACAATTAATGAATGAACTAACAAACAGAACATGACTGTGACATAACTCCCCTGACGCCCAGCCCCCCTCTCACTCCTCCCCTGCCTAAGCCATCCAGTTCTTCAGTCTCCCTTCAGCCCCCCAGCTCCTGATACTGTTGTTCCACCCAGCTGCTCGGAACCACATGGCGTTTTCCAGTCATCTATTCCGCCTTGGCCAGTGGATCCCTCACTCTCCACATCAAGCCTCCGAGCACCGGACTCCACCTCGGCCCTCTGACCCATTAGCTCAACACTCACTTGGCTCCACCATGGTCTGCCCTCCCTCAGGTTTCGCCAGGTTCCCTTTGGCTCCACCTCGGTCAATTGCTGCACTGGTTCCGCCACTGTCCTCAGGTGCACCGACTTCGCCCCTGTCTGCCAAACCCATGTCTTCGCCTTAGTCATGTGTGCCTGCGGCTCCACCGTGGCCATCCAGACCTTCGATGTCACCCTGTCTTTGGCTCCGTGGCTCCGCCTGGGTCTTCACCGTACACATTGTCACCTCACTTGGTTGGAATCCTGGTTCTATCCTGTTCTGTTCAGTTTCATTAATAAATATATTCACAGTTAGGTCTGTATTCATATAAAGTTTCTCCCCATTAGGATTTCTGATTAAAATTATAATATATTAATATTATAATGTATATAAATAAATTATAATAATTAATTATTACTGCTGGATCCAGATTGGGAATGCTTAAAACAGAATGGCACGGTACCACTTAATAAACTGCAGTTCACTGTTGACAGTAAACTTAAACCAACAACATTCAAAACTTGAATAAGGAGGCCAGTGGCAACATATCCAGAGAACATTGTGTGGGCTTCATTCTATGGAGTAAATCCACTAAGCAAGACAGTGATCTTTAATCATATGAAGTTTCTCCCATTTGCCCTCAAAACTTTTGAGAAAGACAAGCAATCTCAGGAGTCTCGTTAAAGGAGAGGTGAGAGGACACTTTTCAATCATCAATTGCCCTCAACAGCAAGTCAGATCTATATTTTATCATACTTAAGGAATACATGTACATGAATTTTTGTAAAACACAAAGTCAACAACATGACTACTTCTGGTCACAGCCAAATTGATAATTTATGTGTGAGCTCCACATATATAAAGTCTGGGAAACACTGTTCCAATGCCCTCAAATATGTGATTTCAGTGAACAAAAGCACTAAAATAGAAAGTTTCACATATGATTAATGATTAGTAGCCGGACTCTTAAAGTGTAACCGATTTTCAACCCAGTTTGTATGGTTACAATGTTGGTAGTATATGTAAATTAACAATGTTTACTCATTCTCTGTGTTACTCAGACTGAGAAATGAATGTTTCTTTATCAGCAAATGTACAGATAATACTACAGAACTAGACAGATTATACTATACTTTGTATCCCTGTCCACGGACAGTAGGAATCGACAGATTTAACAGAACATTGTAATGGTAGGTTTATCACAGAAAATTGTATCATACTATGTACTCTTTAAGCAGCAAAATTATAAAAAATGGATTTTCTACCTGTACGCGATACTCGGAATGCGGAACTGATGGAATGCCAGTATCTTTCTGTTTTTCCCCTCCGTTTGGTCTAAAACACATTTACTCATTTACAACACAAGTCGACATCATTGTGACTAAAAGCTTGCTAAGAAGCATTTCCTACTAAAGCAAGGCAGTATTTGACTCTGGTTAAGCATATCCAGTATTGCCAGATTGGGTCAAAGATTTTCAGTCCAACTCACCCGTGATTTTCGATTATCCTCGATTAGCTTGCTCAGGTGTGTTTGATCAGGGTTGGAGCTAAACTCTCCAGGGCAAGATTTAAAGAACCTTGTTGTAGAATGCAGAACTTCACAGTCAAAACTAATCATCTTTAATTCAAACCTCTTTCAGCAGCTGTTAGGGAGTATACCTGTTGCAGTCTGGATGGTTTAAAAGTTGCAGATATCCTGGTCAGGCCAGTGTGCACATGACCAGAGGTGGAAAGTAACGAATTACATTTACTCGCGTTACTGTAATTGAGTAGTTTTTCTGTGTACTTCTACTTTTTTAAGTCGTTTTAAAAATCTGTAATTTTACTTTTACTTAAGTATGTTTTGTTTGAAGTATTGTACTTAGCTACATTTTAGCACATCCGTTACTGAGTAAAAATAAATAATACAAAGGGGGGAAAAACGCGATCCGGAAACGACTGCATTGAATTGAAGAGCGGGAGAACGAACACACAAAAATCACAAAATGATGGAGATGGACGGACAAGACAGACGTCAGACCCAGCTGAAAGCGAAACGCCGTCATGAACCCAGGATAGTGTGGAAATACTTTGGATATAGACAAAAAAACACATAACACATGTTCGGGAACACCATCCCTCTGTGCGGATAAAGGTACATTTATAACTTAAGGCCGAATGTTTTCTGTGATGCAGAGGGAATTCCGGAATCCAGACATGACAATTTAATTTACAGTATAATGCAGATGTCACGTAAAACAAGCAAACTGATGGATGAATGAATACATCGACAGTAGAGCTGTACAATAAATCAAATCGTGACATGTTGTGTGAATATTAAAGCTCAAAACACTGCTATATGTTTGTTCTGTCTCTGTGTGAATGAGCAGCGCCGTTACGTCTACTAGCCTACATACTTAAGTAGCCTACGCGATGCTCGTGATGTTTAACGTCTCAAAAAACATATTTGGACATGAACATATGAACATTTCCAGAGCTGATCTGAGACCCCCTAATGAACATTTTCATAATTTTATTTGATTAAAAGCCATTATCAAAAACACTCTGAAACAGATCTTCACTGAAATAGGTCCTCACTTAAACCCGTCAAAATAAACGGTTTAACTAGATTAAATTGTGACAGAAATATATTACTATTGTAGGCCTACAATAGAATACTTAATAATATAATAATAATAACAACAGTAATATTATTACTAGGGCTGACAAAAGATTAATCGCGATTAATCGCATCCAAAATAAAAGTTTGTGTTTACATAATATATGTGTACTCTATTAATTATTATTTATATATAAATACACACACAAGCATGTATATATTTAAGAAAAAAATATTATTTTTATATATAAAACATTTATATTTATATAGATTATAGATTATATAAATGTATATACAGTATATACATGCAAATATTTCTTAAATATATACATGAATGTGTGTGTATTTATATATAAATAATAATTAACAGCGTACACACACATATATTATGTAAACACAAACTTTTATTTTGGATGCGATTAATCGCGATTAATCTTTTGACAGCCCTAATTATTACATAATTTAAACATTGTTTAAGAATATATTTTTTATTTGATTACCACCGTTTTGGTAATTGGTTTTGGTATTTGTATTAAATCATAAAAATAAAAATTTCATAAGACTCTATTATTCTTAAAGTTGTTAATCTAATTAATAATAATTTATTTAATTTAGTTCATTAGACATGTTTTATTGAAATTTTCATAAAAAACAAAACAAACAAATGGTTTCAAGTTTGTTAAAATAAAGCATTTGTTCAACCAAAATTTTAACTGGTGATAATAATAACCATCATTTAATAATACAGTTTATTTATTAAATAATTAATACCGTGAAGCTGTGAAACTGATGTTTTCTCTGAGTACATTTTAAATGAACTACTTTTTACTTTTACTTGAGTACATTTTTAGACAAGTACTTTTACTTCTACTTAAGTAAAATTTAATTGAAGTAATAGTACTTTTACTTGAGTAGAATATTTTGTTACTCTTTACACCTCTGCACATGACAAAGTCAAGTCAAGTCAACTTTATTTATATAGTGCTTTTTACAATGCAGATTGTTTCAAAGCAACTTCACAGTGTTAAACAGGAAAACAATGCAACAGAATTTGATTCGGCTGTACAGCCGCTCTGGAGAAAACGGTGATGTCATCTAACGCATTTCAATTATCATGCAGTGACAATGTGGGCAGATCAGTTATTTAGTTGATGTATTTAATTTAATTTAGTTTAGTAATTAAATTTATTTGGATATTTAGTTGAAAATTTAGTGTCCCCAAGCCAAGCCAAAGGCAACAGTGGCAAGGAACCAAAACTCCATCAGGAGGCATAATGGAGAAAACTAAACCTTGGGAGAAACCAGGCTCAGTCGGGATGCCAACTCTGGCCAATTAATAAACAGTGTATGATTATTATGCTGGCAACTTTACAGGTCAGAGGTCATATTAGATTAGAATATTCTAAAGATCGGAGTCATGGTCTAAATCTTGATTTGAAATCCTCACAGATACCATTTCTTTATAAAAAGGAGCATAATTGTGAGGACACTGCCTTTTCAAGTATTTTTGACAGAAAGGGTAGATTTGAGATTGGCCTGTAATTGACTAATTCTGTAGGATCAAGTTGCGTTTTTTTAATAAGTGGTTTAATATTAGCCAAATTAAAAGTTTTCGGTACATATCCTAATGTCAAGGATGATTTAAGGATATTAAGAAGAGGATCTATGACCTCTCTCAGTAGCTTAGTCGGTATAGGGTCGAGCATACATGTTGTTGATTTTGATGATTTAACTAGTTTAGCCAATTCTTCTTCTCCTATAGCAGTGAATGAGTGTAATTTTTCCTCAGTGACACTGCAATGCTCTGTCTGATGTAATACTGTAGTAGACGGCTGCATGGTTATAATTTTTTTCCTAATATTATCAATCTTACACGTAAAGAAGTTCATAAGGTCATTACTGCTGTGCTGTGTACAAACATCAGAAGTTGAATCTTTATTATTGATTAATTTAGCTACTGTATCAAATAAATACCTAGGGTTGTGTTTGTTTTCTTCTAAGCGAGTCGAGAAATAAGCAGATCTAGCAGTTTTTATGGCCTTTCTATATGCAATCATGCTCTCTTTCCACGAAATGCGAAAAACCTCCAGTTTTGTTTTCTTCCAGCTGCGCTCCATTTTTCTGGCTACTGTTTTAAGGGCCCCGAGTGTGCTCTTTGTACCACGGCATTGGACTATTTTCTTTAATCTTCTTTAACCCCCTCGAGTCGAACATGAGACATATGTCTTAAGAAACGCTGAAATGTCAGGTTATAAATAATGTAAACCAAATCGAAAAAATATATTCTGTGTTTGTAATCTGTTTTAAAACAGAGATATGTCAGTCGTTCGTAAGCCTCTTCATTATCCACTAATGCGACCACACCCACGGAGCGCACGTTCTTTAGAGATTCAAATACTGACGATCCATGCGTCAATACCCACATCAACTCAAATAAACACATCAAGTACTGCTATAGCCTAATTCAGCTACATCGTTTTGAAACGCGTTGAATAATCCTGGAATAACCTCATGAAAAGCTGTTCATTTCTGAGAGCAACGGATTCCACCGCTGAGTGTAAGGTAGGCTAAGTTTATTCTGTTAGCATCTGTGAATATTAAACGCAAAAACCTGCGCGAGGACACACTGAAGGTTTCTTTGTTTAAATTAGCTCAAAATTACTGTCAGATATAAGTAATTACCTTGACAAACTATACATCATTAAAAAGATCTAAGACTCAGGCGTTGATTTTTTACCTCTGTTTTATTCTCAAAGTCTTATAGTGACTGTAATTTGTTAATATGTGTTAGGAGTTATGAATATGAAAACCGGCGTTGGTACCTTTTGATTGTAATGTGAGCATCAGCTGTTCTCATTCATAAAAAACTCCTCTATGCTCATCATGAAGACTCGCGACAAAACAACATCCCTCACGGCTTTTAGTTCAAGTGTGCAGATGAGGACAAATATTGATAGATTCTCATATGTCTGTGTCAAATTTCTATACAGAGAAGTATTATTTATTCAATCTTTACCCAAAATGCGCAGATGTAATCATTATGAGCGCTGGATACTCTGATGTGTTGTGTTTTCAGTTCATACTGGCAGCCGGAGGGCACTTTGTGCACATGTAGTCCATATATGGTACAGCCGAAGAAGATATATAACGTGACATTCCAGGAATTCCCTGACATAAACAAAGCTTTCTGAGATCGCTATAACATGCAGATAGACACGTTTGAAGACAATAAACACACAATCGCGACAAGATATATGGTTTATCTGTGTTCTTTATACCATGTTGGGTGTTTTCATAATAGATTATATTTATAATGCAATGCTATTCGACATAGCTTTTATAATTATGCAGAATATTGTAAAATTATATATTTATATATATTTTCTGTTTGATTTTTTGATCCGAAGCCAAATGAGATCACAGAAGGTTATTTAAAACATTTTATCTGTGATATAAAGTTTGGAGTAAAAAAAGGGTTTTAATAAAATAAATTGTTGTGCTTTAATAAATTGGTTTAATAAATCATAAATTATGGTTTAATAAATCATAAATTGTTGTGGCAGATAATTTAGCTTGTTTTAAGCAAAAACTCACTTCATTTAGATTTTTCCCCCCAGAAAATGTGTACTTATCTAGTAAATGAATCTTGATTTAAGAATTTTAAATATTTGGACTGGAAACAAGAAAAAATACTAAATAAGAAGAGCATTTTTTGCAGTGTAGTCAAATCTTTTGATCATTTAAAATATAATAGGCCTTTGTTGACTACATTCTAAATAAACTACAAACAAATATATTTCCTTTGTCCTGTTGCTTAGCTGCCTCTCAGTCACATACCTGAAGCTCATTCATTATGCAGGTCATTATGCGGCCCATTATGCGTTCTTTTGTCTGTGTGACACCCAGCATTATTCATGATCTTTCACGCCCCCTCGCATACTGGCTCTGTAAAGAAAAAGTGTCTTACAAATTTTAAATCAGTGTATTGTTTTATGTGAATGAGTAGGCTCAATGATTCTCACATCAGTTTGAAGCAAAAACTCTAGGCAACAACGCCCATTAGTCAAAAGTCGTGTGGACACATATCTATTGTGTGTTTTGAGGCCTTAATTTAAAAAAAAGTTTCGTTTTTTTCAAAAACAACGCATAAACATTCTCTCAAAAATACAAGCATGTACATACATGTTGCTTAGATATTATGGTAGCCCAGTTTGTGTTGAATACAGTGTAATTACACTTTTGCCATTAATATGTTTATAAGCAACTGAAAAAAGCACAAATGTCAGAGCATGTCAAAACTTCTAAAGAGCTCAGACTCCTAGGGGTTAAGCGCATGGGAGAAACTGTGTCTAAAGTGCTGGAAAAGAGCAAATCAATAGTTTCTGTTGCAACATCGAGTTCCTCTAGGCTATCTGGGATGCTGAGGAGATGAAACTGATGAGGAAGATTATTTACAAAGCAATCTTTAGTGGCAGCAGTGATAGTCCTGCCATATTTGAAGCGAGGGTCGGCTTTGCAGCCTTAGCTAAATTAAGTATACATGATACTAGGTAAAGATCTGAGATGTCATCGGTCTGCTGCAGAATTTCAACGATATCAACAGTTATTCCATGTGACAATATTAGGTCTAAAGTATGATTATGGCGATGAGTGGCTCCTGACACGTGTTGCCTAACTCCAATAGAGTTTAGAATGTCTCTAAATGCCAATCCCAATGTGTCTTTTTCATTGTCTACGTGGATATTAAATTCACCAACAATTAGGACTTTATCTGCAGCCAGTTGTTACGAACCCCGCCTTAAATAGGCTCGTTGGAAAAGGGGGAACGCAACATAAAAGGACATGCGAGACTTAAAGGCAGTTTTAGCAATTTATTCACGTCTCATACGTATCTCCATAGACAACTGAGAGGATGAATCCAAACCCAACACAAACTTAATCCTAATAAATAAACAGAAAAAAACACACAAACACAGCTACCAGCTGGACAGGTCACACATCAAGCTCAGCCGAGTGCAGCTCATCCTCAACGTTTAGCTGGGCAGCACAAGACATCGAAAAACTTCAAGGGTGCACAACACTTCTGTAAACTCAGTGACTAAAGTGGTCGGGCGGCTGGAACAAGATGGAAGCAGCACGATCAGCCAGACAGGGCGGAGCTTACCCTCAGAAGAAAGGAAAATAAACCAAAATCAATATACAAAGACAATACAGATACCAAGCATAATACTCATGATAACACTACTACTAATAATACCAACAATAAGTGAAGTTAATAAACTTAATTTCAGGAGGAGTACGCCCATCTAATCTCTCAATTACAACCCCAAATCAGAAAAAGTTAGCACAGTATGGAAAACGCACAAAAAAATAAAAAGAAGTGATTTCTAAATTTACTTTGACTTGTATTTCATTGCAGACACTATGAACAAAAAAATATTTCATGTTTTGTCTGGTCAACTTCATGTCATTTGTAAATATGCATCCTTTCCTGTCATTCAGACCTGCAACACATTTAAAAAAAAGTTGGGACAGTAAAGCATTTACCACTTTGTAATGTTGACATTCCTTTTCACAACACTTAAAAGACGTTTAGGGACTGAAGACACCAAGTGATGAAGTGTTTCAGGTGTAATTTTGTCCCATTCTTCCTGCAAACAAGTCTTAAGGTGGGCAACAGTACAGGGTCTTCGTTGTCACATTTTGCGCTTCAAAATGCGCCACACATTCTCTATTGGAGACAGGTCGGGACTGCAGGCAGGCCAGTCAAGTACCCGTACCCTCTTCCTCCGCAGCCAGGACTTTGTAATGTGTGCAGAATGTGGTTTTGCATTGTCTTGTTGAAATATGCATGGACGTCCCTGGAAAAGATGTCTTCTTGAAGGCAGCATATTATGCTCCAAAATCTCTACTTATGTATCTATGCATTAATGGTGCCTTCACAGAAGTGCAAGTTACCTTTGCCAAGGGCACTGACACAACCCCATACCATGACAGACCCTGGCTTTTGGACTTGTTGCTGGTAACAGTCCGGAGCACACGGCGTCCATTCCTCCCAAAAAATACCTGAAATACTGATTCATCTAACCACAGTACACGTTTCCACTGTGTGATGGTCCATCCCAGATGCCTCCGAGCCCAGAGAAGTCGACGGCGCTTCTGGACACTGTTAACATAGGGCTTCCTTTTGGCACAGTACAGTTTTAACTGGCATTTGTGGATGTAACTACGTATTGTGGTACTTGACAAAGGTTTGCCAAAGTAGTCCTGAGCCCATGTGGTGATATCGCTTATAGATGAATGACGATTCTTGATGCAGTGCCACCCAAGGGATCGGAGATCACGGTTGTTCAGCTTAGGCTTGCGCCCTTGTCCTTTACGCACTGAAATTCCTCCAGATTCCTTGAATCTTTTAATTATGTAATGCACTGTTGAATGTGAAATATCCAAATCTCTTCCTATCTTTCTTTGAGGAACATTTTTTTAAACATTTCAATAAGTTTTTCACGTATTTGTTGGCAAACTGGCGATCCTTGGCCCATCTAAAGGATTAGACCTTTCTTGGATGCTGCTTTTGTACCAAATCATAATTACAATCACCTGTTGACATCACCTGTTTCAAATCACATCATTATTTAACCATTTTACCTCATTACTAGCCCTAAATTGCTCCTGTCCCAACTTTTTTTTAAATGTGTTGCAGGTCTGAATGACAGGAAAGGATGCATATTTACAAATGACATGAAGTTGACCAGACAAAACATGAAATATTTTGTGTTCATATTGTCTGCAATGAAAATTTAAATTTTCCTGTAAATTTAGAAATCACTTCTTCTTTTTTTATTTGCGTTTTCCATACTGTCCCAACTTTTTCTGATTTGGGGTTGTAATTCCAAGGTATAAAATGAGCAGCGTACCTCTTCCCGTTGTTAGTTCTTGCAGCATCCCTCCTCCCCTGCTCCTCCTTTTTGTTTCAATTTTGCCTGTTATAGGGGGGCAATTGGAGCTCGGGTAGAATATCCTCTACGAGCCCCTCTATAGTAGACAGTAAGCCAAATCTGTTTACCACCTTCACCAAGATTATTTAGGGACACAAACTCATGAATAATAATAATAGAGCTTGGATTGTAACAGTACTAACTGCTGATAGAAAATCAGCACATTCTTTGGTAAAGTCTGTATGGTGCCCTGGTGGCCTGTATACAGTAGCTAACACACATGTCAAACAGGATTTATCAATTACTCTACATAACGTTACGTAGAGCACCAGAACTTCAAAGGAATTATATTTGAAACTAGACTTCTGAGTAATACTAAAGATATCATTATAAATTACAGCAACCCCTCCCCCTTTACCTTTCAGACGTGGCTCGTGATTATAACAATAATCTTGGGGGGTGGACTCATTTAAAGTAATGTAGTCGTCAGGTTTTAGCCAGGTTTCTATCAAACACAGCACATCTAGATTATTATCTGTAATCATATCATTAACGATAAGCGCTTTTGGCGAAAGGGATAGAATATTCAGCAACCCAAGCTTTATCATTTGTTCATCTGTATTATATCTATCGTTTATTTGTTGGACATCAATTAAATTTTTACTGTTGAATGGTTGAATACACTGATTTTTGTATTCGATAATTCGGGGAACAGACACAGTCTCTATGTGATGTTCTGATGTTCTAATGCTGTCTCACAGTCACCCAGTTGCCCTGCTGCACGGCTCTACAGCCGGAACCGAACAATGTACAGAGGTCACTAAGCTAGTCGCATCCAAATCAGTGTCTAAAGCTGTTACATTCTCACTACTCTCAGATAAAGTCTGGATGCGTGTCTCTAAATCTGAAATCGTGTCCGTCAGCCTGACTATCTCCTTACATTTATCACATGCCAACGGAGAACGATATACTAAACATGTAACATGCAGTGCAAGTGACAATGACAGGAGAAGGTGACATGGTTTACTGTGTTTGTTGATTAATCCAACTCACCACAGTTGTTTGATGGACACTATTTACTAATCCAACTCATCACAGTTATTAGATGGACTCTATTTACTAATCCAACTCACCACAGTTGTTTAATGAACTCAGAAAACAGGAGACCCGGGTGCAGAGATGGCAAGCTAACAGGCTAGCGAAATGCTAACGTGTGATAGTGATTTAGATTAAAAGCTAGCGATGTCAAATTTAACGTGATGGGTAATATAAAACAATATATGGTGATGAGTAAGTTATATTTAGCAGTAAAACAAAGAAAATATATCAAATAGAGATTCAAAAGCAAAGCTGTACAGAGCAACAAACACTGACTGCAGCTGCAGACAGGAGGCAGACAGGAGCAATCGATCAGGAGCAGGACAAAGGACAGGATTAGTCCCATATTCAAGTCATTCAGCTGTGCTCTCAAAGTTACAGTTACATTTAGAAAGAGCCTTCGAGACATTTTCGAGCCAAACTTACTCCATAGCCCAAATTTTGCCCACCTGCCCAAACCAATTTGTACCCGCACAATCTAATTCAAAACCAATCAATCTGGCAACACTGAGCGTATCCATAACAGACTGGTAGAAATGGCCTTGAACTGCAACATGCCAGTGCATTATGGGTGTTGACAGTCTTTTTACTGTATAGGCATCCAGGTTTTATTGAAAGCCTATTAAAGGGTTAGTTCACCCAAAAAAGAAAATTCTGGCATTAATTACTCACCCCATAAGACTTTCGTTCATCTTCAGAACACAAATTAAGATATTTTTGATCGTTTTGGGTGAACTATCCCTTAAAGCCAGCAGTGAAGTATATTGACTACTTCTGTTTACATCACTTATGAAAATCTGTGTCACTTTTGTAACTTTGGCATAGTCCATCAAGTCCCCTATAAAGAAAACTCATCAAGATAGGCATTACAACATAATTATGTAATATATAATACATTTATTCACTGCCTTTTTAGCAAAAATACTGTGTCCGTGATATAATTTACTCATACCATGGGTTAGTATTGTATATTTATATGTCTTCAGAGCAGCTCTAATAGTTGGTCTTGTCAACTTAATGCAAAGTAAATATTTTCTAGAAAATATATTGATAATTTATTGTGCCGTTAGTACAATGACAATATAAAAGTTAACATTAATCCCTAACCCTATGGCCTATATTTTGATCGTCCTGTCCACAAATAAAGTGTAAAGCCTGGAGCTAGAGTTTGAGCTTATCAAATATGAAGGACAGTGACAGCATAGCCGTGCGTCAGCTTGACCTGGTTTTATGAAGGGAAATTATCTGCATACTTTGTTTGGAAAATAACATAATAAAATGAGATTTTTGTAATCTGGAAAGCTTGTGTGACTGCTACAGACAAAAAAAAAATCACAGAAATAGCTTTCTTTCTGAACAATTCTGGCTGTCTTCATTATATAAAATGAACTTCCTGTTGCCCATCGGCTGCATATTTCCATTATATCAGCACTCGTGACACAGCCGGACTCAAATTGCCTCTACGTCAAGAGGAACTGACATTACTCGCTCCCTCTCAGTTATGCTCTTGTTCCTCCATTTCTAATCTGATGAAGGACTTTAATGGCTTCACCAGATCTGTGGGGAACAAATCAGTGTTTTGGAACGAAACTTTAAAGTGAATCAAACACTCTCATTGACTCATAATTCAAAGACTACAGCATGAAAAAATAGCCTGCTGTGACGATAGCAGTTTATTGTTTGGACATACTGAACAAATACATCCCTAAACGATTGGCTGCCGCTGAAATCTAGCTTCTTCTCTCTTGAGTAGGTACTTATTTTGAATACGTAATTACTTCACGAACGCTAAAAAGTATGTTCTATATCGTATCGTATGTGTGTCGTATGAATATAATCTGTGACCTACCAGCGTCAGTTGCGTCGCTTCACTGCCATTAATAAATCCTCTCCCGTGGCCTCATGGGATAGTAAAGTATCCATCATATGCACAATTCAGAATCTCGCCGGAAGATGTAGGTCATCCGGGTACTTTTTGCCTCTTTTATGAGTACTGTGAATTCAGACATACTTTTGTCACATACTGTTTTTTGCCCACTATATAGTAGGGAAGTATGCGATTTCGGATGCAGCCAATATGTCACATATGCTCTCCATCTGCCCATCTTCAACAGTCCAGATACTACATTTCCCAGCATCCCTCCTGTCCCTCACCTGCCCTCACCCACATCTGTTTCCCCATCAGCACCCCAATCTACACCAAATTCACCTGCTTATACAATGACCTAAAAGTATGTACTCTTTTTGTGATGAAAAATAAAAGTAGGCACGCTTTGGGACATACTACTTCGTCATCTTTAACGGACAGCTCTGCCGCTTAGTTACATGCATCCTGTCAATCATCTTGTCACAGTTAAAACCCTCCACATTCAATTGAATTTAATTTCCTACCTTATCAGAGAGAATTGTAGTTGCACGTTGATCTGACAGTCGTGTGAATGTTTTGCAATTTAAATATAATGATGCATTTAAAAGTTAATGTGCAAACGTATCATTACAAAAGTTCTCAATGTTTTTGCTGATAAAATATAATATGGATAATATTAAAAATATATATTTTCGTCAAGTTAGATACTGATAATTATTCACTCAAAACTTTATCTAAACCTTTCAACTTAACCATCGGACTTGCACATCCGCCATGTTTGTAGTATTTTTTAACACTTTATATCCGCGTTTGTAGTTCTAATTAAATCCTCGTCCAACTCGCAATGGGTTGTGTGCATCAATTTGCACTTCAGATTCTGACCAGAAATAGTAGATCATCCGGTATCTTTGGAATACTCTTTTCAACATACTACCATTTGGGACATACTAATTCTATTTTCGAATACTATTTAGGATGAATAGTATGCGAATTGGGATGCACTGCAAGATAAGAGCACACACCTCACACACACTTTGTCTGGTCTCGCTTACGGAAATACTATTTACCCACTTTACCCCTGAAGTGTCCTTGAGAACAGTGTTGGGGAAAGTTGCTTTTAAATGTAATGCATTACAATATTGCATTCCTCTCTAAAAAAGTAACTAATTGCGTTAGTTACTCTTTATGGAAAGTAATGCATTACATTTAGTGATGGGAAACACTAAATGAGGCTTTCTTCGAATTGTGACGAAAAACAGTTAATTACTTGAAGCTTTTAACACAATTAGCAAAATCTGGTGGTCAGACCACAATATCTAACAAATCATCGCGGAGCAGAGGATATATACTGTCTGAAAAAGCACATGACCAAACAAAGCTTCAGTTGTCCATGACATACAAGAGTGGAATCAATCTGGGATCAATACAGTTCTATCTAATCTGATCTAATTTAATCTAAATCTCAATGCCAATAAATCCACTTATGTGTAGCCTGTTCAATGAATTCACATATTGATCAGTAATATAAAATATACAAGTATGCAAGCATAATTAATCATTGATGTTTGCTGTCTTGATCTCCTACTGACAGCCCTCGAAGTGACAGGATAATCATTTTCCTTTTCAACGGATTGACAAATTGATCAATAATAGACTATAATATACAAGTATCTGATCATAATTAATAATTGATGTGAGTATTTGAAAAAATATTTTGGGTGACCTGTTTAACCCTTATTTTCTGTTCGTGGTCTCTGAGCTATAAAACATGATTAAATGCAATAAAGGTGTAACGTGCATTCTGTTTCTGTCTCAAAACTATTCTACTGAATCCCAAATTAGTGTACACACACACACACACACACACACAACCAAGTCCATGTAAAGTCGAACACAAGGGTTATGGTATTTGCTACTGCTAACTTTTGCCTCTGACAGCCCTCAAATACCCCTTTTCCACCAGAATGAACCGGGTGCTAGTTCAGAGCCAGAGCTAGTCCCAGTTCATAGTTGGTTCGACTGAGGAGCCTTCTAAGAACCGTTTGCTTTTCCACATGTTTAGAGAGCCACAACAGAGCCAGGTCTCACGTCACTGTATACGTCTCATCTTTCTCAGCAACACTAGCGAGGCAGCGAGAAACACAAACACACCAGGCTTGTTCGAGATACATCGGCGCTGCGCAGACGATCAGCGTATGATATCAAAATACCGCATGAGTGAATCAAAAGCACAAGGAGTCATATGCTCTCGCTGGAATCGTTGTCATACGGCGATCGGTCTGCACAGCACCGATGCATCTCGAAATAGCCTTCCATCAACAATGGCAAACGTTGCGTTACTATTGATTCACATGGCTTTACGATCCTACATCGGCATCAAAACACAGCGAATCCAACGCATTCGTGCAGCTCGCCGTAATTTGTATAGATGGAGATTACAAACGAGCAGCAGCTGTTAGCTCCATTAGCTGCTATTTCAAAAATGGAATCTTCGAAGCGTTATGAATCAGCGAGTCCAATCATGATTAGGATCGCTTTTCAAACCGCCAAACTGCTGAAATCACGTGACTTTGGGGATCCAAACCGCTGAATCGACTCACTGATTCATAACGCTTCGAAGCTTCATGATGCTGTGTTTTGAAATCGGTCATGACTATATAAGTCATTATTTAGGTTTTTTTTGCAGACAAAAAATATTCTCGTGACTTCATAAAGTTATTGTAGAACCACTGTAGTGAGATGGACTTTGTAACGACCTCTTTAGTACCTTTTATGGGTCTTGAGAGTGAACAGTTCATTGTGCCAATGGAGGCCTTTCTGAGCCATCGGATTTCAACTAAAATATAATTTGTGTTCCGAAGATGAACGGAGGTCTTAAGGGTGTCGAACGACATGAGGGTAAGTAATTTATGACAGAATTTTCATTTTTGGGTGAACTAACCCTTTAACATTACTTATTTGTGTAATAACACTGTAATAACATTACCTTTAAATAAAGAAAAATATATATATAATTTGTCAGTCTTACAATACTATCAGTCTTTACTCATAATTGATTAGCAATTTCTTGAAAAGTGAAAATTGTTTCAAAGTAAATCACACACCAAATCTTTTTCAGTGTACTCAGAAAGTATGTGAATTCAGATGCAGCCAAACTTGAATGAATCGTTTAGGTGAATGAAATTAAAACCTACTGGTGCAAGGATTTATCTTATCAAATTAATCAGCGAATGAATCAGAGATATTTTGATTAATGGAATCAATAGATTTGGGCCACTGCGAAGAATGAAAATTACCATTTCATAAAGTGCATGTACTCCAGCTAACAATGGCAAAATTAGGTTTAGGAAAGCTGTAAATGTTATTGTCCCTGTAAATTAACTTGAGTACCTTAACGCAAACAGCTGTAGCTGCACCTGCTCTGTATTTTTCTGAGAGATGAACATGGGTTTGTTTACGGATGATGATGTTATGCATATGGCGTATCACCGTTTCCTGCCTCATTTCTGTCCCCTCTTTCACTCTGTCTCATGTTCTCATTATGGTAATACCTCTCATTAGTGTGACTTATGGGTATTGAGCAAGCTCTTAGCAATTACAGCAGTGTCTCTGAAATTAATTTGAGAGCGGGGGCCCATGACCTATTTCAGTGGACACTACCGGCCTCCCATTTCAATGAACTGGTTATGTTGTTAATGGTCATCTGAGCTTCATCCTTTTTTGAGGGTCAATGGAGCAACAGGTTATAAATAGCATCTTTTCATAAGTTCTTAGTAATAAGATTTGTAACTAGCTTTTTAATATATTTTCTGAGTGGTGCGCATGCCAGAGTCGCTGCTGTTAAGCCGCAAGTTTGAACATTTTCTTTCCTTGTCTGCTTTAACTTTACGCTTACTACAGTTGTGACGTTACTGACATGGAAGCAGATGAAAACAATGATGTAGAGAACTCAAGTGCAGTTTATTATAAAGGTGATAATCCAAGAAACGTGAAACATAAAATCCAAAGCATGAAACACAGTATAAACATGAACTAGAAACCATAATCCTGGAACATGGAACAGCATTCAAACTTCAATACACAAATGGCAACATAAGGGTGTAAATACACAAAGACTAATAACATACGGAACAAGGAACACCTGTGAATAATCAAGACTATCAACCAATTAGAAGATGACACATAAGAAAAGGGAAGCACAAGACATGGGCCGTTTCTCAACATGCGTTCTTGTCTGTACTTGTGTTTTCATGGACTTGTGAAACGTCATCAGTCGCTGCCCACGTGCTGTTCCATTTCAAAGTTCACATCTAGCTAAGTACAGTTCAAATCTCCGGATGTGTCCTTGATCCGATCCTTTTATCGAGGATGCATCGAGAGGTGACTAGAGCGGACTTCAGACAGACAGGTATCCCAGAATGCATCTTGCACCAACCAAGCATCAATAGTGGATGAGAAACTCAGCATAATTTAAAAATACTACTGTTAATGTGTCACGAGAATGTACTTTTTAAAGCTCAAATCTGTGGTTTATGTATATAGAGATCACCTATTTGAAAATTTAATTGTTGTGAGATCCAGTCGAAAAGCCGGCGCTCAGCGCTCATTAACCCCAGCGAGAGCAGCCTTAACTCGGCTAGTCCTTCTAACGTTTGCCGCTGGCTGTGATTTCTCTATAATGGTTAAACATGAGATATGATTCGTCTTGTGTGGATCTAACTGGCGGTCTTTGGTTTCATGAATCTATAATTTGTTCCCTGGCAAATCGTTTTGGCTGAGGGCAAAGCGAAGTTTCATAACTTGATATATTTATGCTATTTAACTTTACCGTTGTAGCCTTATAGCACTGACTTTGTATGTTTGACTGAATTGTTTGCTTTATTTCTTGTATAGCTTCTTATACCTTTGTCACGTGAAATAAGGTGGGATGCAAGTGCAAGTAAAAAATCTCATTTATTCAATGGGTAGTCAGATGTGGAACACACAGACAGCAGGAGATCGGCGACACAGGGACTTTGGTGGGCCGTGGCGTGGTGATCGTGGTGAAATCCGTGGAAGTGAATCTGACGTGAGGAATCCAACGATGAAACAAATCCAGGGTGAAGACACGACGAACAAACTCCAAACGGAAGCACACACGAGGGAAAAACCAGGAACAGAACAGGGAACTCCAACCGGACACCAACCAACGATCTGACAAACACGAGACGAGAGACAAGGGAATAAATAGGCAGTTCAGATTGAAAACAGCTGCCGCTGATCAATAATCAGCGGCGACGCCCACATGAAACAATTAACATGACAGCACAACATAAACACAGACCACAGACAGAGACTGCGGATCTTCAACCGTGACAGTACCCCCCCTCCTAGGAACGCCTCTCGGCGTTCCCAGGAGCACCTACCTGCCGATTGTAATCGTCAATAAGGGAGTGATCCAGGATGTCCCTAGCCGGAACCCAACTTCTCTCCTCCGGACCGTAACCTTCCCAGTCCACCAAGTACTGAAATCCGCGTCCCCTCCTTCTCGAGTCCAGAATGCGATTAACCGAATAAGTGGGTTCCCCGTCTACGAGACGCGGCGGTGGAGGAACCGGGGTAGGCGGATTAATGTGTGAATGAAACACGGGCTTGATCTTTGACACATGGAAGGCGGGATGAATTCTCCTGTACGCTGGAGGAAGTTTGAGTCGGACTGCCACCGGACTAATAATCTTGGTGACAGGAAACGGGCCAATGAATTTGGGAGCTAGTTTATTGGAGACGGAACGGAGAGGAATATTCTTGGTAGAAAGCCACACCTTTTGACCCACGACGTATACGGGAGGCTTCGACCGGTGGCGATCAGTCTTAGCCTTGGTGCGCGCCCCCACTTGGAGAAGAGTCTCACGTGCTCTCGTCCAAGTGCGGTGACACCTCTGGACGAAGGCGTGAGCGGAGGGGACCGCGACTTCGGATTCCAGACCGGGAAAGATAGGTGGCTGGTAACCTAAACTACATTCAAACGGTGAGAGGCCCGTGGAAGACACTGGTAACGAATTATGTGCGTACTCAATCATAGAGAGTTGCTGACTCCAGGAGGAAGGATTCTTGGAAACCAAACATCGCAACATTCTTTCCAAATCTTGGTTAGCTCTCTCGGTTTGACCATTGGACTGGGGGTGGAATCCCGAAGAAAGACTAACAGTCGCCCCCAGCAACTTACAAAACTCTTGCCAAAATTTGGACACAAATTGGGGCCCCCTGTCGGAAACCACATCCATCGGGAGGCCATGTAACCGAAAGACGTGATCAACGACAGTTACCGCTGTCTCCTTAGCAGAGGGTAATTTAGGCAGAGGGATGAAATGCGCCGCCTTCGAGAACCGGTCCACCACGGTTAAAACTACCGTGTTCCCCTGGGAGGGTGGGAGGGCGGTGACAAAATCTAGCGCAATGTGGGACCAGGGTCTCGAAGGGACAGACAGCGGTTGGAGCAACCCATCTGGGGGACGATTGGAAGTCTTACCAGTGGCACAAATCGCGCAAGCCAAAACAAAATTGCGAATGTCACGAGCCATGGCAGGCCACCAGAATCGTTGCTTGACCAAAAAACTGGTGCGATTAACCCCTGGATGACAGGCTACGTTGGAGCAATGCCCCCACTTGATAACACTGGACCTTAACCTCTCCGGCACAAATAAACGGTTCGGTGGGCATCCGGGCGGAGGCATTACCCCTTCTAAGGCCGACTTGACCTTCGATTCGACCTCCCAGGTCAGAGTGGAGACCACTAATGTCTCAGGAAGAATACACTCGGGAGTAGACGGGCGTTCGGAAGGATCAAAAATACGAGAAAGAGAATCGGGTTTGATGTTTTTAGAACCCGGGCGGTACGAGAGAGAAAAATCAAAACGTCCGAAAAAAAGTGCCCACCGAGCTTGCCTGGAGTTAAGTCTTTTAGCCGTTCTGATGTACTCTAAGTTCTTATGGTCAGTCCAAACAATGAAAGGTACCCCTGAACCCTCCAACCAATGACGCCACTCCTCCAACGCTAACTTGACTGCCAGCAACTCTCTGTTACCAATGTCATAATTGCGTTCGGCTGGAGATAAACGATGAGAAAAAAACGCGCAGGGGTGGATCTTATCGTCTGAGGAAGATCGCTGAGATAGAACTGCACCTACCCCCACCTCTGACGCATCGACCTCCACCACGAACTGACGTGAAGAATCAGGGGCTATGAGGATGGGAGCCGAAACAAAGCGGCCTTTTAGTTTAGCGAATGCAGCCTCAGCTGCCTCGGACCACCTGAACGCCGTTCTGGAGGAGGTCAAGGCTGTCAGAGGCGCGGCTAGTTGGCTGAAATTGCGAATGAACCGCCGGTAAAAATTAGCGAAGCCCAGAAACCTCTGTAGGGCCTTACGGGAATCCGGGCTTGGCCAATCCACCACAGCCTTAACCTTGTCAGGATCCATACGAATTCCCTCAGACGAGACGATGTACCCTAGGAAAGAAACAGACTGTGCATGAAAATCGCATTTCTCCGCCTTGACAAAAAGCCCATTCTCTAGCAGCCGCTGAAGCACTCGTCTGACGTGTTGAACATGTTCCTGGAGAGACGAGGAAAAAATCAATATGTCGTCCAGGTAAACATATATGAATTGATCAACCATGTCTCTCAACACATCATTGACGAGTGCCTGGAAGACCGCCGGGGAGTTGGAGAGCCCGAAGGGCATGACCAAGTATTCAAAGTGTCCCCTAGGGGTGTTAAAAGCGGTCTTCCATTCATCCCCCTCCCTGATGCGGACCAAATGATAAGCGTTCCTTAAATCCAATTTTGTGAAGACGGACGCTCCTTGCAACCTCTCGAAAGCTGAAGACATCAACGGCAAAGGATAAGTATTCTTTACCGTGATGTTATTCAGCCCTCGGTAATCAATACAAGGTCGCAAGGAACCATCCTTCTTTCCAACAAAAAAGAACCCCGCCCCCGCCGGAGAAGAGGAAGGGCGAATGAACTTAGCTGCTAGAGAATCAGAAATATATTTCTCCATGGCCTCCCTCTCGGGAACGGACAGAGAGTACAACTTGCCTTTAGGCGGAGACTTACCTGGAACTAAATCTATAGCACAGTCATAGGGACGATGCGGAGGAAGAGAAGCAGCCCGGGACTTACTGAACACTTCCTTCAGGTCTTGATACTCTGCGGGCACGTTTGACAGATCCGCAGCCTTTTCCTGTAACACAGAAGCAGACACAGAAGAACAAGCAGACACAAGACAAGACTTATGACACTGAGTGCTCCATTCCAGGACGGTGTGCTGACGCCAGTCCACCCTGGGGTTGTGTTGTGTGAGCCAGGGGTGTCCGAGAACAATAGGGGCCAGGGGAGAATCCATGAGAAGGAATCGAATAGACTCAGTATGATTGCCAGAAGTGACGAGGGTAATAGCTGTGGTGGTGAGTGTTATGTTGGGTAGATCCTGACCATTGAGAGCGTTGACAGAAATCTGTTTCGTGAGAGGAATGATGGGTAGCTGAAAGCGCTGTGCAAACTGTGTGTCCATGAAATTACCTTCAGCCCCCGAATCCAACAAAGCGTGGCAGGTGAGCGTGTGTGTGGCCCACCTCAGTCTAACCGGGAGAAGAGTGGATGGTGAGGACTTTTCAGCGGAGATCCCACCCGATAGTAGCCTCAATGTTACTACCGGGCTCGATCTTTTACCGGGCAGGTGTTCAAGAAATGCCCCGCTCCTCCACAGTAAATGCACAGTCCTTGGGACCTCCGCCGCTCTCTCTCCTCCCGGGAAAGTCGAGCTCTCCCCACCTGCATGGGTTCAGGATCGAAAGAAGGACCGACCGTGTTTCTGTTGTTGCCTCCACGAGCCTCCACACCCCGGGATGCGAAGTCGGAACGAGGAAGATTCTCCAGACGGTTAATACGGGCATCCACCCGTAGTGCAAGATCGATCAGTCCATTAAGATTCTGAGGTAAATCCAAAACGTAGATCTCCTTTTGTACACGGTCGGCCAACCCATGCAGGAAGACGTCCCACTGCGCCTCCTCATTCCAGTTGCACTCTGCCGCCAATGTACGAAACTCGATGGAATAATCCGCCACCGTGCGATCACCTTGCTTGAGTCCCGTCAAACGTCGAGCTGCATCCTTTCCTGTGACCGCACGGTCAAATACTCTCTTCATTTCGGCGGCGAGTCTCTGGAACGAGAAACAGCAAGGATCCTGATTCTCCCACACCGCCGTTCCCCATAGAGCTGCCTGCCCGGTGAGCAAAGTTAACACAAATGCCACCTTGGACTGCTCCCCTTCGAAGGTCCGTGGCTGAAGAGAAAAATACAGTGAACATTTGTTCAAAAAGGCTCTGCAAAAACTCGGCTCACCGGCATAGGTCTGGGGTGTAGGTAAGCGTGGTTCTGGTTGATCTCCTTGGGCGGGTTGTGGAGGAGGAACGGGCGGTGTGGGTGGCGCAGCGGGAGCTCGAAGTTCCTGTAGCTGTTGAGAGAGCTCGGACACCTGTGTCACCAATGCCTGCACGGCGCGTCCGGTAGAGGAAATGCTCTCCTGCTGCTGATCCATCCGTGCAATGCTGTGGTTGATAAACTCCGTTAATGCTGCTGAACTTGCTGCATCCATCTTGTTGGTCAGATCGTTCTGTCACGTGAAATAAGGTGGGATGCAAGTGCAAGTAAAAAATCTCATTTATTCAATGGGTAGTCAGATGTGGAACACACAGACAGCAGGAGATCGGCGACACAGGGACTTTGGTGGGCCGTGGCGTGGTGATCGTGGTGAAATCCGTGGAAGTGAATCTGACGTGAGGAATCCAACGATGAAACAAATCCAGGGTGAAGACACGACGAACAAACTCCAAACGGAAGCACACACGAGGGAAAAACCAGGAACAGAACAGGGAACTCCAACCGGACACCAACCAACGATCTGACAAACACGAGACGAGAGACAAGGGAATAAATAGGCAGTTCAGATTGAAAACAGCTGCCGCTGATCAATAATCAGCGGCGACGCCCACATGAAACAATTAACATGACAGCACAACATAAACACAGACCACAGACAGAGACTGCGGATCTTCAACCGTGACAACCTTTTACTTATACTTTTATAATGGCTATTATTGATCACACATAAACTGGCATTAAACAAAAAGAGACTGGGTTGTGTTTTATGTCATATTTAATTGTATTACAGTGATAATCATATACTGTATATGCACACTTATTGTCTGAACCACATATTAATGTTTAATTTTTTTTTTTTTATGTAAACGAATAAAGGCAGGGTTGTGTTTTATATTTAGTTTTGCGGTAAAGTTTTTTTTCCTTGCCACTGTTCTATAGATTCGGCAGTCTTACAAAAATATCAATACTACGATCAGTTTAAGTGCATGTAACCATTGTATATCGACATTAAATATTAATTCAAAATCACCTACATGCATTATAGCTGCATATTTATGCTCGAGAATGCTTTGCTTTGACCCGCTACCACAGCGCATAACGCCTAAGGGAATGTCTGCCAATTCCACCATGTGGTTGAAACGTATAATTTGTATTAATCAAAATGACTTTTAACATTTAAAACAAAGACATGTTCAAAAATTAGATGCAATGATATTTCACAATGCCTGAAAATAGGCTAACTTCCATCAACATACTGTAACCAACGTGACAACCTAATCTTCCTTGATTATTATGCAGAAATGAGAGTATAGTTCCTATTCATATCGTCTAGAAAATCACAACTTTTCATTTTCCGTCAGTCTTAGTACGCGATGTAACTACAGAAGAGTCAACTTTTAAATAGAAAAAATATCGAAACTCTTTGGTCATTTTTTGAGCGAGATGCTAACAGTCTAATCAGATTCAATGATCTATGCTAAGCTATGCTAAAAGTGCTACCGCCAGACCCGGAGATCGGCTGAATGGATTCGAAAGTCGGAAAATGAGCCTATTTTCAAAAATAGTGGCGTGTTCCTTTAAACCAGATGCCAATTTGTGCTGCTCTTGGTAGATTGCATTGGTTATTATAGGAATGTTCTTCAATGTGCGCATTGTCAGTAGATCACGCGCTAAACTTTCCACTCCCATCGGCGCTTTAATGGGATTAAAATTTAAACAAGGCTAATTTGCCCTGTTTAGTAAATCTTGCCTTTATATCTCACTTAATATTTTTCTCACACTGTATAAATGTGTCTTTTAGGAAGAGGGTCCCTGGGGTCGCCATCATCATATTAGGGGGTACTTGGTATCAAAAAGACTGAAAATCCCTTTCATAGACATTAGATTAGTTGACCAAATAGGTTTTACGATATGCAATGGTTATTTTTTGCAGGACTTTTTGGAAACACAATTATGTTTACGTAATAAATTACACCCTGTGACTGGAAGGAAAGAGTTTCATTAAAGGAGCTCAGAGGGGATAAATCGCTTTAAAGTGTAATTTACTGAAATCTCAGCTCAACATGCTGAGGCAGTGAACTGCATCAGAATCAATTTCCAAGTTTTGACTCACTGAGGCAAATGAGTCTCTAGTGGAAAGCTCAATTCAGAATGTGAATGTGTTCAGCGGTGGAGGAAAGTTTTGTGGCGAACTCCAAGACAAACATGGAGGTTGGGGAAAAGTAGGCCATTATCATAACTGAGCACCAGATGGTGTAAACATAAATCAAACCACTTAAATAGGAATGTAAATAGAGACGAGAATGATTCACAAGGGCGACACGTAAAGGCCAGCAGAAAATAGAGTTGATTTGTGTATAGGTACCAGGCTATCGCTCACCATAATTACAACATGAACCAAACTATACTACTATAATTGGAAGCCCAAAGAAAAAAAAAAATATTTGAATCTTACTTGTAGGTATGTTGGAAACGGTCTGGAAATCTTTGTGGATACAATGTTAGTTACAGTTCTTGAATCTTGGAGTTGGCAATTGTAAACTTAAAATATGAAATAAACTCATATTGTCAGATATACAGGTGTAATTGTGAAAAACAAACTCACAGTCACGGATGGTGACCCAGGAAGACTCAGAAGATCACAATAAGTATAAACTTTAATCTTAACTTCACAGCAACATGCAAACAGGCAACCGAAACACAACCTAACACAACAGTGACTAGACAAAGACAGAAACGAGATAATTAACTAAATGGGTAACCTAGCAAACAGACAAGTGGCGGGAAACTAAGGCAAAGGAATGTGACAGAATCAAAACACAACAGGAAGACCAAACAAGCAGACTGACATGTGACAGTCACATTATAAGATACAAGGCCTATGCCAAGTGATACATTAAGCTGAAATATATATATAAATCACTAAAATATTCTGAATATGTCACTGTTATGTTATAAATGCAATGTTGAGAAAATTACTTTGGAAATGTAATACGTTACAGATTACAAGTTACCCTATTTAAAATGTAACAAGTAGTAACTATTTAAATTACTTTATTAAAGTAATGTAACAAATTACATTTGATTACTTTTCTAAATTTCTAATGAATGTTTTCAACTGTTTATCATGTTCAATCATTCAACCTCTAAAAAAAACAGAGATAGTTATATTTAGTTAGCCTATACCCAGATAGCAAAAAATATCGGCACGGCTTCTTTTTGCCGCCGGCCCTAAGCTGTCGGCTATAGGTGCGTCCCGCTGGCGGTGATGAAACGTTTGCCGCCGAATACGTCACTCCCATTTCTTGCGAGATGCCGCGGCCGACTAGCCGGCGGGCCGCCGGCTTCATTTTCTCTGGCGGTTGCCTCCGCCTAATGGACCGCGGCCGGCTGGCGGCAAGCCGCTTTGAAATACAAGGATTTCTACTCTCAAATTCGACCAGCCACGTTGGCTATGTTTGGCTTGTTGGGAAATAGAGTGGAACTGACAGCATTTTAACTAGTTCTCACATTTGAAGCGATTATAAAATCATAATAGCCTATATGTGAATTATATCAAATATTAGTTTTTTTTGCTCCAAAGCCATTAGGGTTTATAACAGATTCTTGACTCTTGATTCCATGATAAGGTTAGGTTTAGGAAATTACATTTAAATTTTCACTTGATTATTTGCATGTTGAGTGTGTTTAAACAGTGTTGGTCAATTTGACCCATAATGGATGTAATACTTTTTTTTTTTTTTTTTTTTTAGCATAATAGGAGGGTTAAGAAAGTTTGAAAGTTCATTTTAGGATATTGAACACTTTTATTTTTGTATTACCCTTTTTCTATTTCTTTTTGGACTGACTTTAAAATAGACATGACAAAAAATTAGAACTTCATGACATTTTACTTTGTTTTCAAAACCCATATTTTTCTGAAAAACAAAAATATATTATCAATTATTTAGGAAAAATTCTACATTCATAAGACAAGAATAACTCAAAAGAAGCCCTCTAATATTACCTTTTATAAAGCTGATTTTTACAATATACTTTGAAACCCTTTCAAACATGAGGTCGCAAAACAAAAAGCTTACAAAAACAGAAAACCTGAAAGCTTTTCAATTTCATGTGACTGCCTTAATATTATAAAGTATTTTCTATCTCAGAATTCTTATTTTTATTATTTATTTTATATACATTGTTACATTTGTTGTTATTCTTTGTTCTACATATTCGGAACTGTACCACAATGCTTTATTATTTGTATTTTTCTCTCATTGTACTTTTTGTATTGTACTTGTCTATAAATGTACTAATTTAAATAAAAATAAAACCAAACCAAAAAGAGAAGTACCTCCACCCGCCGAGAGGGGCAATATACCTAAAAAAGACGGAAGACAAACCGGAAAAACATATGAAACAGATTTACCAACAGCGGCCGGCAACTCATCACACGGTTTTAGTATTTGAAGAGAGGAGATCAGAAAATATCCTCGACTACGAGCGTTTAAGTAAGTACATGTTTCCTTTTTGTGTAACACAATATTATGTTCATTTTTGATGTATATACTGGTAGGTTGTTTTAATTTGTTTGTGCCGACACGCACGCTGCTAGTCTAGAGCACAATACACAGTGCTAACACATGCTGTTTCGCCTTTTTTACACACTGAGTTCAAGCATGTTCTACATGTTAAAATGTATCTAGCTACTGTAGGTAAATTAGCCAAAGCTTTACATCTAGAAAGACTTAAAGGGTTAGTTCTGTCATTAATTACTCACCCTCACGTCGTTCGAGACCCGTAAGACCTCCGTTCATATTCGGAACACAAATGAAGATATTTTTGTTGAAAGCTGATGGCTGAGAAAGGCCTCCATTGGCATTCAGTACACTTATACTCCCAAGACGGATAAAAGGCACTCAAAACATCGTTACAAAGTCCATCTCACCACAGTGACTCTACAATAATCTTACGATGCGACGACAATAGTTTTTGTGCGCAAAAAAAATCAAAATAACACCTTTTTCCAACTTGTTACTGCCTTCCGTGTGTGCCTCCACGACGCATGCGCGAGAATATGACGCAGATCCGGCGTTCGGACAGATGACCCAGAAGTGATTTGTTTACAATCAGAGGAAGACGCGCGTGTCTCAGCTGTTGGATTCTACATTGATCGTGCTTTAGGTCTCGGCGTAGTGCTCAAAATGGGGCTTAAGTGTGCATTTCATGGAATCCCGAGCCCCGGCGCTACGTCATATTCTCGCGCATGCGTCGTGGAGGCACACGCGGAAGGCAATAACAAGCTGGATAAAGGTGTTATTTTGATTTTTTTTTGCGCACAAAAACTATTGTCGTCGCATCGTAAGATTATTGTAGAGTCACTGTGGTGAGATGGACTTTGTAATGACATTTTAAGTGCCTTTTATCGGTCTTGGGAGTATAAGTGTACTGAATGCCAATGGAGGCCTATCTGAAGCCTTTCTCAGCCATCAGCTTTCAACAAAAATATCTTCATTTGTGTTCCGAATATGAACGGAGGTCTTACGGGTCTCGAACGACATAAGGGTGAGTAATTAATGACAGAATTTTCATTTTTGGGTGAACTAACCCTTTAAGTTTAACTTTTGGTGTTTTCTAACAAAACAGAATGATGTATATAGGTTATTTAAATTATTTTGTTAGTCCGAACAAGCATGCTGCTAGGTCAGTTTTAGCAAGTGTTAGCTAACATGTGCTGTGTTGCTACTGTTCTTCTAGCATTTAAGGTGATTTATGAGTTATTTCTCTGAACTGCTGTACTTTTTATGTTTGAGGACAATGCAGTTTACTTGAATCACTATACTGAATGAATACATTTTACTGTTCCACATTTGGCTGACCAGTTTTCCCCCCCACAGCATAGCTACTGTATATTCTGTATAACGTTAACAATGCGGTTTTGTTCACATTTTCTTGCAGATACCTTGACCAGAGCACAATCGGTTATCTTCATCCAAGAGACCTACTGTTGGAAAATCGTTTCGGCTTTCAAGGTAAATAAATTGTTAGTCACAATGTCTAGTTACTGGGCTATAAGGAGAAGAATATTGAAAGGAGTTGAGATGGACAAACAGGAAATTGCAGCTGTTGGAAACTTAAACAGTATGGAAAATTGTGCCTTTAGTTGTTGTTTTATTTATATATATATATATTTTTTTTTATGTAGATTTCCAGAATGAGAACCAAGCCCTGAGGGAAAGCAATGCACGAGCAGGTGAGAACATGCACTCTTTCTTAAATTTTACTTCTTTGACTGTGATGTAGGTCCAAAATTACCAAATGCCTTTCATTTTGTAGCTTCGGATGGCAGCGGCTCACTTCAAGAGCAGGTGAAGCAAGTGAAACAATGTTGATGACGTTTGCTCGTACTGGGCAATCAGGTACAACTTGCAAACAACACCTGTGGTTGTTGGTTTAATTCCCACTGGGGCCACCTGCACATGTAGTAGACCTAGTTGTAAATGTCATAGTTTAGTAGTTGAGGGACCAGGACTGACTGCTTTATTCTTTTATTCTGTGAACCCCTGTAGGTGCAGATCAGACACTAATGCTGCGACGTCTTGGAGAGTTTGGCGATGTTGTGCGTAGCATGGACAACAAAATGGACACTATGCGGCAACATTTCAGTGCCAATGTGTCTTTTGGAGAGTTATCCCTGCCAGGGGGTCTGTTACTCCCCCTAGACAACCCATTTGGCGTTGCTTGACAACAGTTTGAGGCAGGATAAAGAGCTCCAGTAAGTGTGCTGATTTTGTTTATAATGCTGTAGGGTAATCTAAAAAGTAAAATTTAAGATTGTACACTGCATATTCTACAGTCTGAATCCACAGCCTGTCACATTTTTATATTTATGTATGAGAAGCTTCAGAGATATGTAATTTGTAACACTTTTTTGTATTTTCAGCTTCGGTTTTTGGCAATCAAATGTGGGAGGGACCTAAAAACAACCGTGTGGCGAATGCTTCAGAGTATCTTCTCTAATCTTCTCTAAACCTTTCCATTAATACAACCTGGACTGGTGTAGGGGATAAAGCATGTTTTAGAGACATGTTCCTGAAGACCATTGTTCAAAGTAATATATATATATATATATATATAAAAATATATAAATTTGTTATATATTTAAGTAGATGTGTGTGGCCTTATGCTATTCAAATGGAATGACAGATCTGTATTTTCTACAGGAGCCATCCGGAAGAACCCGGCAACCCAGGATGCCACTGATGAGGCGGTCCAGGTTAGCGTTATGCGTTACCTGAAAGGAACATCTGATCGTGAAGGTGGAAAAAGACGCCGCACAGCTGAGAGGGACCCACAGCCGACCTCTTACACCTAGGCTGACTACTGACACCTGGAACCTTTTCTTTATCCTGCAGTCAGTAACATCAAGACCCCTAAAGAAGCCAGAAGTTTCAGGCTACACTCACCCAATCCACACTGTTCACTTTGGAAATTACTTTTTTTTTTATTCCCTGTGACCCTGCCTTGAAGGCAGCTCCTTGGATGGATATGGGATGGCGAGGTTGTTTGTCCTTTATATAGGCGCACAAGAAATCACTGAAGATAAGCCAATTTGCGCTGCCTCATTCTGGAGGTCGGGGAAAACCAGAGAACCCATAGTCAGGCTTGTTATAATGGTCTGTTCTACTACTGTTCTATTCTTCTCCAGAGCTTTACTCTAAATTATTACCATTTATCCTATTGTTAGAAATGCCTTGTTAAATGTGATGTTATACCTCAATTTTTTGGTATCCTGCACATTCTTTGGTACCAAATATCCTCATTATTTTATATAATGTTTAATGGTAATTCTTTTCATCCCAGAGGTGACCTCTTTGTTATTAACAAATATTGTAAGTGTTATAATTTGCTTGTAAGGCTGTTTTTTTTTTTTAAACCAAAATTTAATTGGAAACATGCAGGTTCTTTAGTAAAAATGTTTGTTTTTGTTATTTATAGGCCTATTTAAGCTTATTTATTGTCTGTTATTTATATTTCATTTATATTATCTTGTATCATTGACAGTTACTGTACTTTGAAATGTGGAATAAAAATGCCAAATGGGAATTTATCTGGTTTGTTCAATTATTATCCATCATAAACTGCATGTTACAAATATATGAATAATAAATAAATAAATATATATTATTTATTACACAATAAGCGGAGGCAGATCGCTCGAAAAAAGCGTTTGCCTCCGCCGGGCCGCCTTCTGGTATAAAGGCGGCGGAACGGCGGTTTGCCTGCGGGCCGGCGGCGGAACGAAGGCGGTAGGAAGCCGGCTGCCGCTTTTAAAAAGCGGCTGCCGCCGCCGGCGGTGCGCCGTCAAACGGCCGTCAAACGTGTTACGCAATTCTGACGCTTCTACAGCCGCCGGATCACCGCCGGTGGTCCGCCGACTCATTGCTATCTGGGTAAGAGAAAACACAATTCTAGATCATTGTACTATAGTAAAAAAAACATGATGTTTTTCTTCTTACTGATATAAACTAACTCTGCATACTATTATTTTTACCACTGTGTGTGTGTGTGAAGGGAAAACATTATACCATATAAGACCTAATATTGATTTCTCACTAACAGAAGAGATCAGATTCTAGTTTCATTCTCACTGGCAACAACCCAAACAGACCCAACAGTGTCATAACATGCATTTTTAAATAAAGTTATATTCCACCTAAAATATTGTTTAGACTCAAAGACCAATCGTTGTGTTAGTAGTTAAAAAGCTCTATTTTGCAAGTCAAAATGGGACAAACTAATAGAGAGATTAGTCCACTGGGTGGGACCTTCAGGTTGAAACCTTCGATGTCGATTGCATTTTAGTAGTTGGCAAAAATATTTTGCACTAAACAGTTATTTTTGCACCATTTTCTGATTTCTAGATGAAATAATTTTTACATTTCCAGCACTGGAACGATTTGTATCACTCGCCATGGTGCCAACTCTCAGACAGGTTGTAGCCTAAAGCTTTCAGCGGCAGTGTGGACTGATGCAATTGACAAAATTCAAACAAGAGAGCCAATCAAAAGCATCAGAATAGCTTTCCTTTACTAAATGGCCTTTAAATGGCAGGAGGCATCGTGCACATCAACAGGCGAAACAACAAATTAATATTATTCAACATATCTTTTTACAGAAAATATTCAGATGTAACCCCATTTGTAACCGTTAACATTTTCATGAGTAACAGTAATTTAATTACACATTTTATCCTCAGTAACTGTAACGGATTACAGTTACATTTATGAATGGACTTTCAATGGATGGACAAAAATCTCTCTGATTTCATCAAATAAATCTTTATTTGTGTTCCAGGTAACACTTTAGAATACTGTTCCGTCATTAATGAATATCTACACAGGAACAAATGAGTAATGCATTATTAACACTCTATAACTACTATTACCTAACAAGAAACTCTGATTAACAAATAAGTAAGTAATAGGCAAGGCAAGTTTATTTATATAGCACATTTCATACACAATGGTAATTCAAAAAGCTTTACATATAAAATGTATTAAAATAATGATAAAATAATTACAACATATGCATAAAAAATAAAAATGCCATGCATAAGAAATAAACAGTGTTGGGGAGGTTACTTTGGAAATGCAATAGGTTGCAGATTACAAGTTACCCTATTTAGTTCAATTTCTTTATTAAAGTAATGTAACTGATTACATTTCATTACTTTTCGATTACTTTTCTAAATTTCCAGCACTGGAATGCTTTTTTATCACTCGCCATGGTGTCAACTCTCAGACAGGTTGTAGCCGAAAGCTTTCAGCGGCAGTGTGGACTGATGCAATTGACAAAATTCAAACAAGAGAGCCAGTTAAAAGCATCAGAATAGCATCGCTTTACTAAACGGCCTTTAAATGGCAGGAGGTATCGTGCATCAAAAACAGCAACAAATGAATATTATTCAACATAGCTTTTTACAGAAAATATTCAGATGTAACCCCCTTTGTAATCGTTAACATTTTCATAAAGTAACTGTAATTTAATTACACATTTTTTTCTCATTAACTGTAACGGATTACAGTTACATTTATTTTGTAATTAGATAACGTAATCTACATTTACATTTATGCATTTGGCAGACGCTTTTATCCAAAGCGACTTACAGTGCCCTTATTACAGGGACAATCCCCCTGGAGCAACATGGAGTAAAGTGCCTTGCTCAAGGACACACTGGTGGTGACCGCTGGGATTGAACCAGCAACCTTCTGCGTATCAGTTCCATGGTTTAACCCAGGGGTTTTCAAACTGGGGTCCAGGGACCCCCAGGGGTGCTCCAGAAGGTTCAAAGGGGTCCCCAGAAAATTTCAGAGAATAAAAAGACAAAACAAAAATGGATTAAGTCTACCGAACATTCTACCTGTTTCTCTCCTTTCTTGCCGTAAACCTACTTTCCAGAATTGTATATGTTTGCTTTATATCTTTCTAGTGAGTTTTTCTCACTATAGTCCCCTTTATCTCGCTCACTGGGGTTGTAATACAGTATTCTTAACGCAGTATGTGTATTTATAATGTCATACTTACTATTTATCTAACACTTTACAAACTTTTTTTCATACACAAAAATATATAGATAGATTTTAGGTAGGGGGTCCCCCATGAAGGTTCATCATATTTGGGGGTCCTTGGCATCATAAAGTTTGAAAAACCCTGGTTTAACCCACTGGACCACCATCTCACTTCTAGTTACATGTAGTTAGTTACTCCCCAACACTGGAAATAAAACTCCTGAATCATTTCGGGGCACCCCTGTCTGGTATCGGAGAGATTGAGGGTCAGGTTTATGATTTTACACTAGAACTTTTTGGCGGTGTCGAGTGTCTTTTCTCTCTCAGAGGTGGAAACCCCAGCTGCAACGCGCACCTCACCCTGTTTAAAAAATAAATAGAACATAGTCACAGCATGTTAGACCAAACCATGTGGGTTTTATATTATATTCTTTCATTTGGATTTAAATAACAGTTATAATATGTCAAAAGGATATTATGTTTTAACTTTACCGGGGTATGTGATATTAAGCATCGTCCGCCTCATCACCTCTCTTACACAAGAGCGTGCATTATGCGTCACCGGCACGGGCCCTTATGCACTGGCATTTAACGACTTTCCTAGACCACCAGCTCTCTCAGAGGTTGGTTTCTCACACTTCACGTCTAAGTGTGCCTATTCCTCACCCTTCTCCCAACCGCTCTCACCCAGACAGCCCTAACCACAGAAAATAAGATTAAGAACTACTATATACATTGCGTACTATATAAAACTATATACAACTACTATATAATAGGGCTTAGTGCTTTACAAAAACCTTAAAAGCTTACAATGACTTCAGTAAATACTAGAGAGTTATCATGTTTTTCACTTTAGAATACTGATCCAAATCATTAGTAATTCCTTCTGAAGGATTTGGTAATACTTGAGTCATTAATAGTATGTTACTATGACCTTCACTTTAGAATTAATTATATATTATGCATTACTCTCATTAATTATGAATCTGTACAGTATAGTTCTTAGTATCCTCTGGGGGGTGAAAAAAATAGAAGATATTGATTAACTGATAGTGAACTACCTCATTCAACTGAGCACTATTACTTACTAATTAATTAATCAGAGTTTCTTGTTAGGTAATTGTAGGTACTAGAATGTTAATAGTGTGTTACTCATTTGTTAGTGTGTAGTTATTCATTAATGATGGGACAGTATTCTAAAGTGTTACCGTGTTCAAAATATGAAAGAAGAGTCTTTGTGGGTTTGGAACGACATGAGGGTGAGTAATTGATGAAGGATTTTTCATTTTCGGGTGAACTATCCTTTTAAACCAATACACACACACACACACACACACACACACACACACAGGTTTGTTTTGCTATCTAAGTGAGGACATTCCATAGACGTAATGTTTTTTATACAGTACAAACTGTACATTATATCCCCCTACACTAACCCTACCCCTAATCCTACCCATAACACACACACACACACACACACACACACACACACACGTATATGATGTGTATATGATGTTATGTCAAGATGATGGAGTTGCGTATTCTGTATGTCTAAGAATATTTTAGCCATTAAGTTTGCTAGAGTACTGCATGTCTGCTTACACATCCACTGAGATGAGTTTCACCACTCATCCGAGAAGTTTCTTCTGTTGACAGCTGAAGCTGGAGAGTGGTGAAATATCTTACATGTTTTACTCAAGTTCAGTTTCTTCTGACTTATTCTTAGCAAATATATGCTTTATTAAAGGGAACATTCAGTTTGATGCATATTTTATATTAGACTGTAATTACACTGTTGCATTTATCATGTTTTATTTGAATAGACTGATACTGAGTGAAGATAACAAACAGCAATTCTAATATCCCATCATTTGAAATTAGGCCTCATAAGCTGTCAGTTGTACTCCAGGAGGTTTGAGCTTGCCTTTGTAACTCAGAGGAAAGCTTATCTAAATCGATGGATATCTTCTACTTTAAAGTCTGAGGATAGAACAAGCACTACTGTATGATTGAAGCAGTATATCCTAATGTTTAAGAACTGCCCTGACAGGAATATGTGAACATTGTTTATGGGAAATGTCCACTAGGATCTGGTGTGTTTACCATTAATCTTTTGCTTTGGCAATCAGTCTTAAAGCAAAAGCCCCACTTGGGAGCATTTAACATCTATTCTGGTTTATGTCATGGTTTTGGTTTGTCTCCTAATATAGGACCTTGTACAGTACCAGCATGTGGTATTGGCTCAATGTATATGTAATCAAATCACATAAATCTTTATCTTTTTGAGGATACATGTTCATACAAAAATAGGGTAAACGGCAGCTCAACCGGGCTTCGATTGATGCGCAAGAACCAATTAGGTTTGTTACCTATGTAAACGATGCCTGAATTAAATCTGATCATCATATACAGTAACAAGTGGACGCATCTCATCAGAAGATTGGGATTAAACTGCTTGATTCATATGGATTATCATATTTGAAGTTACATTGAAACATACTGCAACTTATTCCAATATTCCATATTTCAAAGCGACTTATATAATGCAATGAGAGAGGTACATGAGCCCAAGTTTATTTGTACAGTGCATTTCCCACATGCCGGTAGTTTCAGTACTTTAAATCAATTAATTACGTTTGTATGAATGTCATATGCCACTATAATTAAAGCTTGAACATAATTTATACACCAGTGCGTGTCAGGGTTCTGCCTTGTTTCAGTGTGTTTTTGTTCATGTGTCTTGGGCTATATTCAGACTGCAAGCAAAACTCAGATTTTTTTTGCATATACAAATTTTATCCATATGGGTTTTTGAAAGTTTGGAGAGCAAAAAAAGAAGAAAGAAATCAGATTCAATCCTCATATGGTGGTGGTTTGAAATGGGATTCCAAACAGATTTTTACAGATGTGTCTCCGTCTAGCTGCTCGGATTTCAAAATGTTTTTCGCAATACAATGAAAACCGTCAAAACCGGTGAACGAAATGCCAGAAGTATTCATAGAGTCATACAATATACATTATATTGGCAAAAGTATTTGGACACTTCTCCCAATTATTGAATTCAGGTGTTCCAATCACTTCCATGGTCACAGGTGTATAAAATCAAGCACCTAGGCATGCAGTCGCTTCTACAAACATTTGTGAAAGAATGGGTCGCTCTTAGGAGCTCAGTGAATTCAAGCGTGGTACCGTGATAGGTTGCCACCTGTGCAATAAGTCCATTCATGAAATGTCCTCACTAATAAATATTCTACGGTCAGCTGTTAGTGGTATTATAACAAAGTGGAAGCAATTGGGAACAAAAGCAACTCAGCCACGAATTCGATGGACGAGTCTGGGTTTGGTGGTTACCAGGAGAACGGTACTTGCCTGACTGCATTGTGCCAAGTGTAAAGTTTGGTGGAGGGGGGATTATGGTGTGGAGTTGTTTTTCAGGGGTTGGGCTTGGTCCCTTAGTTCCAGTGAATGGAACTATCAATGTTTTAGCATACCAAGAAATTTTGGACAATTTCATGCTCCCTACTTTGTGGGAACAGTTTGGGGATGGTCCTTTCCTGTTCCAACATGACTGTGCACCAGTGCACAAAGCAAGGTCCATAAAGACATGGATCAGTGAGTTTGGTGTGGAGGAACTTCACTGGCCTGCACAGAGTCCTGGCGTCAACCCGATAGAACACCTTTGGGATGAATTATAGCGGAGACTGCGAACCAGGCCTTCTCGTCCAACATCAGTGCCTGACCTCACAAATGCGCTTCTAGAAGAATGGATAAAAACTCCCATAAACACACTCCTAAACCTTGTGGAAAGCCTTCCCAGAAGAGTTGAAGCTGTTATAGCTGCAAAGGGTGGGCCAACTCCATATTAAACCCTACGGATTAAGAATGGGATGTCCTTAAAGTTCATGTGCATGTAAAGGCAGGTATCCCAAAACTTTTGTCAATAATGTATGTCCAAAGATTTTGGCCGTGACTACAGCACAGAACATCACAATATATACAAATGTCCTCTGTCACTGAGTTTTTCTGTGCAACACCACGACTCGACAGGCGCATATTAGGAGAGTGAGATGATTGATGCACCTCCATTTTTCCTGCATATGCTTGTCATTACCAAAGCAACCCATGAAGATAGGTTGGTTATGTCTGGACACACCGATATTATTTAATCGTCTCAATCTGCTCCCTAGTTCAGTAGTCAGGGCACTGATCAGGGAGTCGGCCATTTTAAAGGCTGTCTCAATCGCAGAATCCATCCAGTGCACTGAAACGTCCCTTAAAAGTCCCACAATGCACCGCTAAACCCAGGGTGCATCGATGCTCACTATGTTCCCTTAATGGAAGTTCTCAAGTGTGAAACTCAAATCACACGAGCCACTAAAAATAGAAATGTTTATTTTATTATATTTCAGCATAAACACACATCGATAGACAGGTAATGAACACAATCTAGCAAACATTTATAATTTATATATGGCTGAAATGTTGCGCGTAAATGTAACAAGCAAAGTATTTATCATAATGTTCTTTAAATAACATTAAAAATAACAGAGTGTCTATTCACATCAAGTGCAGATAGCGTGCCTTGTCGACAAGTGCTATTCACACTAGCAATGCCTGGTTGGGCCAACCAAGAATTTAAAAAAAAAGTGGTAAGCTGTGGAGTGTGGTAAGCTGCTAAGGCCGCTACTTACACCTTTATTGTGGAGGGAGCTAACCCAGCGGAGAACCTCTCCTGCAGGAATTCAAGCACCGCGCTCACTGGGCAGTTAACTGGATCCCACAGGTGATCTCTGCACCAAGAGGTGAAGAGTCTCCACTTAGGAGCGTACACTTTCCCACAATGCACCGCTAAACCCAGGGTGCATCGATGCTCACTATGTTCCCTTAATGGAAGTTCTCAAGTGTGAAACTCAAATCACGTGAGCCAACTGACTACACATAATGACCGATAACAACACGTGATATGTGTTTTAAAAATAGAAACGTTTATTTTATTATATTTCAGCATAAACACACATCGTTAGACAGGTAATGAACACAATCTAGCAAACATTTATAATTTATTTACGGCTGAAATGTTGCGCGTCAATGTAACAAGCAAAGTATTTATCATAATGTTCTTTAAATAACATTAAAAATAACGGTGTCTATTCACACCAAGTGCAAATAGCGTGCCTTGTCGGCAAGTGCTATTCACACTAGCAATGCCTGGTTGGGCCAAACAAGATTTAAAAAAAAAACACTGATATTTCAGTTTCTTCAGTGGTACAATCAGTAAAGCATATGGCTAAAGGATCTTAGCTTTGACGTGATCAACCCAGGTTCAAATTTCAATAAAAATTAAGAAAATGTTCTAAAACATCTCGGTTACGACTGTAACCTTAGTTCCCTGTATAGGGAATAAGATGCTGCGTCACCACTTTGGAAACGCCTCTGCGTGATTGTGTCGTTAAGCACGTATGTCATCAGTCCAATAGAGAGACGGAACGTCATAGGCGGGTGACGTCATAGACCCGGAAACTATAAAGCATACCGGCAAACACACGCCAATAGCTTCTGGAATAAGGATGAAGCAAGACGCTTGCGGGCAGTAATGTCGAGAGTAGCATTAATGTCGAGCTCATAAAACCTGATGAAAGTGTGCGGAGAGGACAATTCCTGCCGCATCACAAATATCATGCAGGGAAGCTCGGACAGCCAAAGTAGAAGGCTGCCCGGCCACCACATAAGCAAGTGAGATAGCCTCGACTACCCACTTGCTCATCCTCTGCTTAGAAGCCGGACCACCTCTCGAGGGTGACCCGTAACAGACAAACAACTGTTCTGATCTTCTCCACAGGGCAGCTCTGTGAACATAAGCATCAAGTGCACAAACAGGGCAAAGCAGATTAAGTTTTTCCTGGTCTGACGTCAGAAACGGAGGAGGACAGAAGGCCTGAAGTACTAAGGGTCTCACAAGATTAGTGGGAACCTTTGGAATATAACCCGGCCTAGGGTGAAGAAAGGCCTTAGCCATACCCCGTGCAAATTCCAAGCACGAGGGTGCCACAGAGAGGGCTTGTAAATCTTTTCAGAGAAGAAATCGCAAGAAGAAAGATGAAAAAGATGGTCTTAAGAGTGAGAAACTTCTCAGGAACTTCTTCGAGCGACTCGAAGGTAGCCTCAGAAAGGCCTTGAAGGACAATGGCCAAGTCCCAGGCCGGCATCCTGGTGCGTACTGCAGGTCTTAACCTCAAAGTGCCACGAAGGAAACGAGTAACTAGAGGGTGTTCCCAAAGAAACACCACCCAAAGGAATGTGGTAAGCTGCTAAGGCCGCCATGTACACCTTTATTGTGGAGGGAGCTAACCCAGCGGAGAACCTCTCCTGCAGGAATTCCAGCACCGCGCTCACTGTGCAGTTAACTGGATCCCACAGGCGATCACTGCACCAAGAGGTGAAGAGTCTCCACTTCAGAGCGTACACTTTCCTCGTGGAGGGAGCGCTAGAGTGCAGAATGGTCTCCACAACCTCGGTTGAGAGACCAGAACTTATGAGCTGGGTCCCCTCAGAGGCCAACAGTTTCCACAGCTCTGGGCGAGGGTGCAGGATGGCACCACCCGCCTTAGAGATAAGGTCCCTCCTGAGCTGAATCTCCAGGGGAGAGACGTCGAGGAGAGACACAATGTCCGAGAACCATACTCAGGCCAGCCAGAATGGAGCTACAAACAGGAGACGGGCCCCCTCCCGGCGCACTCTCTCTAGCATCCGTGGCCAGAGATACTCACTGACACAGTGCCCCCAGAGACGGGCCTTGGGCCAGAAACCAAGGATCCTTCCACATAACCAAGGTGCGGAGACACTGCCGTGTTACCTTGATCACGTGAAAAGGGTTTCCCCTCTGGGAAAAACCCTTGGTCTTGAGCCACCACTGTAATGGTCTCATGTACAACAGGCCACAAGGAATCATGTTTGACGGTGCTGCCGTCAGACCTAACAGCCTCTGATACTGTTTGACAGTGAGAGACTGGTCTAGCTTCACCCCTTTCACTGCTGAGAGGATAGACCCTATGCGAGGCTCTGATAAGCGGGCCTGCATAGAGACCGAACTCCAACTCACGCCTAGATACAGTACATTATTCTCTGAACTGGAGAAAGGACGCTCTTCTTGGAGTTGAGCCTCAGCCCTAACTTCCTCATATGCATCTCGATGTTGAACCACCAGACATGCTAACTGCACCAGAATCAGCCAGTCGTCAATATAATTGAGAATGCGAATCCCCTGCATACGCAAGGGGACTAGCGCCGCGTCCACACACTTCGTGAAGGTGCGGGATGAAAGAGCTAGACCGAAGGGAAGCACCCGATATTGGCATGCTTCTCCCCCGAAAGCGAACCTCAGGTACTTCCTGTACTGTGGAAGGTTGGAGACATGAAAATATGCATCTTTGAGATCTATCGTGACAAACCAGTCCTCGGACCTGATTTGAGACACAATGGGTTTGAGTGTAAGCATCCTGAACTTGAACTTTTCTACTGAGTAGTTGAGGAAGCTCAGATCTAGAATAGGGCGCAGCCCCCCATCCTTCTTTGGCACGATGAAGTACCGGCTGTAAAACTCTGACTCCCTGTCAGGTGGAGAAACCCTTTCTATAGCCCCTTTTTGCAGAAGAGTCTGTACTTCTTCAGTCATAACCAGAGCCTGCTCCACCACCGTGGGCAGAACCCCATTGAAACTGGGTGGGCGACACCTGAAAGGCGTACCCTTTTTTTATAAACTGTAGGACCCACCAAGATATATTCGGCAGATTCTCCCACTCTGCCAGAAAATCTACTAAGGGTACCAGCCTCTCATGACTGGCCTCTGATGTACTCTGCACCGCGAGCGCAGGGCCCTGAAGCGGTGAACCGGCAGGGAACAACTGGCTTGACAGCGGCATTTCCCTCCTCGGAGGGCGCAAGCCAAGCCTGCACTCGGGCGGGGTTAGTGGATTGACCCTGTGAGGGCACCGAAGGCAGACGGGCACCATATGCTGAGGTGAACACCGCCTGCCCCTGGGGGGGACCACCCTCACTGCCCTGGGGCCACTGGCATCAGGGCTTCTTAGAAGCAGCCTTCCTCAAGATTATTACGGTCCTCAGATCCGTCTTATCCTTGTAAGGCTGCGCCTGAGAGTGCCGTCCGCCGCCCCACCCTTTCTAAAAGAGATACGGGTGGCAACGATCTGTTTTTGCTGCACTCGGTGTGAGGAGCTCGTACTCGGGGTCAGCTGTTCCCGCACAGCTGCAGACGAGACCTGGGGCTTACAGGGAAGGAGTGCAGCAGCTTGTTTCTTTGCCTCCTGGAACCTGTCGATGACAGTGGTGACAGTGTCACCGAACAGGCCCCCAGGAAACAGTGGTGCATCAAGCAGGAAGCTTTTATCCTTCTCCTTACTATCAGTTAAATTTAGCCACAGATGCCTCTTCGTGGCCACCAGGGCTGCCATAGAACGGCCTATACATCTAGCCGTCTCCTTGGTGGCCCGGAGAGCTTAATCTGCCGAAGATCAGAGCTCATTCACAACATCTTCCCCGATCTCCTGGCTTTTCCCCAGGACCACGATAGCCATGGTGTGCAGGCATGCAGCGGCTTGACCCGCTGCCGAGTACGCTTTGCCCACTAGCGCTGATGTAGTTCTGAGTGGCTTAGTGGGCAAAGATGGGGCTTTAATGGTTGATACTGACTCAGGAGAGAGATGGCTCGCAAGCGTCTCCTCCACCCTCGGCACTGAAGGGTCTTTTCAGCCCCACGATGTTACTATCAGGGAACGAGGGTTACATACGTAACCGAGACGATTTTCACTCAGTATGCTATTTCACTTAGTAAATAGCATCTATCGCTATTTGCACTTAGTGTAAATAGCAATTATCACTAAGAAAATATGCAAATAGCCGCTGCCTAAATATGTCAGAAAGATATCAGCTCTGCTGTTGTTCATAAGCACCAGTAATTATATTCTAATGAGGACATTGAACCATCGCCGGAAAAAGTTATCAGTATACCAATGTGTAGTGAGCCAGTGTCCTTTACTATCCTTACCAGTGTCCGATTTCATGAACACAATGTACTGATTCACAAGCTCGGGAGCTAGGGAGAGCGCTTTGAGACACACCCTTAGTCTTCATTGTGCCCTAGTTAGTTTCCTTAGTAACTGATTATGTTCATATGTCATTCATTTAGTTCCCATGTTATCTCTGTGCATATACACTCCCTGTTTCTTTGTTAGTTCTCGTCTTTGAGTTAAGTGGTGTTAGCGTGTTATACCTTGTATACTTTGTGTTGATTAAAAGTATCTCCATTGATTATCTGCATTATCCATAACACCAGAATATTCAGCAGTAATCTAATAAGACAATATTCTGATTAAGGTTTTTTACATTTTTACACTTTACGAAAGCTTCAAGTGCAGTTAATTATTTGTTATGCTATACATGCAAATAGACGACGGCGGATACAAATTCTCCAGCAATGGGCCTCCTCTGCCACTGCAACAAACTTGCCGGTACTGGTGGGAGAGAGTTGCTTGAAGCCAAGCCATGCTCTCTTGTTTGATGTGTGCGTATGTGTCCTGTCGCAAAATTCAGCGAAAACTCCTACTGTTAATGCTATCACTGTAGATATGCTGTTTTAAGGTTTGTTCACATTGTTAGATTTGCACCATGGTTTTGGATTTTGGCTAAAAAGCAACTGGGTGACTGTTGCTGGGTAACTGGTCATTGACAAAGACCAGGCATGCCACATTCCTCTATTGTGTAATGCAATATATATCGTGCCACACTCCTATACACATCATTATAACATTGAACTGTTGAAGTCTGGTACATCTTTACCCAACTTTATCCCATCTACTGAACTCTATTTGCCGCTTAATTAAAGTATTTTTGTAGAATATGTGATTCTCTTACAGGGACGTTTTCTAGGTGTTTGGGTGGGATGTACTGTACACTATTCTTTTAGTCTTAATTTTCACAGATATCCCTTTTTACCATTTTGTCAGATTTTTCAGTCTGAATAATAACTGTTGCACTTTTTCATTCTGGAAAACATAATCATTTTAATTATTCACTTGTGTAGGGAGTCATTTTTCATCTCTGTAAACAGCCCTTAGAATACAAGGACTGAATACTAAAATTATATAATTTCAGAAAATTTTTTATCATAATAAAATTATGACCATATTATAAATAATTTCAGCTTTGGTCCTGAAATTCTCATCTTAAAATGAGATAATTAGTTAAAAGAGCTGTAAGCTTTTTCGGTTGCACTTACACGTACATGAAATAACTAAGTAATATATGCTAATTGGACTTAATATTCAGTTCAATTTGATTTACGTTTAAGTCTAAATTGTGTTTTATGATACATAGAAGTGGCTGTCAAAGTAATGTCCATATGGCAATAATTTGGAATGAAAGAGCAGCACACTTTAGCATTAAAAGTGTATTATTATGGAAATAATATACTTCAAAGGAATACACTTAAGTGTGAACTGAATGTAATATTTCGAGCACTTAATTGTGATGTTATTTACAATTAAATGAATAGATTACATTTACATTGAATGCAATTAGTTGAAATTAAAGGGATAGTTCAGTCAAAAATGAAAATTCTGTCATAATTTACCCACACTCAAGTTGTTCCTGTATGAGTTTCCTTCTTCTGCTGAACACAAAATAATATATTTTGTAGATTATGGTAACCAAACAGTTGGTACCCATTGACTTCCATAGCCCCCCTAGCCTTCCATACCCCCCCCCCCCCCCCCCCAACACACACACACACACGTTTAGTGAAGTTCATACATTTCAAAGCGAACAAAAATGAACTATGAATTCAGCTAACGAATCAGGCACCAGAGTAAGTTTATCTTCTTTGAATTTCTATTTATTTTCAGTATGTGACATCCATTAACACTGTTTCTCTATGAACATCGCTTCATTAGTGCTCACACAGATGCATGGTTGCATGTGATTATGTTATGGAAATTTGTATAGTTCTGGTCTTTAGAACAAATAAATGAATATAATATGATTTCAATGCATTTGTACATATTCACTGAACATTACCTCACATATTATCAGTAACTGGGATTGAGATATTAAAATACACTCGACTGCTAGACAAACACACTATAAATGGACATTATAAGTGTACAATGCGACACTGTGTATATTCACTAACTGCATGCAATTTTCATAGCTCAGTCATTTTCCAAAGTATCTGGCATACAAAACAACAAATATGATACATGCCTATACTCACATAGTTTAAACATGAAAAATCATTGCAGAGCATGGGATGAGCTGTTTCTCATATCACTCTGCAACTGCCATAACTGAACGTCAGAAACCGCTATCTTAGTTTTGAAATTAATTAATTCATTGACTTCTTTGTTTCATAATTGATAACCTTTGTAACAGACATTTACTGAACTGAATTGAATCAATAATGACACTATTGTCTTATGCTCAAATTAATTTTGTAGTTGATGGACTTTGCAACATCGACATTGAACTGAATCAACATTGAATTGACTTGAGCTGGATAATAATTATATTGTCTTCTGTAGAGCTGCTTTGCAGCTGAATTGAATTACTGATTAACTTTGCAACATAGTTTCACGGTTTTGGCTGTAGAGTAACGTTCGAAGATGAACAAAATAGTAATTTAATAGAGTAATAAACAAGAGAATACCCAGGAGAAACACAACCACATAACACTTAGACATTAACAAAAGCAAGACAAGGGACTAACTGAAACAGAGGGCGTAAATAGAGCTGGAACGAATTCCACTGATGGCAAGTTTGAAGCAAAACCCAAGTGCAGTTTATTCCAACAAAACATGAACAGATGAAAAATAAACAAAGGAGCCATTGCTAGACTCTTGACGGGGACAGGAGCCGTCGCTGGACTCTAGACGGGGACAGGAGCCGTCGCTAGACTCTAGACGGGGACAGGAGCCGTCGCTGGACTCTCGACTGGGACAGGAGCCGATGCTGGACTCTCGATGGGGACAGGAGCCGTCGCTGGACTCTAGACGGGGACAGGAGCCGTCGCTGGACTCTAGACAGGGACAGGAGCCGTCGCTGGACTCTGGTCAGGGGCTGGAGCCTTCGCTGGACTCTAGACAGGGACAGGAGCCGTTGCTGGACTCTAGACGGTGACAGGAGCCGTCGCTGTACTCTAGACGGGGACAGGAGACAGAGTCACCTCTGGACTTGGGACAGGAGCCGTCGCTGGACTCTCAACGGGGACAGGGGCCGTCGCTGGACTCTAGACGGGGACAGGAGCTGTCGCTGGACTCTAGACGGGGACAGGAGCCATCGCCGGACTCTAGACGGGGACAGGAGCTGTCACTGGACTCTGGTTAGGGGCTGGAGCCTTTGCTGGACTCTGGTCATGGGCTGTAGTCCTTTCTTGGCTGGGGACAGGAGACAAAGTCCTCTCTAGACTGGGGACAGGAGACAGAGTAACCTCTGGACTCGGGACAGGAGCCGTCGCTGGACTCTCAACGGGGACAGGGGCAGTCGCTGGACTCTAGATGGGGAAAGGAGCCGTCGCTGGACTCTAGACGGGGACAGGAGCCGTCACTAGACTCTGGTCAGGGGCTGGAGCCTTCGCTGGACTCTAGACGGGGACAGGAGCCGTCGCTGGACTCTAGACGGGGACATGGACTCTAGACGGGGACAGGAGCCATCGCTGGACTCTAGACGGGGACAGGAGCCGTCGCTGGACTCTAGACGGGGACAGGAGCCGAAAATGAAAATGAAATCTGCATCTCCATAAAGTTGGTCAGCAGCAGGAAGCATGAAGTGCTCTAAAACTTTCTGGTATACGGCTGCGTTGACCTTGGACCTCAGAAAACACAGCGGACCAACACCAGCAGATGACATGGCACCCCAAACCATCACTGACTGTGGAAACTTTACACTGAACCTCAAGCAACATGGATTGTGTGCCTCTCCTCTCTTCCTTCAGACTCTGGGACCCTGATTTCCAAAGGAAATGCAAAATTTACTTTCATCAGAGAACATAACGACACTACGGTGATTGGGCTCATCAGCAACAACGATGAGACTGCCTACAGGGAAGAGATCCAGCACCTGGCCACATGGTGCGCTGATAATAACCTGCTCCTCAACACCACCAAAACGAAGGAGCTCATCGTGGACTTCAGGAAGGAGTCAAGAGGCACACACGACACCATCCACATCAATGGAATGGCTGTTGAACGTGTCTCCAGTTTCAAGTTCCTGGGGATCCACATCTCGGCGGACATGTCGTGGACGACCAACACCTCCAGCCTGGTCAAGAAGGCTCACCAGCGCCTCTTCTTCCTGAGGACACTGAGGAAGAATCAGCTCTCCTCGGCTATCCTGGTGAACTTCTATCGCTGCGCAATAGAAAGCATCCTGACCAACTGTGTGGCAGTATGGTATGGGAGCTGCTCTGTTGCGGAGCGCAAGGCACTGCAGCGGGTGGTGAAAACTGCCCAGCGCATCACAGGGACTCCACTGCCTGCCATCGAACACATCCAGAGGAAACGCTGCCTGCATCGAGCTCGCAGCATCCTCAAGGACTCCTCTCACCCAGCCCACAGACTGTTTTCTCTCCTGCCCTCCGGCAGGCGTTTCAGGATCCACCGGACCAGGACCAGCAGACTAAAGAACAGTTTTTTCCCCAGAGCTGTCTCTTTACTGAACTCAAACCCCGTTGATCCACTTCCCTCATAAACTGATAACTCTCCTACCTCACATCTTCCTTCACTTTGTTATTTGCACTACCGACTGTTTATCACAGTAACAACTGTTTACATATGCATCTTGCACTGCCATATCTTAACTGGATTATGCTCATTTGCACTGCCGACTGTATTTATAGTACCAATGTTTACATTTGCATTTTGCACTGTACTTCTAACTGTAATATGCAACCACTTTCCACTGCACTTTACACTTTTTTTTCCGGATAGCTCTGTCCATAATTTATTGCACTACCCTAATCCACTGCTATTCCTCATATAAGCCTAGCATATTATTGTATACCTCTATCTGGAAAATTCTGTTTATAGTAATAGCCATCTGTATATTGTATTCATAGTACATATTCACCTGTAATTTCTGTTTATAGTAATAGCCATCTGTATATTTATTCACTGTACATATTCACCTGTAAATTCAGTTCTGTTTATAGTAATAACGTCTCTCTATTTATACATATTTATACATATTCAGTACATATCCATGTCCTGTACTTACGCATCCATTGTATATCCTGCACTTGCTGCTATTGCACTTCTGGTTAGACCTAAACTGCATTTCGTTGCCTTGTACTTGTACTTGTGTAATGACAATAAAGTTGAATCTAATCTAATCTAATCTAAACTTTGGACCACTTTTTTTCCTTTTTGTCTTCAGCACAGACAAGGCTCTTCTGACGCTGTCTGTTGTTCAAGAGTGGCTTGACACGAGGAATGCGACAGCTTAAACTCATGTCTTTTTTATACGTCTGTGCGTAGTGGTTCTTGAAGCACTGACTCCAGCTCCAGTCCACTCTTTGTGAATCTCCCCCACATGTTTGAATGTGTTTTGTTTCACAATCCTCTCCAGGGTGCGGTTATCCCTATTGCTTGTACACTTTTTCTACCACATCTTTTCCTTCCCTTCGCCTCTCTATTAATGTGCTTGGACACAGAGCTCTGTGAACAGCCAGCCTTTTTTGCAATGACCTTTTGTGTCTTGCTCTCTTTGTGCAAGGTGTCAATTGTCGTCTTTTGTCAGCAGTCAGCAGTCTTCCCCATGATTGTGTAGCCTACAGAACTAGACTGAGAGACCATTTAAAGGCCTTTGCAGGTGTTTTGAGTTAATTAGCTGATTAGAGTGTGGCACCAGGTGTCTTCAATATTGAACCTGTTCACAATATTCAAATTTTCTGAGATACTGAATTTGGGATTTTCCTTAGTTGTGTGTTATAATCATCAAAATTAAAAGAAATAAACGTTTGAAAAATATCAGTCTGTGTGTAATGAATTAATATAATTTACAAGTTTCACTTTTTGAATGGAATTAGTGAATAAATCAACTTTTTGATGATACTCTAATTATATGACCAGCACCTGTATAGTGTATATCAAAAAAATACCTGCATGTAATTATTGTTGTAATTAGCTTCTGCAGTTACATCAATAACCCATACCACCAAACCTGACCCTAAACTTACCCGTATCCATCAAGTGTTTTGCAATACAATATGAACACAATTTATAGGCTACATTGTCCCAAATAATATATATTTTTTTAAGTACATAGTAGTTAAAAAGTTAAAGTTAGTTAAAGACACCAATAAAGTGTGACAAATTTGTTGACGATAAATACAATGATTTTTAAATTCATTTTGCGGACACATTTATGTGGCCATGTGTAAATAGGGTCTAACAAATTCAATATTCAATATTCACATTAACATTCAAGTAAAATAACAAAAAATAACGCATAAACAATGACAGAAAAAACAGCATAAAGTCAGTAAACTATTTCAAACTAATTATCCTAAATCAGTAACCGTGTAATTTATGCATGCTGCAATGCACGTTGGGAGCTGGAAATTCCTTAACAATCAGCAACTCCAGACGACTCCAGACGACTTTGTTGAGACATTTCTGTGTGTCTGTGACTCAAAAAAACCCCATATGCTGGATCAAATGGAATTGCTTTTTTATATTGAGGATTTTGAACTGCAACTGAGAGCCTCAGTCCGCTCAGAAAGATTTTCTGCTTCCTCGTCAAATTGAACCACAAAGAGGATCTGTTTATTGCACATTTATCCATTTCATGTTTATTTATCTAACTGCCAGAGTCTCTAGAGGGCTGGAACAAAAAAAAGCTCATTTGTTAACATCACAGCGACTTTATCAATCTCATTAGGCTGATTGGCCAAAGGCAATAAAGAGACATGTGCAAAAAGTGTCCCAAAAGCAATTATGGCTAAACCTTCAGTGTCGCCCTGCTACGTTTGAGACCCCATAGCCTCATGGAGTCCAATTATAACACCTTCTAAGTACGCGCATGTGTGTGTGTGTGTGTGTGTGTGTGTGTGTGTGTGTGTGTGTGTGTGTGTGTGTGTGTGTGTGTGTGTGTGTGTGTGTGTGTGTGTACACTCCCCTGTTATGCCCGGTACACATTGTTGTCGTGGCTCCTAAACAGTGGCCCTACATCATACGATCATTTTCTGACAGTGTTGGATCATTTAGTTGGGTTATTTTCAAAGTGTTGGGTAGTTTAGTGCTGCTGGGTTAAATTTCCCTGACAGTAAAAATGATGCACCCCCTCATAAACTACCCAGCCTATGGGCTATAGTAACCAACTGCTGGTTTGCCAAACTGGAATAATCTGGATTGGTAACTTTCTGAGGTGATTCTAATAACTTTAAGATTTGTGTATGAAATAATTACAGTACAGATGAAAAACATTAGTAGTTTTGACTTTTTTTACAATTACATTTACTGTTGTGATTTGGAGAACATCTCCATTGATTAGTATGGGAGCGACACTTGTGCCACGTGCTGAACGAAAGGTGAGACTGTAATGTCCGACAGAGGACATTACAGGACATTTCGGACATTACATTATTTAACACAGCAAAATTCTGTTGAAAAGACAGTTCCAGCCGTACTGACACCAGTTCTTTTCTTTCCACAGATGCCAGAAGCGCAAAGAGTTTGCTCCTTTTGCTCCTGTCACTTTCTAAATGTTTGATGGTGTTGTTAATGAGCTTGCCTTGATTTAGACTGTTTAATGTCCATTAATTTCCTACATAAACTGCGTGCAGAATTAATAGGTATGTTGATTTTCTGATAATATTTTTTTCCAGGCACATTTTACCAATTCCAAACCACATTAATCTTAATAACTACTATTCATTTTGTATTTAATCATTTATAAGTGATATATAATTGTTCATGAAGACTGGAAATGAAAAATGCCTTATATTCAGGTGTGCAGAATTATTAGGCAAGTTTTCTTTTACTGATAAAACGAGCCAAAAAAAGAGTTTTAACTCAAAAATTATGAAATGCCCATGAGAAGGATACAATACTAATGAAATACTAGACATTGCAGTTAAGACATGACCATTGGGCAGTGAAATGCTCATTGGATCAGCAGGGTCAGACAAAAAGAGACAAAAACAGGTGGTGAACAAAAGACACATGTTAACTGCAAAATAATGAAGAATCGAATGTGAAACCATCAGGAACCCTTTAGTCTCCAGTGCCACATTTTCCAGAACTGCAACCTAGCAGTCTCTAGAAGTGCAAGGTGTCAGGATCTCAGAGACTTAAGTTAGGTAAAGAATCCCAAAAAATAATAATAATAATCACAAGCTGAAGTGTTGTAAAATACATGAAGACTGTTTTTTTATAGGCTTTATAGACAGATAGGTTGAGAGTGACTCTTGAAGGACCAGCACCATATCCTCTCGTACCACTGTTTGAGGAATTCATCTTCCAGAATCTGGCGGTAAGTTTTAGGAGTTCATGTCAGGGTGTGGTACATGAAAGGGAGCGAGGACTCAAGTGCAAATAAAGATGGGATTTATTTAATACAAAATAAAAAACAAACAAACAAAGCATCCACGAGGGGAAAATCAAACTAGAAATACTCAAACACAAGGAGCAGGAATATGTAGCAGGACAGAGAACAGACGACATCCGACATAAGACAACGATCCAGCATAGGGCTGCAGACACGAAGAGATTATAAAGTAGAGTGACAAATCAGGCAGGAAATGAGGGAGAACAGGTGGGGCAAATTAACCAATAATCAGATAACAAAAGGGCGGGGTGACAAGGGACCAGAGACATGAGGCTTGTTCGACTTCACCCAGCGATGCGCAGACCGATCGGCGGCTGACTTGAAGAAGTGCATGCCGGTTAGAAATTTTGTCCGACTTGAGGCAGCGCCGACGCCACGTGACAGTGACGTATGTCAATAAAGTGCCACAAGAGCGATTCGAGAGCAGCCGCCGAATACAGCCGGTGCAGTTTCTCCAGAGCGGCTGCTCGAGGCTGCAGGGGCTCTGATGAAGACACAGCTGTTCCACGATTGGCCAGATTCACCGCATGACAGCGATTACGTGTGTTTCGTGTTTATTCTAAAACCTTCAGCTCCACTAATGCGCACAAATCTGTTTTTTATAACAGTAAAACCTCCTTTCATGTAGTCGCGATGTTATACTGTCATGTTTATCAAAATATAACTGATTAAAAACATAGACCCCACTTTATTGATAGTGTAGGCTTATATGCTGAACTTTATTCTTGTACAAACACACGCTGTATTAAGCAGTACATGAAGTATTACATGACAATAATGTCCCTGAAACATCTGTGTATTGCCAAATATTGCATTTATTTCACTTCAGCTGATAAAGTATGCAAACACAGCACGGCACTGCAGGAAGCAGAAAGTGTCCAACTTCACGTCTCCGTTTGCAGCTCCTCCCCGCCTGCACGCGGCTACTCTCGCCGATCAGTTGCATCCAGCCGCAGCCGATGTCGAACACACCTATGACATCACACCAAGACCTTCCTGATCTCATACAGAGCAGACGTGCCTTCTATCTGCTCCCCGCTCTGCTTTTGTCTTTTTTTCTTGACTCCCTGCTTGCTGGACTCCTGAAAATACTGAAATGGAATTAATTAACTGGTCTCTCAGCGCGATTGACAAGATTTTCTCACTGAGGAAGGGTACTCCGGGAGAACCCACCTGCCCGGACGGGACCTTCCCCGCGGGCTACACGCGGGACGCCTGGAACAACTGGCAAGTCCTGTGCCTGGAAGTCCTGTCCGTGGAGGATATTGAGGATTTATTCATAATTGGCATTATGATAGTGGGGTTCCTATTTCTCGGCCTTGGGATTGCCCTGACCTATCGAAAAATGGGTAAGACAGCTGCCAGTAAATTCACCCAGCCGCTGTCTGTGGAAATTAAAGAGTGCTTCGTGGATGTGTGTGACCGACTGAAGGTATTAGATCAAAGAGTGACATTGATTGAGGAGCTGTGTAACATCTCAGCCCGGACTGCGGAGACGCAGGGAAGAGTGGGCTCCATCGGGGGTCAGGCTAGTGAACTGCTACGCAGTATGTCTGGTCTGACCATGAAATTGGATGAAATGTCCAGGTCCATTCATGAACCGGACGCTCGCCGCTGACGCTGAGGATCAGAACGGATTGATTGATTATGGTCTGGAAAATTACAGAAGATCAGCTAAATGGATTAAGATATTTTCCCTCATCCCATCGTCCAGCCTGTCCCTATCTCTCGGTTGGGAGGTCAGCTTGACAGCTGGGTCCTGCTATCTTGCTTTCGTTCCCTGTGCACGGCCATATCTCCTTTCAAGGACAAGCCACAGAACTGAACTTTGAAAACATCTTAAGTTATGGCTAACATTCTCACACAACACAAGAAGCTTCAAGACTCTTACTCGCATCATACACACCTCACCCCATCCCTGCCCCCCATCCAACCGTCTGCCTCCCCTTTCCTCCTTCCTATCTCCCTTACTATTCCCAACAAAAAATACCATCACGTGACCACGTGTACTGTGTGTACTATGTATGTAATGTTTGCATGTATGCTTAGCAATCTGCATTTCTTTATTTCTGGAGAGCGTGTGGCGGCGCTTTAAATAGCTGCGGCTCGGAGGCTTGCTCCAAACTTCATTTCGTTGCATTGTACTTGTACATGTGTAATGACAATAAACTTGAATCTCATCTCATCTCATCTCAAAACCACCACATGTGCTGCACAAGACAAGACAGACATGTGACAGTTAATTTTAGTCCATCTCTGCAAAACGGACTTCAGGATAGGAAATAGATTAAAAATGATCTCCCAAAACTTACCACCAGATTCTGAAAGATGAATTCCTCAAACAGTGGTACGAGAGGATGTGGTGCTGGTCCTTCAATTCTCACTCTCAACCTATCTGTCTTCTGTATTCACAACACTTCTTTGCGTATTTTACAACACTTCAGCTTGTGATTCTTATTAAGTGGGGGTCCTTTTTTAGGATTCTTTACCTAACTGAAGTCTCTGAGATCCTGACACCTTGCAATTCTGGTGACTCCAGGTAGGTTGCAGTTCTGGAAAATATTGGCTTTGGAGACACAAGGGTTCCTGATGATTTCACACGTAATTCTTCACCTTAATTCTTTTGCAGTTAACATGTGTATTTTCTTCCCCACCAGTTTTTGTCTGTTTTTGATGTTAAGTTGTATTTTTGTCTAGCTACTCTGTCTATCCTCCTGAGTTTTGTCATTAAAGAAAATTATATTGATTCTCCTTCGTCTTTTGTGCATTTATACACAACCAACTCCTGACACATTTGCCAAATTGGCCTCTTTTCCTTAGCCATCACCGCATCCATATTTTATATTCCATATGTCGTACCAAAGATTACTAGATCCATGTCGTACAGTGTGATTTGTAATGATCTTATAGGATTGCTGAAATCGCACAGTCTGTAGCAGTAGGCATTAGAATGACTGGACCATTGCTGGTCAAAATGTTTTTTAGAGTGGAAATCCATGCTGGTCTACGCTGCACTTTCAGCAGTCGGCTTCTACACCACACTGCTATACATAATGAATGGGTTCTCTTTAAGTTTGTGAGTGTATGCGTGTGTGTGAGCATGTGTGTTCTTGACTATGTGGTGTGTCAAGGCAAGACTTGTGTATCACACCACAGTGAGGTCTCCCGTCTCCCTCCAGGATTCCTCTCTGGGTCAAAAGTGCTACAGCTAAGTTTCATCTCATTATCATTCAGCCATGCTTCCACCTGCTGTAACACTTGCAATTAGAAAGGCCGAAGTGGCAGAGCTCCGACACTGACCCTGAGCTTACAGTACAAACACATTACAATGCTGATGACTCACCAAGTTTATTTATGCATTCTGCATTTTAAAACTGCATTTAGTGTTCTAATTATACCACCCCTGCTCACACCTTCACACCACTGTACTGAAAGAAACATGGAAAATGAAGAAACACTTCTAATACAGTATAATTGGGTATAGACGAACTGTTATGTTTTGTTTTGTCCTAAACCGGGCTCACACTACAGGAGTTTAACCCAGTTTATCCCAGATTTTCTCCTCCAGAGAATCGGAGAAAAAATCTTGTCGAGGACCTTGATCGATTCCGATGTTTGGTGCAGATTATCTGGTAATGTGAGCCGTTCACAGATCGAGTCTTGCACCTCCCGATCTGCTCTCACACAAATCGGGGCCGTCCTGATCATATCAAACATGTTTGATTATTTAGGATTTTAAATCAGGATGATTAGGAGAGAGCGGGGCACAACCTAATGCTTTTTGGCTTTCTCAATTTGTGTAAATGCTCTTGGGGTTCAGAGTATTTATTTTTTCCCACATTAATTTCCAAATGACTAAATGACAGCTTAAAATGTTATCTGATACAATCAAAAATATTTACAAGACAAAGTAAAATATTGTCAAAAAAATACAATTATTAACTTTTTCAAAGCACTTTTTATTAATTAAAAATACACTTTTTTTTCATAGTTCAAAACATAATAATAATTCATAACTTCTGAACATTGACTCTCAGTCATTATTCACCCTTTTCTCATGGTTTCTCAATAGAATTCATAAAAGTGACACATGATGTAGTCAGCCAGATCCGGGCCATATCCAGATCAGATGGAGGACCTGCGTCTAGACATGACCACAACGCATGATGTAGTTAGCCGGATCCGGGCCATATCTAGAACAGATGGAGGACCTGCGTCCAGACATGACCACAACGCATGATGTAGTTAGCCGGATCCGGGCCGTATCCTGATCAGATGGTGGACCTGTGTCTAGACATGACCAGAACGCATGATGTAGTTAGCCGGATCCGGGCCGTATCCTGATCAGATGGAGGACCTGTGTCCAGACATGACCACAACGCATGATGTAGTTAGCCGGATCCGGGCTGTATCCTGATCAGATGATGGACCTGTGTCTAGACATGACCACAACGCATGATGTAGTTAGCCGGATCCGGGCTGTATCCTGATCAGATGGAGGATATGCGCCCAGACATGACCACAACGCAGCTCTGAAGTGTCTGCAGAGACTCTGTCAACTAGACTCTCCCCTGTGAAGGCATCATCAACATGACAGCCAGTGGCACTGATCCTCAACAAACTCGTCTCCGGCGGGATGACTCCGATCTTCAACCAGATGGAACTGGACAAATATTCTGAATGTTCTGATCCAATCTGACTTCTGACCTGTAATGTTGCCTGAATCTTGAAAAAGGTTTTTTTTCTCCATTCTGTCACCTGAACTGCCACGCTTGCTTAGTTATGGACACTAAATATTCAACAATATTACTGATCTGCCTGCATTGACACCACATAAGAATTGAACTGAGCTGGACGATGACATCACTGTTTTCTCCAGAGCGGCTGTTCAGCCGAAACAAACTTTATTTTCCTGTTATCACTCTAAAGCTGCTTTGAAATCATCTGTATTGTAAAAATTGCTATATAAATAAAGGTGACTTGACTTGATTAGCTCCATTGTTTGCCCTCTGTACATAAGCCCTCAGTTTCAGTCTGTTCCTTGTCCTGTATTGTTTAATATCTACATTGAAGTGGTTGTTCTATTCCTTGTTTACAATTAAAAAAAAATTATGTTCTTGAAAGACGTCTCTTATGCTCACCAAGGCAGCATTTATTTAATAAAATATACTTTAAAAAAAGTAATATTATGAAATATTTTTACAATTTAAATGTATTTGTTTTCTATTTTAAGAAATTTAAAAAGTAAATTATTCCTGTGATCAAAAGCTTAAAATATATTCAACTATAAAACTGTTCTTTAAATTGTAAAATTGCTGCACATTCACATGTATTTTAAAGCTGGGGCAGAAATTTTTCATAATTCAGGGCATGAAGTGACATAAAATCGCATGACATAGACATCGCAATAGTCTTTTCTTCCCTATTGTGACATATATTGAAGTGAAAGGCTTCTTGAATAAACAAACAAAAAAGGGGGGCGGGACTTGATTTTTTTTCGTGGGGAATTGATTGGGTGGTTGTGTATGTAAGAGGGAGGGGAAGTTATATTGATTAAAGATTACAAGGGCATATGCATTTGAAAAAAAAGAAAAAGAAAAGATGTGCATGCAAGGGCGTAGGTTTGATTTTGACATTGGTGGGACTACAAAAGTAGCCTGAAGAGCAACCCCAGGGCCACAAGATTATGACAAACATCACTGCTGGCGATTATTGCCCTTGATGTTGTACTTATTAATGTGGATTAATAGAATACATTAAAATTGTTTTTGTGTGTGGGGAAAAAGCACACCATACACAGACAAAACAAGCTGAGGACCATTCATGAATTAGTCTATTGCTGTTTTACACATTATAAATCAAGACTTCACATTGGTTCACTTAGTAGCATGAAAAACAAAACGGTTATTCAAACTGGGAATAAATTATGTACAGAAAGCGAGCAAAGAACGTCCTCCATCACTGAAACGGTCAAAGTCAGTCTTGTGAAAACTCCCTTTGATCAATGAAGCTGACTGCACTGCACAATGAATCTCTTACTTGCAGTGCATCGTATCTGCACTGTTCATGATGAGAGAAGTGTTTACCGAAATCATAGTTCCAACAAACATTCACAAACAGCATCATAAAGTTGTGTGGTTGGAACGATAGCTCTCGACCTATGGTTGGAAGCATCGTTTCTTGTTTATATGACATGTGGACTTAGGGTTAGTTCACCCAAAAAGGAAAGTTCTGTCATTAATTACTCACCCTCATATTGCTTCAAACCCGCAAGACCTTCATTCAACTTCTAACTTCAGACCGCCGCCCTGCATTTCTCTTGAAGCCGAAATATGCGGTGACTGGTCCATAACCTGCCCATAAACAATCAGTGAACAGTTCTGAGAACTTATTTTAACGTCATAAGTATTTATATTCTGTATCTTTTTGAATAACATCATAACATTTTATGCGAAAAGGCAGACATGACACTTGTTTGGATGACTCACATCGCGCCCCTGTATGTTGCTTTGCATAAAATTAAACGATATACAGCACAATAACAAATGTATAGATAAAATAAAATGTACACAAACCTGTATTTTACCAAAGACATGCACCAATTTGACGGAGCTGCACTGCTCTCTCCTGAAGTGGTGGCAAAAAGCCCATGATAAATAACTCAATACGATTGATATGTCTGACCCAGGAGCAGGGTAACACAAAAACTACCCAAACACTGGGTTGTTACATATGACCCAAGAGCTGGGTAACACAAAAACTACCCAAACACTGGGTTGTTACGTCTGACCCAGGATCTGGATAACACAAAAACTATTCAAACACTGGGTTGTAACATATGACCCAGGAGCAGGGTAACACAAAAACTATTCAAACACTGGGTTGTTACGTCTGACCCAGGATCTGGGTAACACAAAAACTATCCAAACACTGGGTTGTTACGTCTGACTCAGGATCTGGGTAACACAAAAACTATCCAAACACTGGGTTGTTACGTCTGACCCAGGATCTGGGTAACACAAAAACTATCCAAACACTGGGTTGTGACGTCTGACCCAGGATCTGGGTAACACAAAAACTATCCAAACACAGGGGTTGTTACGTCTGACCCAGGATCTGGGTAACACAGAAACTACCCAAACACTGGGTTGTTACGTCTGACCCAGGATCTGGGTAACACAGAAACTACCCAAACACTGGGTTGTTACGTCTGACCCAGGATCTGGGTAACACAAAAACTACCCAAACACTGGGTTGTTACGTCTGACCCAGGATCTGGGTAACACAGAAACTACCCAATTACTGGGTTGTTACGTCTGACCCAGGATCTGGGTAACACAAAAACTACCCAAACACTGGGTTGTTACGTCTGACCCAGGATCTGGGTAACACAGAAACTACCCAAACACTGGGTTGATACGTCTCAGACCCAGGATCTGGGTTACACAAAAACTACCCAAACACTGGGTTGTTACGTCTGACCCAGGATCTGGGTAACACGAAACTACCCAACACTGGCTCAAACCCAGGATTTTGGTAGAAAAAATAACCCAAGATTTTTCAAGAGTGCAGTGAGCGTGCGCTGAACTCTAGCGTTTTCAGCGGACTTCTTCTGCACAGGTGACTAATTTAAACGCCTTTGATTGAACCTTGCATTCATGTGCTCAACAGATACGTCTGTGATTTGCTAACAAAAAAATGTAAAAGGAAATATTTGATGCTACCTAAGCAGATCTAAATGTAATGCTGTGACACATTTAATTAATTTTCACATTTCACTTTTTTCACATTTCAAATTCAGGTATTGGTACTGTAGAGACCTGTCCCTAGCCTCCCCATAAATTTGACTCCATTGTGTGCATGGATAAATCCGTTATAACAAATACTGCGATATTCAAAGAAAAAAAAGTGTAGCAGTGCCTACAGCTTTGTCTGAATTCACTCATTTACTCACACTCGTTTATGAAAGTTTATTCATTACATTAAATACAATGATTCACAGTGACCACAAACCATGTATTTCTACTTCACAGTGCATCATCATTTGTCTCCCTTGCTGCTATGGTGTTGAATGGTAATTGCGAAGCTTATTAAATTTGTGAGTGAGAATATGCATGATCACCTGCAGGCTTATGATTCACGCTGATTTTGCAGCTCATTCGTTGTTAAGATTAGCGGCTCTCTGCTTCAGCTAGCTTGCATTAATTCATCTTATGTATTTTAGGATTTGCTGTTCATTCTGATATTGTGGGAGCATTCAAAGATAGTCAGTAGATGAGAACATGCTACAATACATACAGTATGTACCCACTTTATATTAGGTGGTAACTACTATGCACTAACATTTAAATGAATAATGTGATACAATGCACTTAATGGCCCTCATTCATCAAAAGTGCGCACACCAAATTTCCAGCATACACCTGGCGTACACCCAAAACCACGGTGACTTTGAGATTTATCAATATGGACGTTGGTGTACGGCACGCTCAATCCTACGCCAGCTCAGGAGGTGGTGTACGCACGTTTTGAGTTAGTGCGAAAATGCGCAGAAAAACAATTCCTAACACCACAAAACGCACTGACAAAGATATGCTATATGACCCACTGTAAAACAACAACAACAACAACATAGTAATTATAAACTTCAGTGTTTATTTTTGTGCAACATGGACTTCAATGTTTAATTTGTGTGACTTTACCAAAGCATTTGATTTGTAGGCATATGTATTCCTCCAGTTGCGAGCCTGTGCGCTTTACCTGACGTTTCAGGGTTAGGCCCGGCAGCTGCGCACGGACTGCGACTGAAAATAATTCAGACTGACAAAATAATAAAAATGACATTCTTCTTTTAAATAATAATAATAAAATAAATAATAATAATAACAACATTATTCTTCTAAATAACAATAAGCGTCATTAATAATAAAAATCATAATAGGCTAATAATAAGAAGAAGAATCTTACAAATTGTCATGCAATTATTAATGTGAATGAATGGTACTCCACATCACATCATCATCACTATTGTACACCCCAATACATGTGACGTGAGACGAAATTAAATGCTATTTGTTTCAAAACTGGGCCTCCCCCAGTCTGACTCTGGCTCCTCTTCAGTGTCGAGACACGCCTCATTGTGGCGATCTTTATATCTGACCACTTTTTTTTCCACCTACAATAAACAAGAAAACTCATACTAAACTTGATCACTATTGGTCTATATTAAGCAATAAAACATTATTACCTCTGCTGGAGTGCGCTTCTCAACCCCACACTATTAACAGTAGGCTACTCGTAATTGGGGTCCATATTTTGTTTTTGTGGGCGCCTTTAATCCCACTCTTTAAACTCCCAAATAAAACAATTTTGTTTTTTTCCCACTTCCCTAGTGATGGTCTCGAACTCCACGCCAGAGAAGTTTCGCTTCTTTGCCGTCTTCCGTGTGTCCATGGCGTAAAATGAGGGCGTGGGGGAGGCAGAGACTTGAATATATAGGGGCGTGTTATTATAATGACGATCGTTTTCAGCCACGGCATTTATCAAAGGCAGGTATTGCGTACGCCTGGATTTCAGAGGTGCGCACAGCTTCATAAATCAGGCGGTGAGAGGAGTGTAAGCATAATCTTTCACCAACATATACGCCCGTTTCTATGCAAGATTGATAAATGAGGGCCATTTTGTACATACTGGTTTTTACATTGTACTTACATTAAAAAAATTACCTGCATGTAATTACATCAGTAATTCATTTCTGCAGTTACATTTATAGTTACACTGCTGACACTTCCCTTACACCTAACCCTACACAGCAAATTCTGGTTTTTGGAATAAACTCCCTGTTAGTTAAAATCAACTCAATCTGAGTGTACATGCGTGACCATCAAATAAACTCCAGCGCAGAGTTAAAATAACTCTGCTCTTGGAGTTGAATTTTTAACACTTTTTCAGAGTTAAAATTTAACTCTTTCTGGAGTTAAAATACTAATCCTACGGAGAGTAACTGTAACTCTGAAATGTAGTTAATTATAATATAAACTCCTTACCAGTGTTAAAAATTAACAGTTGAAACACATTTTATTTAACACTTCTTAGAGTTAACATTTATTTAACACAATATGTTTTATGTGGAAATGACTACACTGAACACCATACTCTTGATTTACTGCCTTTATTTGAGCAAATTCATACATTTGGTTCAGAAATTCATTGCATGGACACACTTTGAAAACAATTGCTGTCATACTGTAAAATCTAACAGCAAAACATATAGGCAGCTAACAGAGTGAATTACGTTACCTCGTCGGCATTAAAGTTAGTGTGGAAGCTGAACAGGTTTCTTGAGCTGAGTCGCCACTTCAATTTGACGGCGTTGCCGTTTGAAAGTGTTGCAAACTAACGTTACCCCATGTGTGCACGGGAGTGGCGCTGATAATAAACCCCATGTGAAACGTCAGATAGCCTGCCTACTTGAGTTTTGCTTGCACTTGGCTGAAGCCATTCTATCCGGTTTCTCTGCATAGCAAATGGAAAGACGGTTAGCTGGTTTACATCGACAAAAAGTCCGCGCAAATAGGCAATTAAAATTTTGAAACAAGTTATCGGCTACGTTCATACGTTGCCATGGTGGTTGACGTCAGTACACAGTATATAACGTAACAGCTATGACAAAACGTGTTTGTCAGAAAATATAGAACATGTTGAAATAGTTTTTTTGTTGTTGTATATATACACTTTTACCTACCTCAGTCACGACGAAGCCGAAAGTCCATTATTTGTGCTGCAGAACCAGGGTCGTGTCGTGACGCACTTCTCAAAATGTAACTCCAGATGTAGTGTTAAAACACGCTCCTGAACACCAATGAATGAACGCCAAAATACAACACAGCCAGGGAGTATCCAATAACACACACGGTAGTCAAAATTAAAAAAATAACTCAACAAATTTAACTCATTCACACTTTTTTGTCTAACTCATGATTTTTCAACTCCTGAAATTTGCTGTGTACCCTTAAACTTACCCATACCACCACACCTGTCCCTAACTTTACCCTTAAACTTACCCATACAACCACACCTGTCCTTAACTTTACCCTTAAACTTACCCATACCACCACACCTGTCCCTAACTTAACCCTTATACTTACTCATACCACCACACCTGTCCCTAACTTAACCCTTATACTTACTCATACCACCACACCTGTCCCTAACTTAACCCTTATACTTACTCATACCACCACACCTGTCCCTAACTTTACCCCTAAACTTACCCATACCACGACACCGGTCTCTAACTTTACCTTTAAACTTACCCATACCACCACACCTGTCCCTAACTTTGCCCTTAAACTTACCCACACCACCACACCTGTCCCTAACTTAACCCTTAAACTGACCCATACCACCACACCTGTCCCTAACTTTACCCTTAAACTTACCCATACCACCACACCTGTCCCTAACTTTACCCCAAACCTTACCCATACCACCACACCGGTCCCTAACTTTACCCTTAAACTTACCCATACCTCCACACCTGTCCCTAACTTTACCCCAAACCTTACCCATACCACCACACCGGTCCCTAACTTTACCCTTAAACTGACCCATACCACCACACCTGTCCCTAACTTTACCCTTAAACTTACCCATACCACCACACCTGTCCCTAACTTTACCCTTAAACTTACCCATACCACCACACCTGTCCCTAACTTTACCCTTAAACTTACCCATACCACCACACCTGTCCCTAACTTTACCCCAAACCTTACCCATACCACCACACCGGTCCCTAACTTTACCCTTAAACTTACCCATACCACCACACCTGTCCCTAACTTTACCCTTAAACTTACCCATACCACCACACCTGTCCCTAACTTTACCCTTAAACTTACCCATACCACCACACCGGTCCCTAACTTTACCCTTAAAGGGTTAGTTCACCCAAAAATGAAAATGCTGTCATTAATTACTTACCCTCATGTCGTTCGACACCCGTAAGGCCTCCGTTCATCTTCGGAACAGAAATGGAGATATTTTAGTTGAAATCTGATGGTTCTGAAAGGCCTCCATTGGCACAGTCAGCGAGTCGAATCAGCGGTTTGAATCGCCAAATTTCAGCAGTTTGGCGGTTTGACACGCGATCCGAATCATCATTCGGCTCATTGATTCATAACGCTTCGAAGCTTCATGATGCCTTGTTTTGAAATCGTCATCACTATGTAAGTAGTTATTTAGGGTTTTTTTGCGCACAATAACTATTGTCGCCGATTCATAAAGTTATTTTAGAACCACTGTAGTGAGATGGACTTTGTAACGACGTCTTTAGTACCTTTTAAGGGTCTTGAGAGTGTAAAGTGCATTGTGCCAATGGAGGCCTTTCAGAGCCATCAGATTTCAACTAAAATATCTTAATTTCTGTTCCGAAGATGAACGGAGGTCTTACGGGTGTCGAACGACATGAGGGTAAGTAATTAATGACAGAATTTTCATTTTTGGGTGAACTAACCCTTTAAACTTACCCATACCACCAGACTTGTCCCTAACTTAACCATTATACTTACTCATACCACCACACCTGTCCCTAACTTTACCCCAAAACTTACCCATACCACCACACCTGTCCATAACTTTACCCTTAAACTTACCCATACCACCACACCGGTCACTAACTTTACCCTTAAACTTACCCATACCACCACACTTGTCCCTAACTTAACCCTTATACTTACTCATACCACCACACCTGTCCCTAACTTTACCCTTAAACTTACCCATACCACCACACCTGTCCCTAACTTTACCCTTAAACTTACCCATACCACCACACCTGTCCCTAACTTTACCCTTAAACTTACCCATACCACCACACTTGTCCCTAACTTAACCCTTATACTTACTCATACCACCACACCTGTCCCTAACTTTACCCCAAAACTTACCCATACCACCACACCGGTCCCTAACTTTACATTTAAACTTACCCATACCACTACACTTGTCCGTAACTTAACTCTTATACTTACTCATACCACCACACCTGTCCTTAACTTTACCCCTAAACTTACCCATACCACGACACCGGTCTCTAACTTTACCTTTAAACTTACCCATTCCACCACACCTGTCCCTAACTTTGCCCTTAAACTTACCCACACCACCACACCTGTCCCTAACTTTACCCTTAAACTTACCCATACCACCACACCTGTCCCTAACTTTACCCTAAAACTTACCCATACCACCACACCTGTCCCTAACTTTACCCTTTAACTTACCCATACCACCACACCTGTCCCTAACTTTACCCATATCCACCGCAATATCAGCAAAAGTGTTTTGCAATACATTATGAACACAATAAGTACATTGTACTCATTTTGTGAAGTACATAGTAGTTAAGGCCACCAAATATAAAGTGTGATCTACATATTTAAACTGATGCCGTTTTTTAATAATTTATTATTATTATATTTTGGGGAGATGCATCATATAAAAATGTTACAATTTGAGCTTATCCTGCCTTGTCATAAAACAATAAATTAATATAGATATAATACATATAGATATAATAAGTATTTTTTGTTTAAATAAATAATGATAAATGATTATGCCAAAACGTAATTTTTAACAAATATAATTTCTTGAATGGGAATTTTTCATTATGATGACAGGATATAGTTATATCAGTCTGACATTCTTGACTTTATGTAAATTATTATATTAATTATTTACAGTCATTATAAGTCATGTGTATAGTATAATTTAGTGTTTTATGCATTTCTGAATAGTTTAACTGGTAACGAAACAATAGCAATTTGTTTCTAACATAAACTTTTGATGTATGGTATACATTATATTAATGATGTATTTCATTAAGAGTGTGTTTCATGTTTTGTGTAACTGTGTTGTACACTCACACATACACACACACACACACTCGTCTTGACACTTGTCAAACGTTTGGAAAAAGTAATTACATTTTTTTACTTTTTTTCAATCACCAGAGGTGATCAAAATACTGTAAAATATCAATAATGTGAAATATAACAATTTCAAATGTAATTTATTCCTATGATCAAAGCTGAATTGTCAGTCACAGGATCCTTCAAAAATCAATCAAATATGCAGATTTGTTGCTCCGTTAATATTATATTGTAATCAAATTATTATATAAAAGTTTTTGCTGTTTAATATTTTGTGTTCATTAGCATGATTTCTGAAGGTTCGTGTGGCATTAAAGACAGGAGGAAAGGCTGCTGAATTTCAATAGTAATAATATATTTCATAATATTTCTCATTTTACTGTATTTTGGGTCAAATAAATGCAGCTTTGGTCAGAATAAGAGACATCTTTCCAAAACATTTTTGACCGATATAGTTTATATGTAACCTGTTGCAAATATCTGAGAATTCTGGTGGTTTGGTTATTTAATTTTGTCCTCGTTCTTTTTGAATTAATTTGTATCTAAAAAGAAAGAAACATGCTGGTTATTATGAGTTATCATATTAATCAGAGAAATTGTTGTGTTCTTTTTCATCTCTAAAGCACGTCGCACTGGATAACATCTTGACCCAGCCATCTGTGATCTTGTGTCGGCTGTGTCTGACGTTCTCACAGGCTCAAGTTCAATAGCGTACAGCTGTGAGCGTGTCATTCATTGGTCTGTTATGATCAGCACTGCCTGCGCAGCACAGCGTACTGCAGACAGGGTGTCTCATCAAGTTAATCTCATTAATATTCATAAGATGACAGCGATATCCATTCATCCCTGTCAAGGATGCAATATTCTACAGGAACATCTTTTAAAGTCCCAGAATGACAAGCAGAAAGAGGAAAAATGACATTGTTTATACTTAAAGAAATGTTCATTTTAGATCGACATTAGAAGTGTCACACAGCTGTCCTCCGAATGTCCTTGGGTTTCCACATGTGCAACACTGTTTATGCGCTCCTTCAAAGTGACTAATGCGTGTTTGAAGCCGATTTCATTCCTTGACAAGTCAACAGAGTATTTCAGGCTCTTTCGGGGTAGGGGGGTTGGGTTGCTAGTTTGTTTTCCCTGGGTGCTCAGGACAGGATAGAAGTGCATGAGATGAATTAAGAAACCAGTGGAAGAATCTCCCAATGGACTCTCTACACCCATTTAAACGCTGCAGGAGCGAGTCTGGGAGAGCACATCAGCAGTGTTTTATTCTTAGCTTGTGCGTTTAAGTGCTGTTCCCCAGTCAGCGCAAACAAGGCACAAGAGGAGCATGCTGGGTAAGATACTATGAAGAAGAATGACGTTGATCGGCGTAACAGAGCCTAAATGAATAACAGAAGGGTTGGAGTCAAGACTTTTTCAATGCAGCCAAGTCAAAAATGCATAGAAAGTCAAAGAGTGCTGTTGCTTATTAGAGATATTCAAGCATGAACGGTGCCTCAAATCTGGTCCTGAGATAATCATGCTTAAATTCTTTTTTGTTCTTTGCTTCATGCCCTGATATACTTCAAACTAAATAGAAAAACAAACTGGTGTGACATAATTTCGAACAAATCAAAGCAGTGGCGTAGTACTCGGACTCTGACCATATTTTAATGGTCTTGTCATGGACTTGTGTGCATTTGGACTCGGTATTGACTCGTACTCGAACATATTAGGAATTGGACTTATTCCCGAGTCCACTCGAGTCCCATTCAAAATATTTCATGATTATTACTGTACTTTAATATTTCTTTAAATTGATGTTTGATTGACACGTCCAATGATTGTCCAACTGTGCATGACTTTGCCAGTGTCCACCTGCCATCAACCTGTAGTGATCCCGCTTTCCAGAAAGTCACATTGCTACATTATTCATCTTCTATTGGCCTTTTATTGGTTTTGGTATTTAACATAATATGAAAATAAAATAAAATAAATAAATAAAAAATAAAACAACAACAACAACATTAGATACAATTAGTAGCAGATGATAAATAATGTAAATAAATAATAACTGTAGAAATTACATTGGGAAAAAACAAACAAACATGAAGGATAATTAATTTTCATACCGCGAAATGGAAACAAAAGGAGAACTGAAGAGGGAACTAGAGGAGAGAGGTCTGAGAGAGTTTTTCCTAAATAAAGTACATTTAGAGTAGGATCCATCTGAAACTCACAGATGCACTTTGAATTTTTTTTTTTTTTTTTGGTATATTCAAAAGAGTGAGTCAGAGAGAAGGAAAATGGAGAGGACCGGAGTTTTGTCTCTGACAATGGCTTCATTCATCTCAGGCTAATATTATACATGTTTCAAAAGGAAATGTCCACTTAGTCCTCTAGAACACAGGCTCACCACTCCTGTGCACGCCCTCCATAACTAAAAAAGTTAATTAAATTGAGTTCTAATGTTGTTTGTGGATTTTCTCTGGTCTCGGTCTCAACTCGGACTCAACCCTCTCTGAACTCGATCTCGACTCGGACTCAACCCTCTCTGAACTCGGTCTCGACTCGGACTCAACCCACTCTGAACTCGGTCTCGAATTAGCTGGTCTTGACTAAAACACTGAATCAAAGTTTGTTTTCTGGAAAAAGGTTTGCCCCCTGGCTGGCAAACACCTTCAAACTACCATTGGCCTGTGGCAATAAAAGGGATAGTTCGCCCAAAAATGAAAATCATTTATTACTCACCCTCATGTTTTTCCAAACCTGCAAGTCTTTGGTTCATCTTCAGAACACAAATTAAGATATTTTTGATGAAATCTGAGCAATTTCTGTACCTCTATTGACAGCTACACAACTGACACTTTGAAGCTTCAAGAAGTTCATAAAGAGATTGTAAAACTAATCCATATGAATCGAGCGGTTTAGTCCAAATTTCTGAAGAGACTCAATCACTTGAACAGATTAAATATAGGCTTTTATTCACTTAAACATTCATAAACTCACACATCAGTTGTGGTAAACGGAAGCTCAAGAATATTCACTTTACATGCGAGAACCAATGAGGTTCATTCTCGTGTAATTCAGCACCAAGGGCGATTCTAGAATTTTCATTTTAGTCAGGGTATGAAAAAAATGGTAACACTTTAGTTTAGGGTCCAATTATCACTATTAACTAGTAGCTTATTAGCATGCCATTCATATTAGGACATTGGCTATTTATTATTACTTATGAAGCCAATATTAACGGCTTATTCTGCATGACCACATTGTACATCCCTTAATCATACCCAGAAATGTTGGCAGGTTTATAATCAGATCCCAAATGTGAGGTTGTTTTGGGGGTTCGGGGGCATGCTCCCCAGAGAAAATTTTGTTCCCTTTCGAAAGGGAACTTGCGCTGCGTCAGTTGAAGCTACGGGGGAACGCCTCCAGCGTGACAGGTGTCTGAATCACTATCAAATCACGTCAATCCTATTGACCGGCGACAGCCTATGACATCATCGTCGTGAAACCAGGAACTATATAAGGGCACCATGCACACATCACATTATCCTTTTCGTCTTCAGGGACTGTTTGTCTGAGTCGACTGGAAAATCTGTGTCAACAAAAATGAAATGCACAGAGACGAAGCGCGACTATCGTAAGTGCACTGATCCGTGTCCCAGGTTTCTCACGCTTGAGGACACCCTCACGCTCTGTGTACTCGTCCTGGGGCTCCCAGATGGATCTGGCTTGTCGTCTCGAGAGAAGTGTTGTTCTCTCTGATGACCAGCCAGAAATTTCGAGGGGCGGCTGCCAGGGGAGGAGTCGGATCTCAGCTCCTCCTCGTCGTCAGCCGCAGCTCTTCCACACAAGCAAAGGATGGCTGAGGAGGGTGGTGATCGTCCGGCCGAGGCCGAATCCTCTCAGCCATCCTGCCCCGTGTACGGGGAACTACTGGAGGTGATGGAACGCGCCACCCACAGGCTGCAGCTGCATTGGCAGCGTGTTAGGAGAGAGACCGATCGTGCAAACCGTCTTGACGATCGGTTTCTCTCCGGCCATGACCTCCCAGCTCCCGGGAGCCTTCCATTCCTCCCCGATCTCCTCGAGCAGATCGCGGGGGCATGGAAGAACCCGTACTCGGTCCATATCCATCGATACCAGCGGTCTAACTTCGCTGATGTCGAGGGGTTGGCCGAGTCCGGGTATGTGTCGATGCCGCCAATTGACGAGACGTTTCATCCAATCTCGTTACAGGGCGGCTATTGACACTGAGGGCTCCCACCCTGCCTTCCAAACCACTCAAGGCACCTTCTCGTCTCAATGGCAGGGCGTACACGTCAGCAGGCCAGGCTGCAGCGGCTTTGCACACCATGGCGGTGTTGCAAGCCTACCAGGCTGATCTGCTGAAGGACCTCAATCAGGGGTAGGGCCTACCCCCTGATGCGATGGCCGAGCTCCACCGCACCACGGATCTCACTCTCCGGGCCACCAAGTAAACAGAGGTCGCCATCGCTATGGCTATGGTGGCCACGGTGAGGCATCTGTGGATGAACCTGGCAGACATCGGGGAGAAAGAGAAGTCCTTGCTCCTCGATGCCCCGGATGCCCTCGACCTCCGTCGAGGCGGTGGTGGGGAAGTTCAGAGAGGCGAGGGCGCGCTCACCGGATTTCAAGACCTGTATTCCACTGAGGTCCGGGGCCGCGCCCAAGCAGGTGGGTGGCCCTGGCCCGTCACGGTTCGAGGACCAGCGAGGACCAGGACTGGTAAGTCCCCCTCGAGAAGGAAACATTATTTCATTATGTTGTGTAGGACTTTATGCTCCCCGTAGAGGGTTTGGGTATCACGGGATTATTTGGAGGACACTGTAGGGCCCTGTAGTTCCCCTGTCGGGTTGTTAGAACGATTTATAGAGATGCCACCATGGTTCTGTTTAAAGCTAGCTTTGCTAGTAGAGAACGAGCCGCCGCTCTGTTCACTGTGTGCAGTGATTAGACCCCTACTCTGTGCACGAGTGGCCTCAGCCACTGCTCATTCTGGCGGTTATGTAGCGCATTACTAGGCAAGTGCAGGTTCTCCTAGATTAAACTGAAGCCACCTCAGGGTAAAGCGGTTAGCTGACGCATGAACTGCAGTTAGATCTATGTCCAGCCCCGCGGGGCTTTTGACTTTTTTCCAGAGTGCCTCTTCTTTGCGAGGCTGTTGCTCCCCTGAGCCTTGGGTAAAGATCTATGTTTGCAGGCTGGCCCTCACCAAGGCACTGCATTGGTTGGCCTAGGCTATTTTTCAGGGATGGCGGAGGCGTCTTGCTGAGGCATTATTGCCCTGGGCCCCTTTCTGAGTGATTGTAGGGTCTGGCATCCCTAGATCAGCCTCCTCTCATTTGAGAGTCGTTCGGCAAAGGCCCGCCCCCTTCTCTGCGTTCTGGGGTTTGTTTAGTTATGCAGGTTGGTGTGAGGCAGAATGGATAGCGACTTAGCCAGGAATTGTGGGGCGGGGTTTGGCGTCTTTCGCTTACGCACCAATAGACTAGCTTTGCTAAACCCAGACTCCCAGAGCTAGTGTTTAGCCGCCTTGTGGCGGTCCCTGGCTTCACCCTTATATCACAGCCAGAGGGCAGTATATTTTCGAGTAAAAAAAAAAATCATCACTCCTAGCTCTGTATCATTCTGCTCCACCTCTTATGGCTTGGGTTGAGCTGTACTTCACTACCTTCTGCTCTGTGTTGGTTTGGTCAGATGCTCCCTGGAAGCCAGAGCAAGGCGGGTGGCATAAGTTGTACTCCCATCGCTTCAGAGGGTTCAGGGCGGTTTTGCTGAGTACACTGCTTTTGGCAGTTTTGCGTTTTTCATCAGCCAGCAGACAAGCTACTGTCAGCCCGGGGTCGCAGCAGCCAGTTTTCCAACCTGCCAGCAGAAAGCCACCCTGCAGGCCTCCTATGAGGTAGGAGGCCCCACCAGGCCTCCCTGAGGGCGGGTTCATGGTTACCAGTCACCTTGGCAGTTTTCATGGGTTGCTAGCAGGTAGTAGGCCCCCTCCAGGCCTCCCTGCAGGATTGCTGTCAGGTAGTAGGCCTCACCAGGCCTCCATGAAGACGGGCAGCTGGACCAGCATGCGCCGGCAATGGGCACGAGTGCAGTTCAGGTAGTAGGCCCCACTAGGCCTCCCTGAGGATCTGCCGTAAAGTGGCAGACCTAGCCTGGCCTCCTCTGAGGGCGTGTGTCTGGGCATTAGTCACTGGACAGCTAGCACGAGCTGCTAGCAGGTAGCAGGCCTCACTGAGGGCGAGTTCCCGGGTTCCAGTCACTGTGACAGTGAGCATGATTGCTAGCAGGTAGTAGGCCTCGCCAGGCCTCCCTGAAGGCTTGCTATCAGGTAGTAGGCCTCACCAGGCCTCCCTGAGGCCCAGCAGTTGGGTAGCAGGCCCTACCGGACCTCCCTTGGGGCCGTGTTCCTGGTCTTCAATCACTGGACAGCTAGCATGGACTGGTAGCAGGTAGTAGGCCTCACTAGGCCTCCCTGTATGCTAGTTCCCGGGTTCCAGTCACTGTGACAGTTAGCCTCACAGGCCTCCATGAAGGCGAGCTCCTGAGTTGAGATGCGCAGGTCAGCTAGCATGGTCTGCTATCAGGTAGTAGGCCTCACCAGGCCTCCCTGGAGGAACAAGTTCCCGGTTTCCAGCTACCGCGACGGCTAAGCTCCGACTGCTATCAGGTGGAGGCCCCTCCAGGCCTCCTTGAGGAAACAAGTTCCAGAGGCGGGAACTAATAACTGGCTTTACGCTGACAGCTAGTGGGTACTTGCTATCGGGTGCTGGCCTTAGCCGGCAGAACCTGAGAGCGGTCTCATACCCTAGCTTGACGAGGTGATGCCTGAGGTGGACACTGCCAGTTTGCAGTCCCTCAGTTTGGATGCCTCCCCGCGAGGCACGTGTCCAGAGGTTCTGTTTTTCAGCAGACAGGACCGGCCTAGCCGAAGCGTCCTACATAAGTGACGCCAGGTCAGGCCGCCCTGGTGGCATTCGGTGAAGTTTCCCAAAAATAGTGACTGGCTGGAGGTCCCTCAGGTCCCCTAGCCACTTTCCCATAAAGGAATCCCTTCTGTTGAATTGGTTGGTTCCAGGCCTTTGAGCGGCCGGGGTAGGACTTCTCTACTGTATGAAGGTTCCTACTCAAGCTTATAGCTTGGGCTATGACCATAGGGAATGCTGTCACTGACAGTCTTGTGTGATCAGAGGGGGAGTGGTTCAGGCATTTCAGTTGAATTTGCTTGTCCTGACAGATGTCACTGCCAGTGGGCATGCACTCCCCTTGGCATGGCATATCGTTCCCGTAGCGTCAGCTGACGTAGCACGAGTTCCCTATCGAAAGGGAACGTCTCAGGTTATGTATGTAACCTCCGTTCCCTGAGAACAGGGAATGAGATGCTGCGTCTTGTTGCCATGCCTCGGGGCCTGCCTGCCAAACAGTCCCTTCAGACGAAGAGGATAATGTGATGTGTGCATGGCGCCCTTATATACTTCCTGGTCGCACGACGGTGACGTCATAGGCTGTCGCCGGTCAATAGGATTGACGTGATTTGATAGTGACTCAGACACCTGTCACGCTGGAGGCGTTCCCCCGTAGAGTCAGCTGACGCAGCGCGAGTTCCCTGTTCTCAGGGAACAGAGGTTACATACGTAACCTGAGACGATTTCTATGATCTACATATGTGCATTTTAAGATGTTCTGAAGGCCAAGAAATTTGATAACAATAGCTTGAAAACCATGTCAGTGGGCAGATATGACTGATATAGTTTTTCCATTTTTGTCAGTGAAGAAAGTAAACATATGGTTAACTGATATTAAAATGTTTTATGAATCATTTTCATAGACACGTTAATTTACTGAAGGCTACCAGGAAAGCTAGGTAACTAAGTTTATTAAATTTAAATCACAATATGCACACATTCATTACTAATCTTATGCCCAATACAGGCTGAAAAAAGCTGAGCTTTTTAATTTACTGAAGGCTACAAATGGAATTAATTTACAATATGTACACATTCATTATTAATCTTATGCGGAAAATGGCTTTGTTAATATTTCTTGTTTGTTAATTACATTATGAATCACATTATACATAGGCCTATTTTCAAATCAAAATGGCGAAATTAGACAAAAGTTAATTAATTTGCCTGAATATTTTTTGTCATTTGTTTAACATTTCTGACTTAAAGAAGCAACTGTCAAATATGAAATGTTTCGTTTAGCTATTTTTTACAGTCACCTCTGCTTCTGTGTTTTTGTATCTAAAAAGGGCCTAGTGACGCCCATACGCAGCATGTTTGGGCTTCAGCAAGAACCAATAAGGTTCATTCTCATGTTACATAGCACGTTTGAGCTTCTGCAAGAACCAATGAGGTTCATTCTCATGTGTTATGCAGCACGTTTGAGTTTCAGCAAGAACCAATGAGGTTCATTCTCATGTGTTATGCAGCACGTTTGAGCTTAAGCAAGAACCACTGTTCTTTGACCTGAAAATCTTCTCCGGTTCATTTCTTCTGTTTAGTTCATCAAGGTCAGAACTTACTCAGGTAAAAACATGAACACACTGGAAATTGTGAAAAACGAAAAATAACTTTGCTGTGTGTAATATTCAAGTTGTTTGAATATATAGATTTGTAATTCTGCATGTTAAGCAGTTCCTGCATATAGGCTCAAGGGGGCAGTGGATGAACACCATAGGATGTGAGGCAGTGTATGAAAAGAGATAACAGAAATAAAACAACACCTGCATGTGTTCAAGCTGATCCACGACTCTAGTCGTCTTTTTCCGACCATGTAATAATACATGGTGTCGGAGTTAATTGTGAAGATGGATGCAGCCGGAGTGCCTGCACCACGAATGTATTGGGAATCACAGAATCTTCCTGATGCATGGAGAAAGTTTAAGCAGCACTGATATTTTCGGGACCGTTTCGCCGAGACAGGGAAACGCAGCTACCTGCTGATATGGATCAGAGAGAAAGGACGGGATATTTATAACATGGACTCTCATAGAGGATGAAGCTTAGAGCCTTTTCAGGGGGTTCACACTTGTCAGGGGGTCTGAGCGCAGTTTGCATGATTTTGGCCCATATGTGAACACTCCAAACGATCTCAGACCCCTCTAAAGCAAACCGAAACGAGACCATCTCAGGAGGTGGTCTGGGTACGGTTCGATCTCATCATATGGTACGGTTCGCTAAAAACACGCAAACTGAACACAAACCGCTCTGGGCTTAATTGCTTTTTCTGTTTGCGAATTCCAATGTAGTTTGGTCATCAGATGCCTCCATACAAATCGGCTGTTCATCATGGCTGCTTCTTCTGGCAAATCTCTACAAATTATTAGTTCACAACTTATGCCTAGTTCAGACTGCACGATTTTCAAACTCGTCGGATCACTGCTCTTTTCACACTGCATGACTATCTGGACCAACATTCAGTCACTGCTGTGTTCACACTGCACGATGGATAGGCGACAGGGGGTTTCACACTGCATGACTGTACAAGAGGAATAATCGCCAACAGCTCTGTCCCGTCCGCAAACTACGTTTCACAACAAAGCACATGCGAGAAGTGAGAAGGAAACAACGCGAGATCACACGTGCGTCAGACTGGAGTTCTCGCGTGAGATTGGAATTGTTATTAAAAATATAGACAGCAGTGCGGAAACTCGCGGTCCAAATTGTCTGTGCGCTGATTTGCAGTAAAAGGGAGAAAAATAAAAAAGATTATGGTGGAGGAAATGGTTGGGGAGACATAGGGAGCAAGGATTGTGCTCTGCAAAGAGAGTTGGAGGTAAATAAATAATATTGCAATTGTGATTGTCACTCACGTGCACGAGCACCAATTTGCCTATGATTTCGGGCATTTGTTGGCGATTTCGCAAAACCGGTCGGCGAGTCAAAATCGGGGCTAAAATCGGGCAGTGTGAACTAGGCTTTACACTTGTTTATTGCTATTTCAACTGCTTCCGAACAGTGTAATAGAGACGCGGCTGTGCGCCCTGCCAGTTTACGAGCACACACACCATGCAGAGAAGCCAGCTGTCACAGTGCGTGTACAATTTTTTTTTACAGTCTATGGTACTCTAGCCACTGGCGTTCCCCAGGGCTCAGTGCTTGGACCACTTCTCTTCTCCATCTACATGTCATCATTGGGATCGGTCATTCAGAAACATGGCTTTTCCTATCACTGCTTTGCCGACGACACTCAACTCTACTTCTCATTTCAACCTGATGATCCATCGGTTGGTGTTCGTATCGCTGCCTGCCTAACAGACATTTCAGCCTGGATGAAGGAACATCACCTGCAACTCAACCTTGCAAAGACAGAACTGCTTGTGGTCTCAGCCAAACCAGCACTGCATCACAATCTCTCCATTCAGCTAGGATCATCAACCATAACTCCGTTCAGGACAGCCAGGAACCTTGGGGTTGTGATTGATGATCAGCTAAAATTCACTGACCACATCACTGCAACAACCCGGTCCTGCAGATTTGCACTATTTAACATTAGGAAGATTAGACCCTTCCTATCAGATCATGCCACACAACTACTGGTACAAGCTCTTGTTCTCTCCAGACTGGACTACTGTAATGCTCTTCTAGCGGGCCTTCCGGCATGCACTATCAAACCCTTGCAACTGATCCAGAATGCAGCGGCGAGGTTGGTCTTTAACGAGCCGAAGAGAGCACACGTCACGCCTCTCTTCATCAGTCTGCACTGGCTACCAATAGCCGCTCGCATTAAATTCAAGGCACTGGTGCTCGCCTTCAAAACAACCACTGGCTCTGCACCAATATACCTAAACTCGCTTGTTCAGACTTACACACCCTCCAGGAACTTGCGTTCTGCCAGTGAACGACGCCTTGTGGTGCCATACCAGAGAGGCATGAAATCGCTGTCACTGGCCTTTTCCTGGACCGTTCCCACCTGGTGGAATGACCTGCCTATCTCAATTCGTGCGGCTGAGTCTGTAGCCATTTTCAAAAAACGTCTAAAGACACATCTTTTCCAGCAACACCTGACCAATCAAGAATAGCACTTATCATTCTATTCATTGTCTGTCTGACTAATTTATTTTAAAAAAAAAATCTGTTCTGTGCTAGATTAACTGAGACTTGTTACAGCACTTGCATATTGTTGATATTGTTGCCCTTGACTGCTCTAGCTGCTTCTATTGCCCTCATTTGTAAGTCGATTTGGATAAAAGCGTCTGCTAAATGACTAAATGTAAATGTAAACAGAATATTTAGCGTCAAATTGCATTTATTTTAAAGTGTCAAAAACACACAAGTTTCACATAAACAGGTGGTTTTGTCTTAAGTGAATGATCTGCATTACTAGCCTAATATAAGAACCAGCCGAGTACGTAATACAGTGAAGTATATGCAGTTTTATTTTTTCATGTGATTATTCAATTTCTTACTTGATTGCTGTTTTTAGGCATACCTACTTTACCTGGAAATTTTAAAGCAGTTTATTTAAGTTGCATCTCTTTAAATTATTTTATTGTATTGGATGCTGATGTTATCATTGCATTCTGCAATAAAATAAACATGATTCAAGGAAAACAAATCAAAATGAATGTTACTTACAAAGGTGTGTGATATAGCTAGTGCAAGAATGTGTAGTATTGCAAAAACAACTTTTTTCCAAAAGATAAACAACTTAATTCAACAGCATTTGTAGCAATGTCATTGAAAAAAAAAATATTTACAAACAAATATCTTGGTTACTGAGGCATAAACAATGTAAGTGAATGGGATCAAATGTTGAAGGCCATAGGGTTAGCCATCAAACACTAAACTGGACTAGATAAAAAAAGCAACAGTAGGAACACAAAGTGTTCTGAGACCACATTCCTACTGAAGTGGACCAAAAAAGGATCCGAGTCCTCTTTCAGGTACAGGGACGTGAAGAGAACTGGGTCCTTTTTCACTTGGTTCACCTCTTGGTCCACTTAAAGTCCACGAAAGTCTGAGTTTGGTTCTTTTAAAGAGGACCCAAGTGTGAAAGCACCCTTAGTTGCTCAAAACTTACTATGACAAATGAATGTGAAGCTAACGTACCAAAGGCAAACCCAATTTTTGCCAGATACATGTTCAATGAGAAAACGCAGTGTGCCACGGAAACATCAGATCAGTTTGTCACTGAACTCAGAATGCTCGTTAAAGACTGTGGCTACACTAATCCAGAGGAGATGTTGAGAGACCATGTCATTTTTGGCATTTATTCCCCACACGTTCGAGAGTAATATGTAATATGTAACTGAAATCTTATCAAGATGGCGCCACGGATGGCAGCCTCGGTATGGAGCTCTTCAGCTTTTGTGTTGTTTTTGTTCGTTTGTTCTGCGTTTAGTCATTCTTTTCCGATCAGTTTCACCAAAGACGAACTACTGGACAATAGGAAACACACACCAGACAACATTTCTGCAGTTTTGGATTATTCGGACGTTTTGTTTGATATCCTCGTCGGAGCCGCAGCTGTGTGTTTAAAACGCGCATCCAGACGCAGTGACTTAAAGAGAATGACACATTTAATATTTTAAAAATGATTTTATTTACAATATGGAAACGCCTGGAACTCAAGGAAGTGTTGTGACGCATGACACAAAAAATAAAAGACTGACAGTAGGGGTGTAACGGTACACAAAACTGACGGTTCGTTACGTACCTCGGTTTTGAAATCATGGTTCGCTACAGCAGTTTTACAAAATTGCTTTTTATTTATTTTTTATATTTAACAGTGGTTTACTGAAGAAGAAAAAAAGTGTCTGTCCTTGAATTAATTAAATTATATCTAAAAATGTATTCAAGATATTTCTGTAAATTATATAGGGAGCCCTTACTCACACATTAATATTAAAGGTTAACAAAATAGAGCCCAAACTATTAGCCTAAATTCAGTTGCTATTTATTTTTAGGTATAATAATTAACACTCAAATAACACATTGTATGCAAACATGTAAACTTCACATAAGGCAGTTTTTGCATTAACTTCTAAATCTAATTATAAAAAAGTTTTTTTCTCCAATTCGTTGTTGAAATATAATAATTTATACACAGTGTCTCTCATTTTCATAACAGTTTTATTTAACATGCATGAAATAATCAAGATATCACTAACAGATTAAGTAGAATATAATGAATATATAGGTTAATATAGAGCATATATTTAGTGAAATAGTTGATTTCTCTAGTGAATAAAATTCTGTGGACACTGAATGACTGCCTGAGGTAAATGTGTTGCTAAAGTTAAATGACATTGTTTAGTTTACAAGAAGTTATATTGACGTCTTTCCGCCGTTGAAACACTGATTTAGCGATTACACCACATATATACATGACAGTAAGCTGTAATGTATCCTCAGCATACCTTCAGATGATAATTCATGTGTATTCTTTGGTAAGAGATGATCGATCGCTTTCACAGATGATCGCGTTCACGTGCATGCGCGTCGCGCGGCCGCTTGAACTGTGATCAGTGATCAGTCACGCCACATAGAGTGTCAAAAACGTCATTTATCGTTTGAATTTCGTGATAAAATGGACTGAATGAACACTTAATATGTTCGTGTGGGAACTCGGATTGAAGTGTGTTCCGCGCTTAAAACAAGGCGATTGTCGCCGAAAAGCGACAAGTTTGCAGGTTGCTCCTATCACCTCCTGCTCCCCCTCTCCTCCCCCCTCCTGTCATCCAACCCGAGCTTAAGGTCTGTGTGGAGGATGTGAGCCGAGTCTTCAAAAAACAGAAGACTAGGAAAGCTTCAGGCCCAGACGGCATCTCATCTGCCTGTTTGAAAGCCTGTGCTGACCAACTGTCCCCAGTCTTCACGCAGATCTTCAACAGATCATTGGAGCAGTGTGAAGTTCCCTGCTGCTTCAAACGGTCCACTATCATTCCCGTCCCCAAAAAACCCAAAATCACTGGACTTAATGACTACAGACCTGTCGCTCTCACGTCTGTGGTCATGAAGTCGTTTGAAAGACTGGTTCTGGTCCACCTGAAGGACATCACTGGACCCTTGCTGGATCCTCTTTAATTTGCCTATAGAGCAAACAGGTCTGTGGATGATGCAGTCAACATGGGACTGCATTATATCCTGCAACATCTTGACAGACCTGGGACTTATGCAAGGATCTTATTCGTGGACTTCAGTTCGGCCTTCAATACCATCATGCCTGATCTTCTCTCAGCTAAACTGACCCAGTTCTCCATGCCATCCTCAATCTGTCAGTGGATCTCCAGCTTCCTGACAGACCGGCAGCAGCTCGTGAGACTGGGGAAACTCACATCCAGGACTCTCACTACCAGCACTGGCGCCCCCCCAGGGGTGTGTTCTCTCCCCACTGCTCTTCTCCCTGTACACCAATGACTGCACTTCTAAAGACCCCTCTGTGAAGCTCCTGAAATTTGCAGACGACACCACTGTCATCGGCCTCATCCAAAACGGTGACGAGTCTGCTTACAGACTGGAGGTTGAACAGCTGGCTGTCTGGTGCAGTTATAACAACCTTGAGCTCAACACGCTCAAAACGGTGGAGATGATAGTGGACTTCAGGAGGAACAGCCCAGCTCTCCCCCCACTCACCATCATGAACAGCACTGTGGAAGCAGTGGAGTCATTCAGGTTCCTGGGCACTACCATCTCTCAGGACCTGAAGTGGGACAATCACATTGACTCCATTGTGAAAAAGGCCCAGCAGAGACTGTACTTCCTTCGTCAGCTGAGGAAGTTCAACCTCCCACAGGAGCTGCTGATTCAGTTCTACTCGGCTGTCATTGAGTCTGTCTTATGCACTTCCATCACTGTCTGGTTTGGTTCAGCTACCAAATCTGACATCAAGAGACTACAACGCACAATCCGGACTGCGGAGAGGATTATTGGTGCTCCCCTGCCAACCCTCCAGGACCTGTACTCTTCCAGAGTGAGGAAGAGAGCAGGGAAAATCATCACAGACTCCACTCACCCTGGACACCACCTGTTTGAATTGTTACCATCAGGATGGCGACTCCGATCACTGGCCACTAGAACATCTAGGCACAGGAACAGTTTCTTCCCACAGGCCAATTATTGGCATGGTCAATTATCTTTCAAAGTTTGCTCCAAATCTTTCTGACATAAGCAACATGATGCAGCCTTCCAAAAGATGAAAGACATCATTACCAGGGAACCAGGACCTGTGTTGTCATACTTCGACACAAGCAAAGACCTCACACTACAAGTGGCCGCCTCCAAATATGGATTAGGCGCAGTGTTGCTGCAGGAAGGTAAACCACTCGCATATGCCGCAAAGTCACTCACAGACTCAGAAATAAGATACTCACAGATCCTGGCTATCCTCTGGGGTTGCAAAAGAGTTCATCAATATGTTTATGGACAGCAGATAACAGTGGAATCCAATCATAAACCCCTGGAGTCGATCATCAGAAAGCCAAGACTGCAAAGGATGATCTGACAATTGGAAAATTACAGTTTCACCATCATACACATCATTGGGAAAAATATTCCAGTGGCTATCACACTGTCGAGAAAATATTTGCCTTGCGCTGATCACAGCCTCAGCGAGGAGATGGATGTGCAAGTGCATACCGTATTCAGAGCTCTCCCTGTCAGTGATGCGAAGCTCAGCAATATTCGAGAAGAAACAGAAAGAGACACTCAAATGTCCACACTAAAGAGAGTGATCAAAGAAGGATAGCTTGCCAAAAGAAAGAGATGCCCTACAGACATCCTTGAATACTGGAATCATATTAGTTATCGGAGATGGGCGGTATGGGTTTCAAAGGAGAAAAGATTGTAATTCCCATGCAGCTGAGAGAAGAGATGTTTAAACGCATTCATGCAGGCCACATGGGAATTGAGAAATCCAAACAACGCACTAGAGACATTTTCTTCTGGCCTGGTATGTCCAAACAGATCGCCAGCCTGGTTGAACAGTGCTCCATTTGTCTTGAGTGTCGTATGTCAAATGCAAAAGAGCCTCTCATTTCCCATCTTATACCAAACTGGCCATGGCAAACTGTCTGTACTGATTTATTCACTTGGAATAGTGATAACTACATAGTGGTGGATCACTACAGCCCATACTTTGATTTGTAAAAAGCTCAAGAGCACCACAACTGGTGCAGTGATCATGAAACTAAAAATCCCTGAAAACCTTATCTCAGACAATGGACCTCAATTCAACTTACAAGAGTTTGAAAACTTTGCTCAGACATGGGACTTTGTGCATGTCACGAGCAGCCTCAGAGCAATGGGCTCAGTGAGAAGGCAGTGCAGATCGTCAAATCGCTAATGGACAAAGCAAAAGCAGACAAGAAAGACCAACGCTATCTCACGACCAAGTCGTACGTATTTGTAGAAGGTGACTAATTTGTACAAATTCGTTCGACCTCACTCATATGAATTCATATGATTTGTCTAAACCGCTGTGACAGGTAGGTTTAGGGATGGGGTTTGAGGTTAGGTCATTCATATGAAATCATACAAACTTGGGCAACTCATCAATTACGTACGATTTACCAAAAATCGTACAAATTTGTAGGAGTGAGCTTGTACAAATTTGTACGAATTAGCCACCTTGTAAAATACGTATGAACTGCTGTGAGATCAGGTTGGAAAGACCCATGTATCAGTCTGTTGGAGTACAGGAACACCTCAGTGGATGGTATCAAATCACCTGCCCAACTACTGAAGAGCAGAAGACTACGCTCCATTTGACCAACTACCAGCCAACAGCTGCAGTCTGAAACTGTCAGTGGACATGATGTTCATGCACAATAAGCAACAATATCAAGGAAAGTACAACAACAGGTCCACTCAACCACTCACACCACTACAGGCTGGGGACCACATCCAAGTTCAGGAGTTGGGTAAATGGAAGCCTGCTGTAGTCATTAAACCTGCTGACATCTTCAGGTCTTACCATGTGTGTCTTCCACAGGAAGATAAAGATAAAGCACAGCCTATCACTACCAACCCTGGCATGTCTTCGAGTACTCAGCCCACAGTGCCCACGGATCAACCTAAGCAGATAGACACGAATAACACTGATTTTGCTGCTCCACATTATGTTACCAGATCAGGACGTGAAACCAAGAGTTGTCTTTGATCTATAATTGTAAAGGGCGTAGGGCGGATCGCTGCCCTATAAAAGAAAGTCTGTTGATATAATTATGTTGTTTACTTTTCATTCTCTTGTATGCTGGTTGTTTCATTGGTATGTTATATCTAAAGGAATTTGCACAGTTGCCTTATTGTGTTCATTGACATAGTATGTCAAGCTTTCAAAGAAGGGGGATGTAATATTCAAGTTGTATGGATCTGTAATTCTGCATGTTAAGCAGTTCCTGCATAAAGGCTCTAGGGGGCAGTGGGTGAACACCATAGGGTGTGAGGCAGTGTATGAAAAGAGATAACAGAAATAAAATGAGATCCACATGTCTTCAAAGCTGATCCACGACTGATAGTCGTCCTTTTTCCAATCATGGCCTTTAGGGGAAGTTTGCGGCCATAGCGAACATCCTGATGTTGCCAACGCCACTGAGAGTGGCTATAAGAATATGTACATTTGTGATGTGCTTTGCTCTCAATAACAAAAATGAACACGACAAAATCTTGGATCTTGGATAGAGCTCGCTCTTATCCCTTTTCTCATCACATATCACATCGGAAAGACATTTACTTTCAATAAAAATTAAGAAAATGTCAACCTGGTCTCATTGTGAAAATGTACCTCTGGCAACGTTTTTGCAAACCGCCAAAATACGTACCAATATGTAAATATCTCTGCAGTTTCAAAGTGAAATGAACACAAGAGGCAGTAAAACAGCAAGCACTTTTTATCGTTTTTTTTCCCCATGTAAATGAATAAATTTTGGAGTTTGCGTCACTTAATCTGCTCCATATGCTCTGCTTTTTTTATATAATAAGTTTGCTCAGTAGCTCAGCTGGTACAGATTTGTACTTGTAATAATGAAAGCTCAGGTACGAATCCCGTGAAAGACAAGTCATGATAAAAGAGCTCAAAGATGAGTTCACAGAAGCTAACAAGACATGGTTACTATTGTATTTTTGTCACATTTGCTTTTGTTAACACTATCGGTTAGGTTTAGGGTTTAGTGTAGGTGTACGTTAAAAAAACAATGTCACAAAACGTCAGATTGACGCTCATCTGTTCCGGGAAAAAAACGAAGCTTTTGGCGGCACCCAGTGGACATATCACTTTGAAACTGCAGTGATATGTACATATTGGTACGTATTTTGGGGTTTGCAAAAACGTTGCCAGAGGTACATTTTCGCAATGAGACCAGGCTGGAAAATGTCCTAATAGTGGAAAGAAAGTGCCTAACGAAATGTTTAATAATAATAAAAGCATTTATTGGGTAGGCTTAGGGGTTGGTGTAGGGAGGGCTTTTATTGTCCCATTAAGGTGGCATCCATTTAATAATTTTAATAAATATAATAATTTACACTCTATGTTATTATTGCATCCTGTTTATGTACAACAATATTGAGGTGTAAATAGTATGTATCTGTCAAAATAAAGTATAAATTACATGCAATTACTATTTACACATATTGCAAAGAACTGCAACTTTTATATGGTGTAAATAGAATATATCACTATTTTCACTTAGTAAATAGCATCTACAGATATTTGCACTTAGTGTAAATATCATCTATTGCTAAGAAAATTTTATTACAATGTTATGACCGAACCCGAGTTCAATTGCTCCCCATTCCCCCTACCCCCACTGGACTGTGTTCATATTATTTGGGTCCTAACCAGGGTGCATTTGCGTCATCAAAGAAGCAGCTGTTTACCCCGTTGCTTGGTAACGACGGCGAGCTAGAAGGTGGCAAAATGCATAGCGTTGCTCACCTCCCTTTTATATTTTTGTTTTTTAACTGTTGGTTTTGTTACCAAAGCTTCAGTACGTAATGGCACTTGTGTCTATCTGCCGCGAATGTACTGCAAAAGAACGCTGAAGACGAGCAGAAATTAGATCTACAGCTCTCTGCTTGCAGTACGTCAGTCACGCTCATCAGAAAAATGAGTAAAACACACACAAAACACACATTTTTATCAAATCATATATCTACGATTTAGTACAATTGCGTTCACATCAGCAGCAGACCGTACTGGAGTTCACCTTTACAAGCGGACTCAGGTACGGTTTGTGGGTGCGCACCCAAGTTTGGAAGATGGCGCTCACATCATCCAAACAAACCAAACTCTGACGTCAATCGAAGTGCTAGTGTGAAAGCACCCTTAGTGTAAATAGCCATTATCGCTAAGAAAATATTACTACTATTACACTATTAAAGGTCCCATGGCATGGCATTTTTCTATTATTTTATAATGTTTCCTGAGTTGTATTTATATTGTTTTTTTATTGATATATTGATATATATATAGATTTTTAAAAAAAATCATAATTTAGAAATAAAAGGCATTTTTTTCTATACTGTTATTACCCCTCTGGCTGAATGCCCTGTTTCAAGGAACGTGTCTGCTGTGAGACTTCGGTGAAAACGCCCACTGTTGTGATTGGCTGACATCTTTGCATTTGAAATGAGTGTTAGATTATGTTGCGGAGTGGGCGTGGTTTAGCGAGGCACTGCATGCACGCACTGCATGCATGAGAGAGAGAGAGTGACTGACTGGCACTCGTGAACCACGGAGAGCTGGAGGAATGTGTTATTGTACTGAGTTGTTGAGAGCGCTGTGCTGTTAGCGCAAGCTTATTTGTAGCTGAGAGATTCTGAATAAACAGTCCCAGTCACGTCGACTCTGTCTTCTTCCACCTTATTCTACAAACTTTGTAACACATGTAATGTACCATTATAGCCGTCGAGATGAACGAATCGTCAAAGTGTGGATTAAACACAGACTGGAGTATGTTTGCTTCTCAAGCCACCAGTGGCGCTCACACAGACATTGACTCATTCACTTCCTCTGTATTGGATCATATCAATACCACCATCAATACCAATCAATACCACCATCGACAGTGTTACAACCCAGAAACAGATCACCACATACCCTAATCAGAAGCCTTGGATGAACAGGGAAGTTCGACTCCTGCTGAAGTCACGCAATACTGCCTTCAGATCAGGTGATGCACAAGCCTTCAGTACATCCAGACCTAACCTGAAGAGGGGCATCAAAAAGGCCAAGCACTGCTACAAGCTAAAGATAGAGGGTCACTTTTCCAACTCTGACCCTCGACGCATGTGGCAGGGCATCCAGGCCATCAGTGACTACAAACCCACCCACTCCACCCCCGCAGCCACTGATGTCAACTTCCTGAACGAGCTAAATTACTTTTATGCTCGTTTTGAAAGAGACAACAGAGAAACTGCCACCAAGCTCAAACCCTCAGCTGACCCACCAATCACACTCTCCTCCACAGATGTCTGCAAGGCACTGAGCCGGATCAGCGCACACAAGGCTGCTGGACCAGACAACATCCCTGGACGTGTGCTCAGGGCATGTGCGGAGCAGCTCGCTGGGGTTTTTACAGACATTTTCAACCTGTCTCTTGCCCAAGCAGCTGTACCGACATGCTTTAAACGCACTTCCATTGTGCCAGTGCCGAAACACTCTAAATGACTACCGCCCTGTAGCACTCACACCCATCGTCATGAAGTGCTTTGAGCGGCTGGTCCTGGAACACCTAAAAGACTCTATACCATCCACATTGGACTCACACCAGTTTGCCTACCGCAGCAATAGGAGCACAGAGGATGCCGTTTCCATGGCACTGCACTCTGTGCTCACCCATCTGGACCATAAGAACACGTATGCACGCATGCTGTTTGTTGACTTCAGCTCAGCATTCAACACTGTCATCCCATCCAAGTTAATAGCCAAACTTGGAGACCTGGGCATCATTCACCTGCTCCACATCCATCACACTCAACACTGGTGTACCACAGGGCTGTGTGCTAAGTCCGTTTCTCTACTCCCTCTTCACCGCCGACTGCAAGCCTGTGTATGGATCTAATTCCATCGTCAAGTTTGCGGACGACACTACGGTGATTGGTCTCATCAGCAACAACGATGAGACTGCCTATAGGGAGGAGATCCAGCACCTGGCCACATGGTGCGCTGATAATAACCTGCTCCTCAACACCACCAAAACGAAGGAGCTCATCGTGGACTTCAGGAAGGAGTCAAGAGGCACACACGACACCATCCACATCAATTGAATGGCTGTTGAACGTGTCTCCAGTTTCAAGTTCCTGGGGATCCACATCTCGGCGGACATGTCGTGGACGACCAACACCTCCAGCCTGGTCAAGAAGGCTCACCAGCGCCTCTTCTTCCTGAGGACACTGAGGAAGAATCAGCTATCCTCGGCTATCCTGGTGAACTTCTATCGCTGCGCAATAGAAAGCATCCTGACCAACTGTGTGGCAGTATGGTATGGGAGCTGCTCTGTTGCGGAGCGCAAGGCACTGCAGCGGGTGGTGAAAACTGCCCAGCGCATCACAGGGACTCCGCTACCTGCCATCGAGCACATCCAGAGGAAACGCTGTCTGCATCGAGCTCGCAGCATCCTCAAGGACTCCTCTCACCCAGCACACAGACTGTTTTCTCTCCTGCCCTCCGGCAGGCGTTTCAGGATCCACCGGACCAGGACCAGCAGACTAAAGAACAGTTTTTTCCCCAGAGCTGTCTCTTTATTGAACTCAAACCCCCGTTGATCCACTTCCCTCATAAACTGATAACTCTCCTACCTCACATCTTCCTTCACTTTGTTATTTGCACTACCGACTGTTTATCACAGTAACAACTGTTTACATATGCATCTTGCACTGCCATATCTTAACTGGATTATGCTCATTTGCACTGCCGACTGTATTTATAGTACCAATGTTTACATTTGCATTTGCACTGTACTTCTAACTGTAATATGCAACCACTTTCCACTGCACTTTACACTTTTTTTTTTCCGGATAGCTCTGTCCATAATTTATTGCACTACCCTAATCCACTGCTATTCCTCATATTAGCCTAGCATATTATTGTATACCTCTATCTGTAAAATTCTGTTTATAGTAATAGCCATCTGTATATTGTATTCATAGTACATATTCACCTGTAAATTCTGTTTATAGTAATAGCCATCTGTATATTTATTCACTGTACATATTCACCTGTAAATTCAGTTCTGTTTATAGTAATAACGTCTCTCTATTTATACATATTTATACATATTCAGTACATATCCATGTCCTGCACTTACGCATCCATTGTATATCCTGCACTTGCTGCTATTGCACTTCTGGTTAGACCTAAACTGCATTTCGTTGCCTTGTACTTGTACTTGTGTAATGACAATAAAGTTGAATCTAATCTAATCTAATCTAATAACATTATTTTATGATCTATTCCTATCACATGAAAGGCTGCAGTGATTAGCATTGAGTAGACAGACAGTCTGTTGATCGCGTGAATGCAGTGATCTCATCAATGCAATGCGTTCTCTCTCACAAAATGCTTTCACCACAACTAACAGCAAACAGGACATCGAAATGAATACAGTAAGAGCTTTGTGTAACATAACAGCGTCATTCAATATAATGGCAGTTTGGGCAAATGTGCAGATGCACTCGCAACGTGTGATTGACAGCTCCGGACATTATAGAGAGTGTCCTTTGATCGCTCTCTGTAGTTTAATCACTTAAAAAACGGATTTGTTTCATGCTACTAACAGAAACTATTGTTTTAGTCACTAGCTTGATTCACTGATGCATTATGCTTAGGGCATCAAGATGGCGATCATTAAACGATCTAGATAGAAAGTCTGAGTGAACTTGAATGACTAGCTACACATCAGAAATCACTGATCACAGATCAGGCATTAATGAACACTGTTACTCACTGTTTGTTGCGGTGCTGTCGAATCCATATTGTAAAGTCTGTTTGTAAAGCCTGTGCTGACACAAACTGAATCCATTTTCTCAGAATGCTCTGGGCGGGCAAAGCAGAAGAAGGGGAGGAAACCTTTCCTGGTATGACGTCATAACAGGAAAATTCAAGATCAGCTCGTCTGAGCTCTCATTTTCTCAAAGGCAGAGAAAGACAGCCAGAACTCGGTTTACACCCATCAACATTTCTAGCCACTTGGGGACCATATACAGGCTAGGGGAACTCATATTAATGTTAAAAAACCTCATAAAATGAAATTTTCATACCATGGGACCTTTAAGATGCAGTCAAACCAAGCAGTTTTATGTTGGTAAATGCTGCATGACCATCTTGAACTCTTTGCGAAATCTGCATAAAATTCGTGGCCATTAAGGTCAAGTTATGTCAGAATGCTTCATATCCATCGATAGAGATGGTACAATCACAAAAAAACATAGAGAAAAAAAAAACAGGTCAGCGAAAATGCACAAATGTTTTACCACGACTCAGGACATACAGCATTAACAACACCTCAGCAATCACACAGAAACACCTTGGTAACCACCTATACCACCTTTATCTTGCAGCGAGTTTTGCATGGACAAGCATCATGCAGTTTATTTATAAAATGTTGTTGAGTTTTGCATAAGAAGGAATATTCTTAAAAGAATAAAGTAAGCTGAACTGAAACTGAACCAACATTATTCTGAACCCAGGACAATGTTCCTCAGGGAGAACAGCTCAGTCAGATCTTTTCGATACGATGACAGCAAAGACAAAACAGACAAAACAAAGACAGAGACAAGGATCCTAAAAGTTGATGGCTTTTCAGAAAGCAGATTATTTGTGGCCCTCATGCACAACATTATTCTGTATTCAAATTAAAATACAATTATGAATGTATTTAGAATGTATTGTACATAATAAATTATTGTATATCTGTAATAGAAGAAAATATTACAACATAACTTAAACTTAAATAAACAGTGTAACAAATTAGAACATAGCATTTGATACCACAGTGTTTTAACATATACACTGGTCAAACACAATACACACATTACACACACATTCACCTGCTGTCTCTCAGGATGTGGCACATTCACACATTCAAGATTCAAGATTCAAGAGTTTTATTTGTCACATACACAGTTATATACACAATATACAACTGGCAGTGAAATGTAAACAGGTCCGCTCCATGGACAGTGCAAATAACAGTTACAAGAAATTAAAATAGAAATAGAATAAAATTAGAATAAAAAGTATTAACATAAGTAGAATTATAAATAAATCAAGTAAAAGATAAAAATAGGAAATAAGATAAATAAAAATATAAAAAATATGTGGATATGATAAGTGAGATAAACTGTAGACTTAAAAATAAGTGGTTAACATAAAATATATATATATGTATATATAAAGAAGTATAATGTGCAAGGTTTATTACAGGTTGTTACGCAGTAACAATAGGAAAGTAAAGTGCAGTGCAATTGCAGTATGTGGATGTTAATGTTAAAAAACCGTATGTTTATGCGTGTGCGGGGGTGAAGTGAAGTCACGTGACTGAGTTCAGGAGTCTGATGGCCTGGGGGAAGAAACTCCTCCTGAGTCTTTCAGTTTTTGCCATCAGGCTACGGAAGCGCTTACCAGATGGCAGCAGGGTGAAGTGAGAGTTTGCAGGGTGATTAATGTCTCTGATGATTTTGGTAGCTCTACCTCTGCAGCGTTTGGTGTAGATGTCCTGCAGAGACGGGAGAGCTGAGCCTGAGATGCGCTCGGATAAGCGCACCACTCTTTGCAGGGCTTTGCCATCATGACTGGTGCTGTTCCCGTACCACGCTGTGATGCACTGAGTCAGGACACTTTCTATCGCCCCTCGATAGAAAGTTTTCAGGATGGCTGGTGAAACCCTGAATTTCCTCAGCTGGCGCAGGTGGTACAGTCTTTGCCTGGCAGAGGCAGCCAGTGCTGCTGTCTGTCCCTCTCCTGATATTACCTTTATATGTTCTATTTCAGTCCTGGCTGTAAAGTTCTTTATTCATTTATTGCATTTGTTTAAGTAGAGGTCTCTGATTGAAATGTATTTTTGACAGGAAGTGCATCTCTGTCTCAATCTCTCCATATCTGATCCCAATGTTCCAGATATGCATTTTTAGATAAAAATAGCCAGCTGACTGAGGGGACTTTTTCGGGGGTTCAGTTCTTGGGTTTGTAATGCTTTAAAATGTAGTGATTCTGTGGGACTTGAGGTGCATCCAGAATTTGAGGGATCTTTTTTTGCATATTAATAATCAATGGGAATCAACCCAATTCTGCCATACATGCATTATTGGGTGTTTTTCTTTGAAATTTTAGAATCATTTTGCGGAATTCTGTGTGTAGGGCTTCTGTTGAATGTCTAGCTATGGGCTGAATCACACTATCAAGATTTTCAGATATCACATATCAAGATATCACAGATTTTACACCAGATTGGAATCGGTAATTCAATGTTTTGGAATTTTTTCTTAATGACGTATAGAGCTGTCTATATATCTGTCTATCTATCTGTCTGTCTATCTATCTATCTATCTATCTATCTATCTATCTATCTATCTATCTATCTATCTATCTATCTATCTATCTATCTATCTATCTATCTATCTATCTATCTATCTATCTATCTATCTGTCTGTCTGTCTGTCTGTCTGTCTGTCTGTCTGTCTATCTATATGTCTGTCTGTCTGTCTATCTATCTATCTATCTATCTATCTGTCTGTCTGTCTCTATGTCTGTCTGTCTGTCTCTATCTATCTATCTATCTATCTATCTATCTATCTATCTATCTATCTATCTATCTATCTATCTATCTATCTATCTATCTATCTATCTATCTATCTATCTATCTATCTGTCTGTCTGTCTGTCTGTCTGTCTGTCTGTCTGTCTGTCTGTCTGTCTGTCTGTCTCTCTCTCTCTCTCTCTCTCTCTCTCTCTCTCTCTCTCTCTGTCTGTCTGTCTGTCTGTCTGTCTGTCTGTCTGTCTGTCTGTCTGTCTATCTATCTATCTATCTATCTATCTATCTATCTATCTATCTGTCTGTCTATCTAATAATAATGAATAATGAATTTACACTAGTAAGACAAATGACTGATAACTAGTATCAAATTTCCACTTCCTAAACTGATGTGAGCAGGTGATTTGAATGCCTCCAGTGTGCCAGTGTTGCTAATAGATGTTTGCTACATTCCCGTTGTGCTGTCACCAAAAGTGCATGGCCACAGGCAGCATACTAACAATCAATCCAGCGCTGTAATGTCATAATGCCTAGAGCTCTGAAAAAAGCAGGACAGGCACACAAAGCTTTACCGTGAGCTATTGGGGAGCATCATTTCCAAGCACCCACAACACGGTAGTCACAGCATTTTAACTAAAAAAGCAACAGCACAGGAAGTGTCCCAACTGTAAACAAATGAATATTTGAGTCAGCTTCAAATTGCCTTATTAATATTTTATCTGCCACAGCAGCAGAGACAACTATAATGCACTCTGTTTGCACTGAACGCGAGGCTTTGTTTACCTACTGTCTCTGATGCTAACGCTAGCCGAAGCAAGGAAAAGCGCCTCGTTCTTAGAGAGACCGTGAAGAGTCGCTTTCAGAGCGCTGCTCAGTCAAAGTCACATCACGCTGTTATCTATCTCAATGCCTTTCAGCAAGGGCACCACAGCTTCAAAACTGGCAAGAGCGATGTTGTTCGAGTTTGCGTGCACTGCTGACTCATATTGGAAATAATGGGAATGCTACAGCTGTCACACGCGTCCCGGGAAAATGAAATCGTGTTATTCCGCACCCGGTGAACAGCCAGGTTATTGAAGTAACAACATCCACCTACCAATGCAAGCAAAGGGGATCTGGTGTCTTTGCATACGTGATATTTTTAGCGAACACTCTGCTGCATGTGTTCGGGTGGTAAAATCGGCCTGAGCGCCAGTTACATAAGAACATTACCAGCTCATAGACATCCCTTTTCCACCACAATGAGCATTGCCCCAGGCCAGTCATTAACCTTGACTATGTGTTTTTCCAAACGGGGACCTTGTGAACTCTGGTGCATGTTGGTGGGTTTGTATGTTGGGTCTGTTCAGAAATAAAAACCGGGTCAGATATCTACAGTCGAGAGCCCTCAGGGGTCTGTGCTGGGCCCGTGGCTATTATTACTCATCACATTCTCATACTGGCCCCAATGGAGAGCAATGCATTTGACTATTCATGATACTGTATTTTACACTTGAATGGCCAGCACTGAAACGCCTTATGGATGAAAACAAAAGCCAAACTAAAAACGCCTTAAAGGCAACCTCCGTGTGCACTGGCTTTGACTCATTCAGCTGTTGTGAGAAATGCACTGTTCTCTGTGTCAAATAAGCATTTAGAAAACATCATAACCTGTTAAGATTGCAATATAATAACATAAGTATCAACAGTTGCACTCATTTATGATTCATTTGACCTGCATATGCTGTTAATCCATAGCCTGACGTCGTCATACTCAATTCTAGTCAGAATATGAGTCTGATACTGCTCCGTTGGGCTGTGATTATGGGGCGTGTTTCAACCGAACCAGGAAAGAACTCAATTGGATAGACCTACAACCAATCAGAGCAACGGAGCACCGCATAACGTTAGTTATCAAATGTCAACAGAACTCAACTGCACAGTGTTGCCATGTCCGCGGGTTGAAGCGACCCCAATTATGTGATATACAGACCCAGGAATGCGATTTTTAGCTGCCAGCCCTGCCAAAATAACACATATTTTACCCCCCAAATGCCCTTTTTCCCGGAGAACCCCCCCTGGAAAGCTATTGGGCTTGTTTTTGGCTAGTTTTGAGGAACGTTAGCAATTGGGCGGGTTTTGTTGTAAAAACTTGGCAACCCTGTACCTGCACGCACGCTGAAATAAGTAGCCTAACGTTAGAAGAAAAATATGAGTGTAAACGATCTTTGCTGGTGTTGCAAAAAAAAAAAGGATACACAGAGTTTACTTACCAACACGATCATCATTTCTGAGAGAAATAGTAAAGGTGAATGCATATACGAACAAGTTCTCCATTTAGGATTAGAACAAACTCAACCCAAGCGCCTTTGATGACGTAGATGATTACGTTACTGTTCATCATCTGTCCATCATCGTCTAAAGCCCGCCCTGACAATTTCATTGGTCCGAACAGTTTCTGTTCGGGCATTAATTACTTCTCTACCGATCAAGTCCAGACCGAACTGCCCGAGTAAAAATGTTGTGGGCGGGGCTAAGTTCGGCTGGCATCCAGGCTAGTTAATCCATTTATTTTCCAAAATCTACCTATTAAAAATGTGAAAATGCAGTATATTCTTTGGTTACTGGTTAAATTAATTGCAGTTAAATACAGCTACAAATAAAAGGCATCTTCATGGTGAACAGGAGCATGAAATGGCTGTGACGTAACATCATTGTGCTGTCTGAACAATTATCTGTCTGCACTATCCCTTGTATATTTACACATTAACAGGAGCACAGTTCGCAGTGCTATACTGCCATTTACATTACCAGCATGCACTACGACATCAATAAAACATGTAGCCTAGTAAATTACATCACTTTTTGAATGTATTTTTTGTGGTTTATTATTTTATTTAGTTTCTTTTTTATGCAGTTATTTTCAGTTTGTTTATATCTTAAATTTATATTTGTTGATTGTCAACCAGGGGTGCGTTTTCCGTACAATGACGTAACTCACTGCTTAACTACCATAGTACGATGGATCGTTGAAGAAATCAACTAGCTAGTCACGACTGTTTCCCGAAACCGTATTGTCGCAAATCTGTCGTTCAACCATGTTGGTTAATGATGCAGAGATGTATAGTAACGAAGTAGAACTACTTCACTACTGTACTTAAGTACTAAAAGGCAGTATCTGTACTTTACTAGAGTATTATTTTTTTCTCCTACTTCCACTTTTACTTCAGTACATATTTTCGATGAGTTTAATACTTTTACTCCGATATTTTTTTTATGTGCTGCATCGTTACTCGTTACAATTATAAAAATGTTATGAATCATTCCATTCCAAACCCACATTACCGCGCATGAGAGAGAGAGCGCGCGCGAGAGTGCGAGAGAGAGACAGAGCGCGAGAGAGAGAAAGCGAGAGCGCGCGAGAGAGCCCCGCGAGCGCGCATTCACTGTCTTCAAAACAACACGAGGGTCTTGCGCTCAAATTGCTCTCTATTTGTTTACATAGTTAATGTGCACTGTGAAGTAACATATACAAACAATGAACAGCTGTATTTTTATTAACTAAGATTAACAAAGATTAATAAATACAGTAACAAATGTATTGATCATGGTTAGTTCATGTTAGTTATTAGTTTAATACATTAACTAATGTAATGTTAACAAATCAAACCATATTGTAAAGTGTTACAAACAAATCATTTACTCAGAACACCTCTTGAAATGAGAATATAGGTGTGCTTACCCCATTTTTTTTTAGTAAGAGTGGTTATAGTAAGATTTAATCTTAATGAACTACAGTATTTTCAGGTTATTTATATGACAATATGTAGAACAATTACTTACCAACATTGTGATTGTCCTTTAGCTTAATCATTTGAAATAATAAAAACAATATGATGTTCAAACTTTTGACTACTTTCTTTAATAACTACATAACACAATACTTGTACTTTTACTTTCAGTACTTGAGTAGTAGCCTACATTTTAAAATAAACTACTTGCAATACTTAAGTACAAAAAATGTTGAATACTTTAGTACTTCTACTTAAGTGTGGTGCTTAAAGAGCACCTCAACTTCTACTCAAGTCACTTTTTTGATAAGGAACTTGTACTTTTACTCAAGTATGTGTATCTAGTACTTTATACATCTCTGTAGGCTAATGATGTCACGCAGGTGGTGGAGTAATAACTTCTTTTAATGAATCCGTTTAAAGGACAACTCCGGTGAAAAATGAACCTAGGGGTAATTGACACATGGTTGCCGAGTAGATCGTTCTCTGGGATGCGTTTTCATGAAAATCGAATGTAAAGGGTTTTATCTCTAAAAACAGATTAGCTTATAACGCTAGTATATGGGGCATAGAATAAGTAAAATTAAATTGCTAGTTAATCGCTCCACCCACTGGCAATTTTTAAAAAATGCTGGAAAAGTGGGCAGAGCCCAGCGGAGACAGAGGGGACGAACCGAGGGCAGAGCTGAGCGGAGGGCGTGCACCTGAGACCCGCAGTGATGGGTTGATTGACAGCTGTCAGACTCGCGAGTCGCAAAGATGGAGAATGACTGGAGTGACGCCAGCTTTGCCACAGAGCGGTCATTCTCCTACATTCACCTGAAGTGGAGGAGGGTGAAAGGTCTGTAGACACAAACCCGGAGCCTTATCAATGCTAGCCGCTGGCTCAAACTGCGTTAACTCCCGATGCAGACGATGCTAGTGAAGCAGAAGAGCAAGAGAACTGACCTAATCTATGAACAGTCAAATCCTTACACTGAATGCCACTAAAAATAGATCAGATATCTGATATACATACGATGTATTTTCATTCAAATTAACTGAATCAATAAGTTCAGACCTAAAAGCCTATTATAAACGGATTTCCTCAAATAAGTTAGACTATACGCCAGCACTGGTATTGTTGTTCGTTACCGAGGCAACCACTTGCGTGTCAGGGTTTGAAAGCGCGTCTCATGTATGAAACTTATCTGTACACATGACGGGCGGCAATAATATCGCAAGAAAATCCAGACGTGTACTGACAACTGCATTATTTAACCGTATTTTCTTCATTACAATGTTAAAGCAAGTGTCAAGTGAGTTTCATTCATAATGTTTCTACTTCATGTAACATGACAGTTCATACTGGAGTGAAGCCGTTCTCATCGTATGATTGGGGAAAACATTTCTGAGGGCGTGGTGAGCTCGTGCCGGGGCGCGGATAGTGAGCCGTTGGAGGTACCATCCTACGTCACGATGTACCACAACGTCCAATAGGAAAATTCAACTGCAGTAGCCACCGTTCAACCTTAAGAGGGCAGCACTTTGGCGGTTTTACACCATATTTTATAGAATTAAAACACTTTATACTCAAATGTCAAAACATTTACTCGAATCAATGAACAGCATTAATAAAGCCCCAGTTTTACAGATCATTAACTAAAAAAAGTTGGTTTAGGGTTTAGTTACCCTTTAAAGGGATAGTTCACCCAAAAATGAAAATTCTATCATCATTTACTCACCCTCAAGTTGTTCCAAACCTGTATGAGTTTCTTTGTTCTGCTGGACACAAAAGAAGATATTTAGAAGAATGATTGTAACAAAGCAGAGAGAGCAACCATTGACTACCATAGTAGGGAAAAAAATACTATGGTAGTCAATGGTTGCTCTCTCTGCTTTGTTACAATCATTCTTCTAAATATCTTCTTCTTCTAAAACAACATGAGGGTGAATTAATGATGAAAGGTGAACTAACACTTTAATGTTAATGAGAAGCATTTCAGTAAAAAAACAATTGCATTTACATTTCTGTATAAATAGCATCTATATTTTTATGTTAGTAAGTGGTGTTTAAAATGGCTCTGTGCATAATGAGCCGGTGAGTTTATGGTGAGATGAAAAACTTTTCTTCAAAAGCTAAATTAATTTCCTATTATCACTGTAAAGCTGCTTTGAAGCAATCCGTGTTGTAAAAAGCACTATATAAATGAAGGTGACTTGACTTGGCGTGTTGCGGACTGGGGCTGCTTTGTGCCAGAAAGTCCAGGGCCACTTTTTTGCCCTAGTCCGCCCCTGGGTGTATATATATATAGAGAGAAAGCTACAAATGTGTGTGTGTACATACAGTTAAACATCTTCCTGGTGCACTAACAAATAAACAAATAAATGAATACTTGCACGTACACTGCTGCCTCTATTGTTGTACTAAATATGGTGTGGAAGGACTGCTTGTACTGTTTTGTCCCTATTGGATTAATTAGTTCTTGTAATTTTCTCATTTGTAAGCCCAAAAGCTTCTGCTAAATCAATAAATGGAAATAAGTAAATGGCTAAATAAATGAACCCAAAGTGTTCCCCTAGCACTAACAAAGCAGCTTTAACTGACAGACTTATTCATGCTATGACCTGACTGAACAAAGTGTATTCATAACTTCAGAAGTCTAAAAGGGAAATGATGTTAGGAATAAGCTTTTATTAGGAACATTTTCTGCTGAATGGAAACCGGAAAGAATGCATATGACTCAAACCTTTTACTCAGAAACGAAAAATGTTCCATTAATTCTTTCACCTTTCATTTGAGAAACCAAAAATAAGTCATTTAGCAGAATGTGCTGGCTGCTCTTTTCTTTGCAACCAAAGTAGAAGGTACTCTGTTAAGCTCAAGAAGAGAGGTTTAAAGTACCATTAAAGGTTTAGAAAGACTTGGATTATAGTATTCAAATTATGTGGTTTACACCTTTTGTCCTTTTTGGAGGTTGTACATATTAACCAGTAAATTTGTTTACGTGAAAAAAAGCCACCTAACTAAACTTCTAATACATCTGGCTGAACTATCCTAAGTCATTTCTAAAATGGTCCTATTCAGAGAGGACCAGCTTTCCCTGAGGAGGTCAGGTAAATTTGTGTTGTTGTTTTTGTTTTGTTTTTCCCAGACTCACTTTATGATTTTAATCTCATCTGAATTGAACACATCTGTGTTTTTCCAATATAAATTAAGTAGCAAATTACCAACTGATCTTTGGATAACTCATGGTTCCTCTGAGAAATATAATCCCATCCGGATAGGAATGTTTCTGATTGTATTGGTATAAAATTTGTTCATAATATCTTCTCCTCATTTATTTTGACCTTCAACAAATATCGGAACTAAAGCTGAATTCCTGCATGCAGCATTTTCATTACGGGCTGAAACCTTTTCGTCAACTTTCAGGGTAAAATAACACTTCAAGGTTCAAATTCTGCTGGCTTCTTGATTTAAAATGTGTATTAAATCAATAATCCAGAGAGCGTTAAAGGGATAGTTCACCCAAAAACGTAAGTCAGAAACAACCTCATTCAGGTTTTATTCATTTTGGGGTGAACTATGTCATTGATTCATATCCAGGTGGGTCGGCGGGGGAGTTAGAGCTGGTTCTTGCCCTTGAGTTACTGATACTAATATTCTGGTCTCCCCTCTGACCATCCTGTTTTGCTCTCGGATAAAAAACACTTAACTCCAGTTCACTCCAGGGGCCCGGTGACATGTCACATTACTCCTCGTACCTGTCATCGTGCAAGCCTTCTGGCCACAGAACGACAATAAAGGTTACAAAAAAAGTGTGATCAATCAAAGGAGCTGAATTTTCCTTCTCAATAAAAAATGTTATGTAAATTACCCGATTGAGGACACACTTCTAGCTGACAAAAGTGCGTCATTGATGGTGTAATCAATAACGATTGATTTTCTGCAAAGAGCTGACCTTTAACTAAAGAATTGGCAGTGACATACCTCATCGCAGATTCCGTGACACACCATATAGTGAAAATATACAACAAACAAGATTACAAAAACAACATAGACTTTTATTTAGCAAATAGAAAGGGACCGTTTTATACAAACTGTAAACTAGGTACTGTAATAAATTTGTTGGGTATACCTTGAAGGGTAACACTTTAGTTTAGGGTCTAATTCTCTCAACTAGTTGCTTATCAGCATGCATATTACTCGAATATCAGCTGTTTATTAGTACTTATAAAGCACTTATTCTTCATGACCATATTCAACATCCCTTAATCATACCCAACACCTAAACTTAACAACCTTACTAACTATTAACAAGCAATAATCGGGAGTTTATTGAGGCAAAAGTCGTAGTTAATAGTTAATAGTGAGAACTGGACCCTAAACTAAAGTGTGACCCCTTGAAGAGCTGCAGCACACATATGAACCTGTACACAGACGGTCAGTGATTTTGCCAAGTAGGACATGTTCCCCCGATCGACATCCTTGATGGTCCTGGAACAACATTTATGTCAACCAATCCAGTTAGGTTTGCGGTTATAGGGCTTAAAGGAATATACCGGGTTCAGTGCACGCTCAGTCGACAGCATTTATTAAGTTATGGCAATATGTGTTTTTACATTGCTTTAACTCATCAAAATAAGTTAAGCAATTTTTTTAAAACTTTTTTTATAAGTTATACAAGATTCAACTCCTTTTTAAGTCAGTTTAATGTAATTTAAGTTGAAATGACTTAAACATCCAAGTTGTTTGTACTTAAAAAATTAAGGCAGACACTTTTTTACAGTGTGGCGTGTTGTTGATTACAACAAAAAGGAGTTTCCACTCGCCCTTCGTTTTCTTATAGAAAAGCAAAACTATTGAGTTACAATGGAAGTGAATGGGGCCCAAATGTATACTCCGTTTCATAAGTATAGCCACAATATGCACAATGTAAACCCGAATAAGTTGGCAGAACTCAAAAATATTGAGGCAATCGGTTACATCAAATTTTTAAGTTAAGAAATGTAAAGATTGAGTAAGCAGAATTTACAGATTTTAATTTTGTACTTATACATTAACTTCAAATATTTGAGTAAGCTAATTCATATATTTAAATGAAAATTATTCACTTTTTTTGTAGTGGAAACTTAGCTAATTCAATAAATGCTACCTTGCTAATTGGTAACACAATGCTTTGATAGCATTAGCATAGCATAGCACTTGCTGAATGAGTACAATAATATAGAACATTTAACATACACCCTCCCAAAAAACCCCACCATAAGAGAAACTCTTATAAACTAACATAGCAAAACATTAAACACTACTAAATCTCCAACTTAACATGAAAAACATTATATAACACTTACTTTGAGCATTTACTGTCCCTTTTGAGTGCCATGACAAAGCATACTGGGAAATAGAAATCCCAGCCCAGTTTCAGTTAAATTTAAGTCTAAATGAAAAGAAACAAGTTCATACAACTCAAAACAATTAAACAATTCAGATTACTTAAAATGTGTCAGTTTTGTGAACTCAAAAGAAAGCTCTAAATCTTCATTTTCTTGAACTAATTTGTTTAATTTGAGTTGGCTCTACTCAAACCAATTTTTTTTTTGTCAAGCGTTAGGGTTTACAGTGGCATGTAATCATAATTTTAGTGTGAAAACCTTTCTTTGTTTAAGGTAATATCCTGTCTTACCAAAATTACTGAAATATGTAACTATTTTAACTTAAATAATGCAGAAGTTTTAACAGAGCAATGCTTTTATAAAACTATTAGCTTTACATTTCTGCTTTCAAATCCATCAAAAAAAAAGGTCCCAATTCATTTTTATTTAATGTGCCTCACTGTAACGCTGATTTTTTTATTTATTTCATTATTTTTTATCAAAACGAGAGATGAGTGAAACGTATGTTCTTGGGAAATGCGGTTGCCGTTGATTGAACTTGTGCTGAACCCGTAATATTCCTCCAAGGCTGAGAATGGGGATTCAAAAACATTACCAACCAATCATTTCCGTCTGGTTTCAGGGGTAGATCATGTTAACGTTAGGACAATGTTGTTCCAGGACAAACAAAACATGTTAATCCGGGACCACATCCTACTTGATGGGATCACGGAAACCGGTACAGTGCTTTAACTGCATGACAAACCCACATGAAAACATCATGTACATTTGTTTCCTTTACTCACAATTTTAAGGACTTAAAGATAAAAAAGCACTTGTGTTCACATCTCTATTTTAACATCTTACAACACAGTTTTTCCACCCCCTCCTGTTTATGTTACAATGCGCATACTCGTTGAGCATCTGAGGTCAAGATGTCAAATAAATCATTTTGCATGACCTTGGAATGAATGTCCATAAACAGAGGTACAATGCAGCTGATAAAGTTATGTTTCAAGGGGGTTGTACCGCCACTAGTCACACAGTATCGTAAGCTCTTGCCATTGTCATTTTCAGCCTCCTCCAAAAGGAAGAGAAAGCGACCTGAAATCACTGGTTTGTGTAAGTATGTAGATAGAGAAACACCTGCAAAATCAAAAGATAAACCTGCAATCTTTGGTAAGAAAGGAAACGAGAAACTTGGCCCACTGTCGTGTTATTCACTTCTAATTAAAGGACTACCCGTGGTTCCCCAGCAGTTCTGGGAATACCTTAGCATTTGCAATAAAAGAAGCACCTGGAACTTTTCAGAATGTCACAGAGGTTCATTTTAAATGCTAATCGCCTCAATGGAGAGAATAAATCTAATGTTGCTTAACCGAACGCTGCTGAAAACCGACCATCCTAAATATTCCAACATTAGCATTTGAGTTACGTGACACGCCAAGGTCGAACTTTCCGGAACTAAATAAAACATATAGCTGAATATTTTCATAGCAGCATTATGAAGAACGGGTCTTTGACAGGCGGGTGAGTAAACAGAGGCTTTTGGAAAATTCCCTGGAGCACATGTCCAATTTTAGACAAATATGTGTAGTGAAGTCCCTGTTCATCTAGTCTCTCTATCGCAAATTGCACGTACATGTGTGCTACCTAGTTTGGGGTCAAACATACAGAAGCTTTAAGAGAGAAGGAGAATATTAGAATAAGAGAGAAGGATGCTGGCAAAGTCTGCTGATCATGATGTCCTCTGCATTTTGGCACTGAGTATTTTTGAAGGCTCAGATATACGAGAGTCAGTGTGAACTAAATGATCAGCTAAAAATGGGCAACTGATCTAAAAGCTACCACCATTGATTTAGAGTAAACGTGTCGGTCTGGTTTGCATTTTTTTCCCTAATGCACTCTGAGAACAAGCTCATGCGTGTCAGTTCATGGGAAGCGCTCGCTGGATGGTGGGCCCTGGAATTAACTTAGATCAAGGGCAGTTACGTAACCAAACAAAACAGCTCAACAAATGATTAAAAGTGGGACGGCAGTTTATACGCCACAGATCCAGTCTGGTCACGTGAGCTAAAATGGTTCAAGTGTTCCAAGGCAAATCCAGAGACGTCGTACCTAAGGAAGCGACATATGTTGGCCGATCATACACCCTCCCATCTAACAGCTGACATAACAGTTCAGGGGCCGGATTCTGAAAAAATAACTATTTTCATCCTGGATATGCTTTGAAGCACTAGAAAGACCTACAGAGTGCTTCCTATGGTGTTTTCGGCAAGGTCACAGCATCTTTCCGGGTGGCTGGACAGATGCATTGCATAAGATACAGTAATTACATTTTCCCATTGTGCATTGGCGGTATTCCACACTGTCCTAGAGCAAAGTTCATCCACGCAGAGTTGGCAAAAGAAACGGTTTAAAGGCAGCCGTGGTGCCTGAAACGACTTCGATTGGACGGATTTAAAGAGGGAAAGCAGAGCTGGGACCCACATGAGACTTCTTCTGACATTTCAACACACCCTGTGATGGATACAAGTATAAATGTGAGCATAATGACGATTGAAGTGTAGGTAACGACCGGAGAGATTACTGCAGGGATCATATTTTCCCCGTGCTGTCCTGCACTGTGACATGTATAGGGCTAACGTGAGGAAGGGGGATGGCTTGGGGAAGGTCTTTGACATCTAAGCATTAAAAATTACATCCAAATATCATGGCCACTTCCACAGCTGATAAATCACATAGCAGAAACATCCACTGCCCCCAGACTTCTTCGACATCACACCAATGAACACATAGAAGACTAGGTTGAGAATGGCTACTGCTCTCAAGTCACATTATGGGGTGGTTTGCACGTACAATTTCACAACTAGCAGCGTATGGAGATGTTGACTTAGCCAACTCTGATAAATGGTGAAAAATATAAACAACACTATGTACATTTTATTGTCGACAGTAGACGCAACCGAATTTCACTACTTGTGAGCCATTTACGCAAACTCACCTACAAGATATTTGACTAGTGACCTAACTCTTGTCCTTATACTTACAACAGTAGTTTTATCACAACCGCATGGGCATGCACATGTATACACATTTCGAATTCATAACATGTATACATATGCATACATGGTTTATTCACATTACTTTCCATTGCGACAACTGACCTGTGAGAGTCAATAATAAATGCTGCGAATATTTTGCAGATAGTTTTCCAGCATAAAGTGCCTTCAATTGGAACATTCGTTTGTTTTCCGCAAGTTTCATTTAGTCCAAGAATTGTTATTAAGGTCCTCAGTGAAGCTTTTTTGGGGGGGGATTCAGTACTGTATAGAAACAAGGATTCTGTGTTAGGGTCAGATCTCACCCGATCCTAAGCAGGGTATGGTTTTATGCTGCCCGTTTTGGGTTATGGGGTTGATCTTTTCTAGCGAGACTTCTGCATCGCTATCCAAATTGCCCGACATCGAAGGTGACAGTTTCTCAAAGGTCTTTATCCCAGAGTCGTCCTCCTTCTTCTGGGTCTCCTCATCCTGGCAGAGGATACTGTGAGGGATCACATAGTTGCTGTTGTTGCCCTCTTTGGGAATGTGGCCCTTGGGCTGATACTGAGAAGTAGACGGTGGGCCACCGTTGTTGTTGATGCTCACGATCTCTATAGCGTTGCTGCCCGGGCAGAGCCGATGACAGCCCAGTAGGATGGAGAACGCCTTGCGGAAGTCAGCATTGAAGGCATAGATTATGGGGTTGAGTGAGGAATTGGCCCAACCGAACCAGACGAAGACATCAAATGTGGTGGAGCTGATGCACAAGAAGTCAGCGCTATCGTTCGGGTTGCAGAAAGGAACCATGCAGTTCAAGACGAAGAAGGGCAGCCAGCAGAACACGAAAACGCCCATGATGACCGACAATGTCTTGAGAACTTTGGTTTCACGCTTGAAGGACATCTTGAAGGAGCTTTCGGACTCCATACTGCCATTGTTACCCATGCTACTGTGGCGGTTCTTGGCGCTCTCGGCCGCTCTTTCCAGCGCAGAGATCCGGCGTATCTGCTTCTGGGCGATGCGGTAGATGCGGGTGTAAGTGACCAGCATAATGGCCACGGGTATGTAAAAACTGATCAGGGAGGAGGAGATGGCATATGTCCGATTAAGGCTGGAGTCGCAGTTGTCCGGGGGAAGCTCGCCGTAGGTGCCGTTCAGCTCCGTGTAACTGGTTGTCTGGGCTTTGTGCCAGTTTAGCTGCACTGGGATGAAGGAGATAAGGATGGACAACGTCCACGCCACACTTATCATGATGAATGCCACCTTGGGCGTCATCTTGCGCTCGTAGCGGAATGGGCTAGAAATGGCCCAGTAGCGGTCCACGCTGATGACGCACAGATTCAAGATGGAGGCGGTGGAGCACATGATGTCAAAGGCCACCCAGACATCGCAGAAGGCTCCGAATGGCCAAAAACCTACAATCTCGGTGGCCGCTTTCCATGGCATCACCAAAATGGCCACCAGCAAGTCAGAAATAGCCAGTGATATCACAAAGAAGTTGGTGACTTTGGAGCGCAGGTGGCGAAACTTCGTGACGGCGGCGCAGACCAACGTGTTGCCCAGTAAGGTGGTCAGGATGAGGAGCGAGAGAAAACAACCAGTCAGAACTCGCTTTGACGAACCACGCTGCGACACACTGCTGTCCAGGACCGTGGAGTAGTTCACATCCATGGCTTTTTCACCGAGTCGAATGAGCAGTCACCCCATAATTCCAGACCGAACCGAGAGTGCTTAGACAGGAATCGGAGCAACTAGTTGATCTGCATTGTCCGTCGCTATGCTGACTGTAGCAGTCATCTTGCAAAACAAATATCATAATTTCAATGTTCAAATCTCTTGAGGAGCTCAGAAACGGATCCATGATCTCCCACAGACCTTCCAAAATGAACGTAACATGACCAAAAGAAGAAAAAAGACATACATTTAGTCTAGTAATTACTTAATCGTGCTTATAAAAATAATTAAGACTGTTTCTGCTCTCATACCTTGTCAGTTTGTTCATCGTCCCACAGCATACTCTCCCACACAGATTAAGCAAACATAGGCAGGCGTGATGATTAGCCTTATATATGAGCTTATCGATAGTATTGATCGGATTGCCGCTGCGTTGGTCTGATTTGTCCCCACTAATGACAGCCGAAGCGCGTCCGTGTCATGTTGTTCCCAAAGCAGACTCCGTTACAGAGAGAGAGCGGATGACAGTTCGCTTGAGAAACAACAAGAGATGCGCATTTCACATCGTTTCTGTCGAACTAAATTTTTCCACTCCTTTTTTTTTTTCAAGCGCTTTGCCAAAGGGTTTCACTTAACTGGCAACAAAGTCCTCTTTGCGGTGCGTTCCTGTATACATCCAGTATTGTGTTGCGTTCAGCGCATCTCGATTAGAGCGCACTTCTCACGTTTCAGGCGTCCGATTTGTCCCCGTTCCATTTTGCGCGTGAAGACAAACATATTCCTTCTTTTGGTTTTCCTTAAAAAGTGATTTTAAAGCGTTTGCGTCGGTCCTATAAGGAAAGGCTGTTGTCGTCCCAAGCACATCATGTGGAATTACAGCTCACAGTCACTCGTCTGGACGCGCAGCATCACATGCATCAGCGGTGGCAGTGGAGCGTGCATATTCGTGCATGTCAACTTTACAACGCATTACAAAAAAAAAAAAAAGATACTGAAAAGACAAAGAAAAACAACGCTTAGTTTAAAATGTATATGCACTGTTACAAATGCATGTCTGTCTCCGGGGACTGATGCAAACAGTCTTGAGCGTCATCTGGCAGTGCAATAGTTTGCTGGAGTTTTTCAGAAGGCTTGCAGTCAACTGTGCTGAGCTCTCATAAGCGAAGCTCTGACATGTCTGAAGTTATGGCAAGCCGTTTTAACATGTATTTCTTCAAGTCTTTATTACTAGTAGCCTACTTATTATTATTTTTTATTAAATAATATACTTTTGAATTCATTTTCACAGCAACCACTTATTCCATAGTGACTATTTTGGGTAACACTTGTTACATATGTTACATGTACTTACGATAGTAATAAGAGTAAATTATGCATAATTGCATGCAACTAACCCTCAACCAAACCCAAATCCTACCCTAACCCAAATAGTAACATGTATTATTATTCAGTATTTACATATATAATTGAACTGTAACAGATTGCAATTTCTTGGGGTAACACTTTATTTTACAGTGTCCTTCTTACATATGTTACATTACCATAGTAATTATGTAATTAGTAATAGTAATTAATTTTCAAATTCAATTCACAGAAATTAAATTTGGCCAACTGAAAAATTTAGATGTGATCGGTCACTAGAAAATGTTCAATTGGAGACCTGATTTTTTTTTTTACAGTGTACTTACATAAATAATTGAACTGTAACAATGACATCTTAAAATAAATAAAAAGTAAAAAGTATAAACTCATTTTTGTCACTATAGTTATTTTTCATTGCATACTTGCAATGGGGGGGTGACACTTTATTTTACAGTGTTCTTGTTACATATGTTACATATACTTACCATAATAATAACAGTAAACTATGCATAATAACATGCAACTAACCCTCAAACCAAACCCAAATCCTTCCCTTACCCTATATTAAGTACATGTTAATATATATATATATATATATATATATATATATATATATATATATATATATATATATATATATATATATATATATATATATATATATATATATATATATATTCTGTAACATGTCTGATCAACTGGTCACTATCCCATTAAATGACATGAAACTGTTCCACTGTTACTACTAACAAATTGCAATTTTTTTTGTTATATGGCGATCTTTGTTTCAGATATCAGGTATTCACTTAATATTCCAATTGTTACAGGTACTTCATCCAGTTGGTAATTTTACTTTCTTAAGTTACTTTTAACTATTCAAACATTCAAAAAGTAAACATTCTGACCACTCCTTATATATTGGCTAATAAAAAGCACTAGTGAATAGTAAAAATTGTGATAGATATTAGTGTCTTATATATATGTACTGTTATCTAGCAGTAGCAAATTAATAAATAGCTACTGGCAGGCTTATTTATTACACGACTGCTATTGAAATTGACAAAAACATTAGATACTAGGCACTTAAGGATACTTACTAGCAATTTAAAAATAAGGGCTAGCATAAAGATACATTGTATTTAGTCCGAAGTATTAAACATTAAAAAGGCTTGCCATACTGAAGTACCTATAGAGGAGGTGGCTACATCCAACACCTTCACAAATTGATTATTGAAATATTCATGGACATTTAATTTCTCTTAGAGACAAAATAATTACACATGCACCATGCATCCCTTTTTGTTATTGCTTTAAATGGTTATAAATCACTACAGCCTAGTCATCAATATATTGTATGCTCTTTCAGACCATGCAATTTTAATTCTGATGAAATACCTTAAAATTAAAGCAGAACAGGTTATTTGATGAAAAAGAGGGTCCAGCAGGCTTTGTGCATATGAAATGGCTCAATGAGGCCATCTGCTGGAACAGATTATTTAGATATGTGAATTAGTGTGAGTCTGATGACTGCATAGCAATCTTGCCATCACCCTGTAACTATTTTCGATTAAAAAAAAAAAAAAAAAATTCCCTTTTCACATTGCAAAGTAAAATGGACAAAGAAATGTAATATTGTTACATGTCCAAAAACATGACAGAAGTGTTTTTGGCACATTTTGTCAATGGAAATAGATAATGGTCAAGTTAACGTTTCAGTGCACACGATTACACATTTACGACTTGTGTGTTTTCATAGGGTGGCCTCACATGTTCAGTTCTAAAGCCAGTCAGATGTTCTGCTTCATCCAGCTGGACATTAGGTTAATGACAGTACCTTGGACAGCGCCCGCAAATACATTGCCTGGGTTAATAACTCAAATCCTACGGCTTACCACAAACCCTCTCATTGGAGTTGCTTGACTCTGAGTACATGGGGGTCAAGCTTTCCATTGGTTTCAAACGGAAGATTTGATCGCCATTCAGTTAGAAGGATTTTCAAACTCATTTAGCCCAAGCACAAAAGTCAGCAAGAATCAAGTGACAGTTTCAGGCCACAGCACAAATGAGCCTTTTCTATCCTTGTTATCGGATCCTTGATAGAGCTGTAATATACCTTCCAAAGGTGGAGTTCCTTGATTGGTTTTGGCTCGGCAAGGACAGCGAGGTCGAAACTTTAACTTTATCAAAAGTGTTTTCAAGTATATTAGGCTGATAATCTCCGGAGACTTTTTACTAAGGCCACATAAGCCACCTTTGAAAGCTAATGATATGAAATTCAGCTGATAAGAGGGAAAAGATCTGATTTGTATCTCCACATGCTGTCCAGCCGAGTGTTTTCCAAGAAATTCAGTGAACTAACAAAGATATCCATGGAGAGGACAGACAAACACAAAGCTATTGATGCGTTCAGTCGATTCCTTGAGTATATATAAGAGGCACAATTATTTCTGATGGGCAATCTTCACATACAATGAGAAGACTAGACAGCAGGGATTGTGTCCTTGACTTAACCGTGTACAACAAATACTGATATAGTTTACTGTATTTCTCCTATGCCCATGGAAATAGTGGTCCATGAATACCTGGGGGTGTATGATGGTATTGCAGAGTATACTAAATGGGTTTAATATCTTCAGTATTGCTAAACACTTTTATTTAAAGCTACACTGTGTAACTTTTTTAGCTTATTCTTGAAACGTACTGCTCTGAGACAGAAGGTAGAAGATCCAAATGCAGCTTTATTCAGAGGGTAATCCACACTCATAGTCAACAAAAAGGCAAGAGGTCATAACAGGTAATCAGTCCAATACAGCAAACAAGACAGGAGAGACAGGCAAACAGGTAATCCACGGAACAGGCAAGAAATCCAAAACCAGAGACATGAAACCAGGGAAACGCTCAGAAATGCAGTGATACAACGTACAAGACTTCGCAGTTGATGATAGAGTGAACATGGTTTATAGGCTGGGGTAATGGGGTAATGAGGTGATGAGACACAGGTGCAAACAATGAGTGATGATGAGTCCGGGCACAGGATTATGGGTAATGTAGTTTGTGATGGAGTGACAGTCCGGGGTGGAGTGCCCTCAGGTGGTCATCAGGGGCACTCTCACTTGTGATTGTGAAAATTCTTAAAAACACTTAGTTCTTTCAAAAATATATGTGCTCATTAATGTATATTCACTTCTTTCAAGTAATAAAGTATTCTCGTAAGTTTATAATATGCCATTGAAAATACATACGGGTGAGGGATTCGAATGCGGGTCGTCATGTTGCCCCTCCATCTTGAAAGTACATTAGCCAAAGAGGGACATACCCGTAAATTCAAGCTTCGCCTTTCGCGTTTTAACACTCGATGGCACCGTGTCGAATGTGGACGAGGTCGAACTGGAAGCCATATTAATCTTGGGCTAAATCGGCCACCGAACAGAAACTAATATTCACTGGATGGTCATATACCTTTTCACCGCTAGATGGGGGAAAATATCACACAGTGTAGCTTTAAGAGTGTCTTTTTTACACACGTTACATGTACTTGCTTTATTACATGCAACTAACCCTAATAAAGAAACACTTCATTTTACAGTGTCCTTGTTACATATGTTACATGTATTTACCATACACTCTAAAAAAGTTCTATATGGCACCAAAAATGGTTCTTCGTCGTAATCATAGAGGAACCACTTTTGGTGCTATATAGCACCATATCTTAACATGTTCTGTACACTAAAAAAAAAAAGGTTCTATATAGCACCAAAAATTGTTCTTGGCTCGTAATCATAGGGGAACCTTTTTTAGTGCTATATAGCACCAATTTTGGTGCTTCAGCGGTTCTTCAGCGGTTCTTCAGAGGTGCTATATAGCACCTTAGTCAAAGAACCGGTGAAGAACCTGTGAAGAACCGCTGAAGAACCACTGAAGCACCAAAATTGGTGCTATATAGCACTAAAAAAGGTTCCCCTATGATTACGAGCCAAGAACCATTTTTGATGCCATATAGAACCTTTTTTTTTTGTAGCGTAGTAATAACAGTAAATGATGCATAATAACATGCAACTCACCCTCAAAGAACCCTAATCCTACATTAACCCTATAGTAAGTACATGTTGTTATTTAATATTACTCAGTACTTAAATATATAATTAAACCGCAACAATGACACCGTAAAATAAAGTGTAACCACATTATTTTATGTAATTAAAGCATGTTATTTAATCCATGATAGGGCCAAGTATTCAGTAATACTTTACAATAAGGTTCCGTTTGTTAGTTTACAACATGGGTGTCGAACTCCGGTCCTGGAGGGCCACTGTCCTGCAGAGTTCAGCTCCAACCCTGATAAAACTCACCTGCCTGTAGCTTTCTAGTAACCCTTCAGACCATGATTAGCTTGTTCAGGTGTGTTTGATTAGGGTTGAAGCAAAACTATGCAGGACAGTGGCCCTCCAGGACCGGAGTTCGACACCCCTGGTTTACAACATTCATTTACATGAAATTACAATGAATGCATTTACTAATTCACGCGAATTTCAGCTTTTACTAATACATTGTTCAAATCAAAAGATGTGTGTGATATTATTTAGTGGACCTGAGATATAGCCTGAACTAACAATGAACTGTTGTTGTAATTTTATTAACTAATGGTTGTCTTGTCTCTTGTTGGTTTTGATCATGCTTTCATGTCTTTTATTTTGAAATTTGTCTTGGTCTGGTTTCTCATGTGACTCCCTTGCCCCTCTTTTCATGTGCTCCTTAGTGTTATGTGTAATGTTCTGATTGGTTCCCTTGTTTTATGTGTAACATTCTCATTGGTTCATTGTTTGATTGTTCGCAGGTGTTCCTTAGTCATTAGTCCTTGTGTATAAATAGCCCTCATGATACCATTAAGTTTGTTCATACAGTGCTGCGAAGATCGATCGGCGGCTGACTTGAAGCAGTGCATGCCTGTTCCACGATTGGCCAGGTCACCGCATGACAGCAATCACGCTGTTCCACGATTGGCCGAAATCATCACATGACAACAATCACGTGTGTTTTGTGTGTTTCACAAATCTGCTTTTGTAACAGTAAAACCTCTTTTCATGTAGTCGCAATGTTATACTGTGGATAGACAAATTCCATAGACTTGGGCAAACCACCCCAAACTCTCATAACATTATAGCATTATGGAAGTGAATATTTCATACAAGCTTTAGATGAAGTAATCTTCTAGATCTTTCCTTAAAAAAAAAAAAAAAAAAAAAAACAGCACGCAAGATATACGACAAGGGTGGTTTAAGGGTCTATACTCTGAAATAAGACTTTAGTGACTAAAATACCACAGTCAATTCACCAATGTAAAAATATGAAGAAAAAAAAATGGTTATGATTTTCTTTTTTCTGTGGAACATAAAAGTGACATTTCTGATGAATACCATGGCCTCTGTTTTCAATTTAATGAAACTGAAAGAAAGCTGAGGTGGTCAAGCTCTGAAAAGTTCAAACACCGTAAACGTTTTCTGTGTGACTTGTGTGCTACAAGTCGCCTGCAGTCACACATTATAAGTGTGTGAAGATGAGACCGAAATTTATTCATTGATAATCTCCTCCTCCACCACCTCTCAAATCTCATTCATGCACTTGAGTATGCGCATATTCAAATTTGGCAAGCCACAACGTGCGAACCAATGACGTTTGTCATCATATACATCAAATCTGGCATGGCATAATATTTGTATTCATATTTATATTATTTATATACACAAAATTAAGGTTCTTGTGACAGGACTGAAGTAATGGATGATGAAAATTCTGCCGAAATATTGTGAAATATTCAAATGTAAAATAACTTCTATTTTAATCTATTTTAAAATGTAATGTATTCATGTGATGCAAAGCTGAATTTTCAGCAGCTATTACTCCAATCTTCAGTGTCACGTCTAGAAATTATTCTGATATGCTGATTTGCTGCTCAAGAAATGTTAAAAACAGTTGTACAGTTATATATAACTGATCTATAGCCCCAATAATTAGAAATGGACCGGTGATTATGCAGTGTAGGGGGAAATTCTAGGTCCAATTATATTTAGGAAATAATCATTTTGAACTATTTGCAAATAATATATGCACACATGCATTTTTAAATGTATGCCTAACATGTCAAAAACGTAAACTGTAAAAATGTGGAGAAAAAAAACAAGTCTAGTCAAGTCAAAACCTTTTATTTATTTAGCAATTTATACAATACAGATTGTTTAAAGCTACACTGTGTGATATTTTCCCCCATCTAGCGGTGTAAATGTATATGACCATCCAGTGAATATTAGTTTCCCTTCCTCTCAATTCCGATTTCATTTTAACTCCTACGGTGGCCGATTTAGTCCAAGATTAACATGGCTTCCAGTTCGACCTTGTCCACATTCGACACGGTGCCATCGAGTGTTAAAACGCGAAAGGCGAAGCTTGAATTTACGGGTATGTCCCTCTTTGGCTAATGTACTTTCAAGATGGAGGGGCAACATGGCGACCCGCATTCGAACCCCTTACCCGTTTGGCATTTTATAAACTTACGAGAATACTTTATTACTTGAAAGAAGTAAATATACATTAATGAGCACATATATTTTTGAAAGAACTAAGTGTTTTTAGCTAAGAATAAACTAAAAAAGTTACACAGTGTAGCTTTAAAGGTGGGGTAAGTGGTATTCAAAACAGCTTTAGAAAAGTGTCACGGCCGAGTACCAAAACAAACTTATAGCCAATCAGCAGTAAGGGGCGTGTCTACTAATGACGGGAGAAGAGAGCGCTCCGTGAACTTCACAGAGTACCACCCCAAAGTTCCTAGTTCCAGGGGAAAGTTCCTGCGGTCGAAACGCAGCTTTTGTTTACATTTAGCTACCTCAATTCCTTGCACTCAGGCATTTTGCTGTGACTTTGCCTGCAAAGCTACAGAGTCGTGGTTTGAAGTCATAACTTACGGGCTCAAAAACCTGCCTGGAACGCAGCCTAACACTAAGTCAAACTGACTCTTCGCGCAGGAATTCATGCTCTGCTTCTGATTTGATTGGTCATCTCAGTCATTTTGACATTGACGAGGCAAACCAGATTAAAAATGTAACTTTTAAAGGTCCCGTTTTTCGTGTTTTTTTGAAGCTTTGATTGTGTTTACAGTGTGCAATATAACATGTGTTCATGTTTCGCGTGTAAAAAAACACAGTATTTTTCACACAATTTACTTATCTGTTTACCGCTGTTTTCACTGTCCTCAAAACGGCTTGAAAGATTTCCCTGTTCTATGAAGTCCCTCCTTCAGAAATACGTAACGAGTTCTGATTGTGCCAGCGGTTTCCGTGTTGTGATTCGACAGCAGCTTAGGGCACGCAGAGCGCACGTTACCGGAAAGGTCACGCCTCTCACCATAACGGGGATGCATGCGCTCAATGATCTCTAAGTACAGCGTCCCTGGGAAAGCCAAACAAAGGTGACTTGACTCCGGGATGAAAATAACAGCATCTCGACGTCATGGCAACAAACAAACTATACGAACGCAACCGAACGCAACACTTCCTATTCTCCACGCGGGAGCAACAAGACCACGCCCCCTTTTTCGCGCGTTCTTGTGGGCGGAGGTTAGTCGACATACTGCTCTACTGACGTAATTAAAGCAGGAAATACCAGGATGTAGTCCTAACCAGCCGTTCGCTGTAGGCTTTGAAAGGGAACTTCTGTTAAATAAAATATCTCACTTGGCATTGAACTTTGAGCTTTATAATTTTACAGGTATTATAAATGCTCTAATAGCAACATTACACACTAACTAAAGTTTGAAAAATGGGATCACGAAGAACAGGACCTTTAAACCTTTTTGTCATTGTTACATCCTTGTGTTGGTTATGTTTTCTTCTTTTCCCGAGTATCTCTTCTTTCGTTTACTTTCACTTTCTTAGTCCCGTCCTCCTCGATGCTCACCTGATCCCCGTGTTCCTGTGACGTTAATGACAAGTTCTCCAATCCGGCCGGTGCCCGTGGCATAAAAGTGGAGAAAAGACGCCACTTGCGAGGACCGAAACGATGTGAAACTTTGTTCTGTGTGACAGCGCGTGTATAGTGATTCTGTGTGTCCCGTGTAGTAATTATTAATAATTGTGTGTAGCAGGCTGTTGTGCCATCTCGTCTCCATTGGTTCTACCTATGTTATTGCACTAGTCAAGTCGGAGAAAGGGACAGGTAAGAAGGTTGCGCGACACACATTGTGCACACGTAGGATTCAATTTGTATTAGATACACCAGTTTAGGGGTGAGCTCCACCTGTTGTATTTCTGCATTTGGTTAGTTAGTATAGGTCAGGTAGCGCGTCGGAGACGTGAAGATTCTTTTGTTTTACAATCGTCTTTTGGTAGTTATAGGTTAGAGACTGGGCCATAAGTTAGTGTTGAGTTTTGTTTTGTTTATTTCTTTCATTTGGAAGCCGTCCACGTTCCTTATCCAGTTCTCTCGCTTACCTTTTGTGGGGTTTTTTCCCAGTTGTTTTTTTTATTTGTTCCATCCTGTGTATACACTCACCTAAAGGATTATTAGGAACACCTGTTCAATTTCTCATTAATGCAATTATCTAATCAACCAATCACATGGCAGTTGCTTCAATGCATTTAGGGGTGTGGTCCTGGTCAAGACAATCTCCTGAACTCCAAACTGAATGTCAGAATGGGAAAGAAAGGTGATTTAAGCAATTTTGAGTGTGGCATGGTTGTTGGTGCCAGACGGGCCGGTCTGAGTATTTCACAATCTGCTCAGTTACTGGGATTTTCACGCACAACCATTTCTAGGGTTTACAAAGAATGGTGTAAAAAGGGAAAAACATCCAGTATGCGGCAGTCCTGTGGGCGAAAATGCCTTGTTGATGCTCGAGGTCAGAGGCGAATGGGCCGACTGATTCAAGCTGATAGAAGAGCAACTTTGACTGAAATAACCACTCATTAAAACCGAGGTATGCAGCAAAGCATTTGTGAAGCCACAACACGCACAACCTTGAGGCGGATGGGCTACAACAGCAGAAGACCCCACCCGGTACCACTCATCTCCACTACAAATAGGAAAAAGAGGCTACAATTTGCACGAGCTCACCAAAATTGGACAGTTGAAGACTGGAAAAATGTTGCCTGGTCTGATGAGTCTCGATTTCTGTTGAGACATTCGGATGGTAGAGTCAGAATTTGGCGTAAACAGAATGAGAACATGGATCCATCATGCCTTGTTACCACTGTGCAGGCTGGTGGTGGTGGTGTAATGGTGTGGGGGATGTTTTCTTGGCACACTTTAGGCCCCTTAGTGCCAATTGGGCATTGTTTAAATGCCACGGCCTACCTGAGCATTGTTTCTGACCATGTCCATCCCTTTATGACCACCATGTCCCCATCCTCTGATGGCTACTTCCAGCAGGATAATGCACCATGTCACAAAGCTCGAATCATTCAAATTGGTTTCTTGAACATGACAATGAGTTCACTGTACTAAAATGGCCCCCACAGTCACCAGATCTCAACCCAATAGAGCATCTTTGGGATGTGGTGGAACGGGAGCTTCGTGCCCTGGATGTGCATCCCACAAATCTCCATCAACTGCAAGATGCTATCCTATCAATATGGGCCAACATTTCTAAAGAATGCTTTCAGCACCTTGTTGAATCAATGCCACGTAGAATTAAGGCAGTTCTGAAGGTGAAAGGGGGTCAAACACAGTATTAGTATGGTGTTCCTAATAATCCTTTAGGTGAGTGTATATCTGTATATATTATTACTATAATTCATCTTACTTTCTTTTTTCTATAAATAAACACTTTTTGGCAGTTCAGTATTGTCTCCGTACCTTTACACCTAATCTGGTAGTGTTATATGCCTGCAGATATGGGACTCTCCTAAATTAATGTTACTCCCCTTTATTACTACCCCTTTATTTGACCATCTTAGGGGGGAAAAAATTAATAAATAAAATATTATTAAAATGTATATTTATGCAGTGTATAGGGTGGATTGAGATTTCCAGAGCTGTCGTTTGCACAGCTGCAGTTTTATAGTCAATTGCTCTCATTAAGTTGAAGAGCAGTAACTGACACACTGGCACACATTTTTTTTTTTTTGTACCATTTCATTTCAACCTCTTTATTTGTCAAAACACATGTTTTCTCGTCTGAGAAATTGCTAATCATTTGGCTTGTCTAATGCAACTTTCAGCCGCCAAGAAGAGCAAAGACCTCATTTAAACAGGTTAACATGTGCCACCCAGATGTTTCCACTCATCAAGATCTCTTCCAAGATGGCTACAAGTCATACAGGGGATTTTTGAGATACAAAGAGTCCAATTTCACATTACCACCCACTGCTAAGAGCAATGTCAAGCTTATGATTTGGAACATCAAGGACCACAAATCCTCTTTGACATGTCGGTGCATATCTGACTCTGGGTCTCCGGCGGGTATTAGACAAGTGCAGAGATTCAACATCGAATTCTAATCCTCCAATTGAGAGCTGCTTTATCACAACGGCAGAGCGGTATGCATCACTCCTATGGTGGATTTCATGTAAAAATCTTTATGTCCATTATTAGTTATGATTGGTCTGTGTGTTTTTATGGGACGCTTGGTTTGTATATGGCCTTTTGAAGATTTTCCCTCAGGCTCACAATAGACCTTTAATCGAAAAGGCGAGAAAATAGAAAACCCCACGAGGCACCAGATGCGCTTTTCTCTTGCGGTAATAATTCTCTTGAGTGTATCGTTTTAAAGAGGATAGATTCCCTGGAGAGGGCTATTCATTCTCCCCTCAGTGCCTGCTAACGGATGTTTGCTTTAACCTTGGGAAATCACTGTGTTCTCCTGCCAACATTTTTTGCAGATAATTTTGACATCACCCAGCACTTTCCTTTGAAAAAAAAAACAATACCATGTTTTTTTTTTCTGTATTTACAAAAAGGCTGATTTATACAGTATAAGCACAATTCAGTTGTTTGTTCATGAAAAATGGCTTTGTTGGCAAGATAACTTTCCAATATATTCAGTAACATATCTAAACAGTATTTTTTGGACTTTGTACTCTCAAACTTAATAAAACATAATATTTCCATATGCTAGCCAACTACCAGTGGGTTGTAACACAAATACAAAACTTGATACATTTTCATCCCTTAAAACTCACATTTGATCACCAAAATAACATATTTAAACGTTTTTCTCCGGTGAAAGATTCTTCATGCCTTAAAATAGCTTGAATGTTAGACCCGCTTCCACTCACTCGCACCAGATCACACATTGACGTGATTGATTACTTACAAGGTAGTTTGTGACGTCAGAAACACCAGCGAATTTCAAATGTTTGAAGTCTTTGGTTCATTGCCGATTTAAGGAGAAAATACTCAAATTTATGAATTTGCACATGGTTTGTCTTCAAACATATTAAAAACACCACATAGATATAAACAAAATAAAAGCACCACAGGGGGAATTTAAATGTGGTACATGAATGTATTTATATTTTGTAGACAACAATACATAATTATTATGAATGTGCATTTAAAGAATATTTATATACGCTCACCAAGGCTGCATTTATTTGAACAAAAATACATCAAAAACAGTCATATTGTGAAATACACCGATCAGGCATAACAGACCTTCAGGTGTCTAGTGGAGTCCATGCCTCGATGGGTCAGGGCTTATTTGGCAGCAAAAGAGAGACCAACAAAATATTATGAAGGTGGTTTCTACTTCAATATATTTTCAAATTTATTATGTAATGGCAAATTTTCTTAATTACTCCAGTCTTCAGTGTCACATGATCCTTCAGAAATCATTCTAATATGATTTGCTGCTCAAAAAACTGCTTATTATCAATGTTGAATACTGCTCAGAATACTGCTTTTTTGTTGAAATCACAATTTTTTAATTCTCTGATGAATATAAATTTCAAAAGAACAGCATTTATTTAGCATCTTTTGTAATATTGGTAACACTTTAAAATACAGTTTTATTAGTTAACATTGGTAAACTACTTTAGTTAACATGAACAACACTTCTGCAGCATTTATTAATCTGAATTCATGTTTATTACATTAAATTACATTTTAAAATCAAATGTTGTATTTGTTAACATTAGTCAATGCTCTGTGAACTAACATGAACGACTGTATTTTTTTCTGACATTAATAAAGATGATTTAATGCTGTAACAAATGTACTGCTCATTGTTAGTTCAAGTTAGTTAATATATTAACTAACATAACTGTAACATAATAAATGTCTTTGCTGTCACTTTTGATCAATTTAATGCATCCTTGTAGATTAGACATTTCATGTTGCATCATCACAATATCTGATATCTTACTTCATGCTTGATGCTTTCCACACATAATTGCCTCAACTTCTGTTTCCTCAGGTTGCCATATGCCAGGAAATAGATGAGACTGTTATGTGTGTGACAACATTCCTATTCACACATGCTAAATTAAACTAGAAGTCACTCCGTTTATATTCCTTTGTCTGAATATGACTCTCAAGTCAAATAATATGGTTGTGATGTGCAAACTATTATGTATGTTATCTAAAAAAAATAAAAGGTTTCTCAAGAGGGCCGCTCAGTGTCACCTCAATACCTGGAAAGCGATGCTTCAGTTAACCTTGAGAAGGTCTTGTTAAGCACTTCTATCGATTATATTTTTGACATCATTTCGATCCTGGATGGATTTCAAGAGCAGTGTCAGGAATAGTCTGCATCCTGTCTGTTCAGTGTGCCTCATACACTGGTAAATGGATCGGACAGGTGTGTTGATTGCCTATTCACACACACAAAATGAAGTCACAAAGTCATTCTACATTTTGCCTCTCATTGCTGTTTGAAAATGATGGTCAAATCAGGTAATTCATCAGCAATGTGTGCCTTTCTAAAGAATAGGTTATTAAAGGGTTAGGTCAGCCAAAAATGAAAATTCTGTAATTAATAACTTACCCTCATGTCGTTCGATACCTGTAAGACCTCCGTTCATCTTCGGAACACAAATGAAGATATTTTAGTTGAAATCTGATGGCTCTGAAAGGCCTCCATTGGCACAATGCACTGTACACTCTCAAGACCCTTAAAAGGCACTAAAGACGTCATTACAAAGTCAATGGGCCCTATCTTGCACCCAGCGCAATTGACTTTGTACACCGACGCATGTGTCATTCCTATTTTGCACCCGCGCAAAGCGCGCTTTTCCCTCCACAGAAGCACGTCGCTAAACTAGTGAATGAACTTGCGCTCCCTGGGCGGTTCAGCGCAAAAAAGGAGGCGTGTTCCGGCGCAAACAATCCCTGGTGCTATTTTGCTGTTTCATTAAACAATTGCGCCACTGACCAGAAAAAACCTAGTCTAAAGTCAGTGGCGCGTTGCGCGTTGTTCATTATGCTATTTTAAGGGCGCATGCTTGACCATAATGTATAGCGTGCACAACGCGCATACACTTTGCTCATGTAATCTACACAGATGCAACAGTTATTTTTGCAAATCATAAATTGTTACACTAAAAAAATATTAACACATGAGATATCTTCATCTTCATCCGTCATATGACGGAAATCATTGTGGTGTGCCACGAAGATGTGAAAAAATAGGCATAAATCTAGCTTACAAATGATTCAGGCTAATTGTAATAATTAAGGATAAGACCTGTTTGCCCAATAGTGGCAAGACATATATGTATATAAGGACATCTGACAAATTGGTTTGTCCGTCAAGAACCAGGAACAAAAATCGACTGAAAAACTGAAAAAACTGAAAGACTGAAAAAAAAAAAGACTGTGAAATCACCTTTACCATAATGTACAACATTACAACTTCACTTCTCTGTCTTTCACTGCTCTTAAAAGAACATCAGTCTCCTCGGCTGTGAACCGCTCCTGGCGTGCGCCTGGTAAATACGCCATAATAATAGCAATCCATAATGGAACTTGCGCTCCTGCTTTTAAAGGGAATGTTGGATGACGCTCGGATTGGTTTATTCACGTTACGCCCAAACCACACCTATGAATAATGAAGCTACTTCAGACCAACCCATTTTAGATTTGCGCCGGGCGCAAGAGCCATTTATCCCGCCGGGAAAATAGCAACAGCGCCGAGACCCGCCCACAAAGTTACTTGCGCTTCGCGTTTTGACACTTGCGTTTCAGATCGTTAAAATAGGGCCCCATCTCACTACAGTGGTTCTACAATAACTTTATGAAGCGACGAGAATAGTTTTTGTGCGCAAAAAAACCCTAAATGACGACTTACATAGTGATGACGATTTCAAAACACAGCATCATGAAGCTTCACAGCGTTATGAATCAGTGAGTCGATTCAGCGGTTTGGATCGCCAAAGTCACGTTTTTCAGCAGTTGGGCGGTTTGACACGCGATCCGAATCATGAATCGACTCGCTGATTCATAACGCTTCGAAGCTTCATGATGCTGTCTTTTGAAATCGTCATCACTATACAAGTCGTTATTTAGGTTTTTTTTGCACACAAAAACTATTCTCGTCGCTTCATAAAGTTATTGTAGAACCACTGTAGTGAGATGGACTTTGTAACGACGTCTTTAGTACCTTTTATGGGTCTTGAGAGTGTAAAGTGCATTGTACCAATGGAGGCCTTTCAGAGCCATCGGATTTCAACTAAAATATCTTCACTTGTGTTCCGAAGATCAACGGAAGCCAAGTTTATTTCATTTGTCTATTCTATTGTATGTATTTGTGCTATCGTTTGCAATTTTTTTTTATTTGTTCAAATTTTATTACCGACTGTTAACTTTTTTTTTTTTTTTGTAAATATAGGTCAACGATTCAAATAAAAGCTCCCTGTGCTGTGTGTAAGCTATTACAACAAAATTACCCAAATTATTAGAAAATTATAAGATGATACGAAATTATCTGTATGACGATATACAGTACTGTGCAAAAGTCTTAGGCCCCGATAACACAGAACGCGTTTTTGCAGCGAGATGCGCCTTTTTTAAATAGATTTCTGTTGGCAGAGAGAGTTATGTGCGCTGCTTATGCGCCCCGGGTGCCTCTCGTTTTAACCGCCTGCTGCGCCACGAGTTTTAGAAGGAGCGCTCTGAGCACCTGAAGCTGAAAAAAAATCAACTCTAAGTGGAAAAGTGCCCGACATCATCACGTTTTTTTTCTGTTGTCCAATCAAATGAATGGAGAGGCTGGCCTTCCGTTGCGGTGACCGTTACCTTGATGAGACTGACAGGACAGCTGATTCGGGGGTTTCTTAGCAACATAAAAAAAAACGATGACCAATAAAAGGCAGTGCAGTGTGCCTCGCGTTTTCGAACCTGAAAAAACGCACTCTATGTGATCAGGGCCTAAGGCATGTTAGGTCTTTTTTACCCAAAAAAAGTGTTTTAAGACAGTTATTTATATATTTTGCTGAAGTGTGTCAGTGATTACATGACAAAAAACCGAGACAAACTAAATCCAAAAGAATTGCGGCAATGTCTCCAAGACGCTTGAAGAAACCAACCTGCGAAGCTACAGTACTGTGAAAAGTTTTAGGCACTTTCAATTGCTGCAAAGTGAGGTTGCTTTGTATTTATTCATTAACATGTATTAACTAAATCAAATCAATATTTGGTGTGAACACCCTTTGCGTTTAAAACTTTTGTCCAGGTAATACTAACGTGCCTAAGACTTTTGCACAGTAGTGTATATGTAAGTTTTCCCAGTGGAATTGAATATCAATATTTTTCAAGGTATCTTATCGAAGTTGGAAATTCCAGTATTCTGACAACACTAGTAGAGAGGACCACCCCAGTTGAAGAACCCCACCCCACTCTCCCCTGGTGCCGCATCCTAGTGTTGTAGTCAAGACCACCTAAACCGAGACAGAGCAGTTGTGACCAAGACCAGAGTGTGTGACCAAGAAAAGACCAAGACTTTGTGTGGTTGAGGCAGGTTGAGACCAGCACTCCTCGAAATCCTCTAAAAGATCCATATCTACTGTTTGAGAAATGTCTTATATTTAATCGATAAATAGAATTAGAATAATAAGACACTATAGAGCTGTTACCAATCAAATCACTAACAATACAATTTATCTTTGTTTTGCAGAGGTGGCGCAGAAATTGCATCTGAATTGGTACAATTACACCCAAATAATGTTGAGATTAATGTCTAAAAAAGAAAAAACACTTGAGTGAGTTACAGAATCTTTTATTCAACCGATTTGTTCAAAGCAGCTAATTCATTTAGCATCAAAACATGTTGCCGAAAGAGCAAAAACTTGTCTGAAATTTAAGTTACTTAATATTAACTTCTTGTTTATTGAAAGTTTGTATGAAATCAATGTCACATTTGCAATCATACTCATATTTGTGAAAGCAGCTCTTTTACTCTTGTGATATTGCTGAATATTATTAAAAAAGTTTAGCACATTTCATACACAGTGGCAATTCAAAGTGCTTTACACAGAAATGGAATTAAAATATTCGTAAGTGAATAAAATAAAAATAAAAACAGACAATGCACCGACAATTTAGTGATGTCCTTGCAGTTGTGGTCTTCTTAGACAGAGACAGACCTCTTAGACAGAGACAAGACCAAGACCTTCAAAAAAATGGACCGGTCTTGAGTTCTAAAACTCTACTGCATCCTTTTTCAAGGTTCTCGCAAATGAAGCAAATGTGTTCGGATCTTAAGTGTGAATGTCAAGTGTCTGCACTTCATGGTTTAGGCCGCGTGTCTGCTGAAGCAGCACGTCAGCTTCAATCATGGGATCGCAGGTGGGCAGAGTAAAGGTGGATGTTATCAAATAAGTCATGGCAAGGTATAGGTGGAGGCAAGACAGGCCTCTGCACATCATGAATTACACTCAGCAGTGCTGCCGGAAGGTTGTGCGCTTTTGTACGCTCCCCTGTGGATGGTTGCCTAGTGGTAATCCTCCTTGTTATTTTGCACTCTATTACTTAGATGAGGGAATTGAGTCTTTTTTGGATCCTGGAGAAGTATGTTTGCTCAAGCAGGGCGTGAGCACTCTCTCTGAATTGCTCTAGGTATTTAAGTAAAGCTGAAGCTCCCTTGTGGTTTCCCTAGGGCTTGAGTTTTGATGGTGAGAGTCTTTGGCAATTACATTATGGTGTTCTCGTTTTTCTTCCCTTCTGGTGAAGATGAGGGTTGCATTCTCCCCCTGGAAGTAGTGGTAATGTCCCTTTGGTAGGCTACTCTCTAAGGGCTTTGTCAAGGTGCTGACATAGCTGAGGCATTTTTTCTTAGAGCTTAATAGGGCTTATAAGACTGACTCCTGTCCCGCAAGGGATGGAGTACGGTTGTAAATGACTTCCCTTGCTATAGAGCATAGAAGCTTGGGTATCTTTTACTATTGGAAGATATTTGCTTAGGGAGTGAATATACAGCCTACGGCTATACAGTCTATACAAGTCATTTTGGATGCACCCTCGTCAATATATGATGAGTTGGTGTGAGAATGTGTTGTGATGACAGAAAAGTTTGAAAAATTTTTTTTATCATTATAAATGTCTTTACTTTCCCTTTTGATGTACAGTATACACTCACGCCACTTCATTAATTACACCTGTTCAACTGCTTGTCAAATATATACTCAGCCAATCACATGGCAGCAAAGCGATGCCTTTAGGCATGTAGACAGGGTCAACATGATCTGCTGAAGTTCAAACTGAGCATCAGAATGGGGGAAGAAAGGTGATTTAAGTGATTTTGAACATGTCATGGTTGTTGGTGCCAGACGGGCTGGACTTAGTATTTCAGAAACTGTTGATCTACTGGGATTTTTCCTGGGACACACAACCATCTCTAGGGTTTACAGAGAATGGCCAAAAAAAGAGAAAATTCGAATAGGCCTTGTTGATACCAAAGGTCAGAGGAGAACAGCCAGACTGGTTCAACTGATAGAAAGGCAACAGTAACTCAAATAACCACTTGTCAGTTACAACCGAGGTCTGCAGAAGAGCGTCTCTGAACGCACAACACGTCCAACCTTGAAGCAGATTAGGTACAGCAGAGAAGACACACCAGTGACACTCCTGTCAACTAACACTGTGTCCTAACTACACGTGGCAGGGCGCCGCGACACGCAATAAAAGGTATCTTTTCCATGTTAATTAGAAGTTTTGTCCTAACCAGCCGCGACGATTCTATTTTAGAAACGGTTTCTATTTCTGCGACGTTGCGGCTGGAACAGCACCACAAAACATAATCTTAGGTAATGTTTATGTGATGTATTTAATTTTAAAAGTGTATAATGTGACTTTGAATATCATTTAGTGCTCCCAGCTTTGTAACGTAGTCGTACTAAAACCAACAATGGATAATTCACCTCAGATCTTGAAATGAAACAAATGGAAGCAAGAACGTTCAAACTGTGAACAAACAATTATATTCTATGACAAAGGTTGTTTTAGTGACTAAGTATGTATTTTAGTAATGTTTAAATGGCGTAATATTTGTGAATTTGATTATGTACTTTATCCATTTCCTTGTGAGTGCTGTCAAGATTAATCACTGGTGTCGTTGCTCCACTGTTCTGATTGGCTGTGGTCTTTGATTGATTTGTCGCATCCCGTAGTCGCGTCGCATCTGGTGTGGCCACCCTCTACAATGCGAGTAAATCACTCGCATTTGCAACTAAATCTTCACTCTGGGTGACTAAACAATATCTATCATCAGCCATTGGCTAATAAATACTTAGATTTTACTCACCAGTGTGTGTTAAAGGCTAAGAATAAGTTTAGCATAGATATATTTTCACTTGCTGAACACTCAGAGAAAATGTTTTGCTCTCCGTCAAGCGATCTGTCTAGTTCAGCTCACTGGATGCGCAGTGTACCTGTATCTGACGTATTGTAAACTTTAGTGTGATGGAGCACAACTTGCCGTCGCTTTGAGAGCACGATCTGTGTTTCTCACACACACACGCGCACACACACGCACAAACACACACACAAAGAGAAAGAGTCTTACGTACCTGTAAACAGGGTTGCCAGGTTTTCACAACAAAACCCTCCCAAGCCCAATCGCATTTGGGGGGTAAAATATGTGTTTTTTTGGCAGGGTTGCCTACTTAAATTCGCATTCCCGGGGCTAAATATCACATAATTGGGGTCGCTTTAACCCGCAGACATGAAAAACAGCCCGCGCCAACAGTATTAAAGTAGCTCAATTCCGTGGGAAAACTGCGGACTTGGCAACACTGCATTTAAACCATATTCTTTGTTGTATTTTCCTGACAAAACAACAGAGTTCGTTTGGAATTATTCAGCTTTTAAGAAGAAGTAGAAGATATGCGGTAGTTGGTGGGACTAATGCGCAAACAGCAATCTCATTGGCTGGTTCACTGTTTTGATTTCAGCAAATCAGTTTGAACAACGCTGACAACGTGATTAATATTCATGACCCCAGCAACTCATCAGTCTTTAGTGCATTGTATATTGTTATTAATAGTAGAAAAAGTAGTAGTAGTACTATCTTATTAATAATTACTATTATCTATTACTATTATATTTTTTTTACAGAAACACTGAATGACCAACAATATCTTAAGCACCACCACAAGTCCTAAGTTCAGTTAAAATATCAAACCTGCATTCATACATGTGTGTGTGTGTGTGTGTATATATATGTATATGTGTGTGTGTGTGTGTGTGTGTGTGTGTGTGTGTGTGTGAGTGTATGTGGGCATGTTTTTGTGAAATATCAGGACACAAATGTGTATAATGACATAGGTATTACAAAAAGAGGGTGAAATCATACAGAATTAGTTTTTTTCACTGAAAGAAAACTGTGCAGTTTCCTGTGATGGGTAGGTTTAGGGGTAGGGGCAGTGTGTGTGTGTGTGTGTGTGTGTGTGTGATGGGTAGGTTTAGGGGTAGGGGCAGTGTAGGGGAATAGAAAATACGGTTTGTACAGTATAAAAACCATTACGCTATGGAATGTCCCCACATTTCACAAAACCCCCGTGTGTGTGTGTGTGTACTGTGTATAATTATTATGTATATATAAATACACACACACACATTAATGTATATATTTAAGAAATATTTGCATGTGTATATACTGTATATATATATATATATAAAAAACATTTCTTAAATACATACGTGAGTGTATTTTTATACACATAATAATTATACACAGTACACACACATCTATTTTGTAAACACAAACTTATTTTGGATGCGGTTAATCATGATTAATCGATTTGACAGCACTAATATAAATAAAACAGTATATCAGTCTGGCGAGTAAACAAAAAAATGTAATAGCCAATGGCGATTATATTGCCAAGATGTGCGTATAGGGTTGTGTGGACAGACAAGTTGCTTGTTGTAGGAATCTTAGTAGTTAGGACATGGTGTAAGAACAAGAAACTGACGCTACAAATCACACAGGCTCACCAAAATGGGACAATAGAAGATTATAAAAACATTGCCTGGTCTAATGAGTCCTCATTTCTGCTGCAACATTCAGATGGTAGGGTCAGAGTTTGGCGTAAACAACATGAACGCATGGACCCATTCTTCTTTGTATGAACGGTTCAGGCTGGTAGTGGTGGTGTAATGGTGTGGGGAATATTTTCTTGGCACACTGGTGTGGGGAATATTTTCTTGGCACACTTTGGGTCCCTCAGTATCAATTCAGCATCATTTAAACACCACAGTATTGTTGCTGAGCATGTCCATCCCTTTGTGTACCACAGTGTACTCCTCTTCTGATGGCTACATTCAGCAGGGTAACGTGCCATGTCACAAAGCTCAAATCATCTTAAGCATGACAGTGAGTTCAGTGTCTGACTCAAATGGCCTCCACAGTCACCAGATCTCAATCCAATAGAGCAGCTTTGGGATGAGCTGGAACGGGAGATTTGCATCATGGATTTGCAGCAGACAAATCAGCAGCAGCTGCATGATGTGGACCTAAATCTCTGAGGAATGTTTCCAGCATCTGAATCTATGCCACGAAGAATTAAGGTGTTTTTTGTTTGTTGCCTCAGGGCAACACTGTGCAGTTAGACTACTTTTGTTCAGGCAATATCAAGGGGAAACTGGGTTCAACCCGGTACTAGCAAGGTGTACTTTACACCAGATTTTACCAGGTGAACAATAAAGAGGCCAACATAATTCCATAGCTCTTTTCACTAAGTCCAGTAACAAACCTAGATACTAGGAATGCCAATGATTAATCGAAGATCGATTAATTTCCGATAATCCTTTTAATCTATAAACCTTATCAATGGTTAATTAAGTATGGTCCTCATTAACGTGCATAGTAGTTTGAGACGTGGCTTACGCCAAAACACGAAGCGAGCAGTTAAGACCCACTTTACCCCTCGCTTCTAAAGTTAACTATATGTCAATTAATGGAAAATTTGAGTTGGATATTCAAAGATGGATGTGTCTGCCTTCATCACCATCAGCCCGAATGTCAACAAGAAAAATGAATATTCTGCCCTGCATTCATTTTATTAGCTCAATGCTTCCACTCCCCCCACCAGTAAATTATTGGAAAAAGCTAGATTATTTACTGATAAAATATATTTGGAATGGAAAGTGCCCACGCATTAAGTGGTCTACACTTCAAAGAAGTAAAATAAAAGGCGGATTGTGCTGCCTTTATCCGGCTCTATGAAATGGTTTGATCTGAGTTCAGAGTCTTCATGGAAACGAGTGCATTTCACCAATTTGTTTGCAAGATTTTTTATTTTCAGGTCTTTCACAGGAAGTGCTCATGTTTTTCATCTAAAATTATATGGCACACTCACACTCCTATTTGGCACAATTTGAACCTACTTTCTGGCGGACAACATTTTGTGCAGCCATCCTGAGCTATAAAAGATATTCTAATGTTATATTACAGAAAAAGAGAAGAATCAATCCTGGAGTTTTGAGACTTAATTGAAAGATTTAATATTTCACAATACACTTTTTAAAAATATATTTTTTAAAGTATGTGGCGCGTTAAAGGCCCATAAGGTACCTTGGGGTACAAATCTTCAAACTCACCCGGTGGTGAATTGGATTTGCAATGCTCCAAGCACAAGAACTGTTTCTTATTTTTATCTTTGCTTTTTTCCCTAAAGCTAGAGCTTGGTTATCAGATCTGAACACTTCTAACAGAATCATTGAATGGGATACAGTGTGGGATAATACATTCCATGTGTCCACAAACCCTAACCACCAAATTATCAAATTTAAGGTTATTCACAGGGCATATCTAACCACACTCATTCGTTATGCTATGGGTCTATCACCCCACCTGACCCGAATGCATAGACACATACATAGACACTGTTAAATATGCTTTGGGACTGTCCAGATGTGCAAAGATTCTGGGATATGGTGCTTGACATTTTGTACAAGGCTTCTAGGATTAATTTCCCAAAAGATCCTGTTATTTTATTGTTGAATGACAATTCTCAATTTCCTCTAAGTGAGAGGGTATGGACATTTTGGCTATGTTTAGGCAAATTTTTCTGCCATGACTGCTGCAAAGAAGATACTTGTTCAACGTTGGAAACCTCCTCATGACCTTCACCTTTCTTCTAAGCATTGGCTGCATTCTTTATTGGAAATACTATGTCTTCTGTGTAGACTAATCATGCCAAACCTGTGACTTTGTCTATGTGGACAAATTGGATATCTACAGTCAAGGAATTTTTGGGTATTTAATCTGAAGCTACTGCGTTGGTTGTTTTTATTTTGTGTTTTTCTCTGTATTTATTGTCATTTATTCAATTTTATTTTTGTTTCTAAGTCCTGTAGTGCAATGGGGTGGAGGTGGGAAGGGGGGAGGGTGTGGGAAAAGTAGTGGTCAAATAAGTTGTCTTTCTTTTATTACAAAAGAATCACTAAATTACAATAAATAAATAAATTATCAATCATCGATTAATTGTATAATCCGACTGGTCTTTTATTTAAGGTAAACACCCTTTCCTTTGGGTGAGGAAGCTTGTGTTTTGAGTGTCATTGCACATTTTTCAGTAGCCTATTAAAAGGATAGTTCTCCCAAAAATGGAAATCCTGTCATTAATTACTCACCCTCATGTCGTTCCAAACCTGTAAGACCTTCGTTCATCTTCAGAACACAAATGAAGATATTTTTTGATGAAATCCGAGAGCTTTCTGAACCCTCCACAGCAATTTAATTACCACTTTTAAGGTCCAGAAAGGAAGTAAAGACATTGTTAAAATAGTCAACACGACTCCAGTGGTTCAACCTTAATTTAATGAAGCGACGAGAATACTTTTTGCGCAGGCCAGAATGAAATTGTTGAATAAAGTCATTATTTCTGTTTGTTTTCAAGTATTCCTGTCGCTTCATTAAATTAAGGTCGAACCACTGGAGTCATATTGACTATTTTAACAACCTTTGTTAACCTTAGTTCAACCCTTTTGGACCTTAAAAGTGGTAATTAAATTGGTGTCTGTGGAGGGGTCAGAGAGCAGGTATCTTAATTTGTGTTCCGAAGATGGACGAAGGTCTTAAGGTTTTGAAACGACATGAGGGTGAGGAAATAATGACAGAATTACAATTTATGGGTGAACTAACCCTTTAAGGTTAACAATAAATCGATTCATTGATCGCTAATTTAAACGATCATGCGAATTTGTGGAAATTGACATCCCTACTAGAAACTGAGCATAACCACCTAGCAACCACACATAATACCCAAACTGCTTATTAATATGTGAATCAAGTGGCATACCAACTTGCAGAAATAAAAAAACTGAAATGTTATATCGTAGAACAGAGACCTAAAGAACCTCATGAATATGTGTCAATGTCAAACAACACACTAGAAACCACCGACTACACATGTACAAATCCAGTTATAATTATCAATTCAATTTTAGTGACCTCAAGTCAACATGATGGACAGTGATGATATTCATATTCTTGGTCATAGTTCACTTACCATGTGGCTAATACATGCATGGCACACAAATGAGCATGATCGAATGAAAAGAAGATTAGATATAGTATCTGCATTGAAGAGCAACTTCAAATGACTTTCCCTGTCTAGTCAGACAACCCTTGCTCTCTAATCAGTCTGGGAACCATGAGGAGGAAAAAGCAGACATTTGTCGAAGTAATGAGTGTCCCTAATGACACTAAGTTCATTTAATTTGTCCTCAGGATGGTAATAATTGGACTCCATTATGACCTTGGTGCCGTAATTAAACTGCTGCCTGGTGATATTCTGCACAATGGCATGTAGTTGTCAGTAGTGATTATCAGCAACAAGAGAAAGGGAGTGACAAGCTGCAACTTTTCTGGCGACCCACAACGAGAAGTCTTCTCAAAGGCAGCTACATTTTCTGAATATGATATGTCATTAGAAAAGCAAAGCGATGCAGACAGGTCCATTAGCAGGCCAAAGGCACACGGGGTGGGAGAGCAAATTAATCAAACTCCTCTCTACCATTCAAATGTTTGCTAAATTGGATAGGCGAAAGGGCCTGCATTTCAAACAGCAACCGGGCCACCGTTTGACTTAAGGCTGTGTGGCGCACAAGTGACCTTGGCGTTTAATCATAAGCCGTTTCAACTTTGATGTTTTGACTGACATTTCCAGCAATCCAATTTACACCAGTTCACACTTTTAACAGCCGGTCAATTGGTCCAACGTGGTCCAGACATATTTTATTTGGAAATATATTGATTTTTTTTTCCCCCACTTGGCTACCTAATCTCAGCCACCAACCAAATGAATCTTGTTCAGAGATTGAGCATTATGTTTAATCTCTCGCTTCACCAAGCATTTTCAGATGATAATTGGCACATTTTTTTTTCTTGAGAAGATTGAAAAAGCAAATTGAAAGCAAACACTTTGATGATTTACACAAATCATCATGATAATGGAGTAAATCAGCATTTTGTTTCTTTTTAATGGGGACAAAACAGATTGTCTATAGGAAATGCAATATGTCTATCCGTCCCTTAGGCTGTGTTTGCCAAATAGAGGTTGCTCTATGTGCTCTATGCATTTGAACATGGTTAAAAATAGCCCTGGATCATGTGACAACAAATATCATGTGACGCCAAAGAGCATTTGGCAGAAATTCAAGAGTAGAGTGTGCATTGAATATGGGGTCATACAGGCAATATAACAGTTATGAGACTAACACTTTCACTACTGGCCTTTTTCATTTAACCTTTCCTTCTTGCTTTTTACAAATCATTTTGAATGATTTCTTGGCAGTCTCTCTGGCTGTAGAATTTAGTTGGGTTTGCTTTCCGATATATCTAACCTGAATGAGAAAAAAATAGATAGCAATCAATAAGATAACAAGGGAGACAGTCACCTTGCTGGCTCTTGCATAAAGAACTTTCAAGCTTTCTCTTTGGGTCAGCATGTGGTCTGCCTCTTTGAAGTAATCTTAAATTCAAGCTATGAAAGGGGAATATTAATTCAAAGAAAAGGTCCTTGTAATACATATATATTTTGTGGACCCACTTTATAAGATATGGCCTTAACTACTATGTACTAACATTTAAATTAATAATTTGATACAATGCACTTATTGTGTACATACATGTTTTACATTGTACTTACATTTTAAAAATTACCTGTTTGTAATTACATCTGTAATTCATTTCTGTATTTACATTTATAATTACACTGTTGACACTTCCCGTACACCTAACCCTACCCTTAAACTTACCCATACCACCACAACTGTCCCTAACTTTACCCTTAAACTGACCCACACCACCACACCTGTCCCTAACTTTACCCTTAAACTTACCCATACCACCACACCTGTCCCTAACTTTACCCTTAAACTTACCCATACCACCACACCTGTCCCTAACTTTACCCTTAAACTTACCCATACCACCACACCTGTCCCTAACTTTACCCTTAAACTTACCCTTACCACCACACCTGTCCCTAACTTTACCCTTAAACTGACCCACACCACCACACCTGTCCCTAACTTTACCCTTAAACTGACCCATACCACCACACCTGTCCCTAACTTTACCCTTAAACTGACCCATACCACCACACCTGTCCCTAACTTTACCCTTAAACTTACCCATACCACCACACCTGTCCCTAACTTTACCCTTAAACTGACCCATACCACCACACCTGTCCCTAACTTTACCCTTAAACTTACCCATACCACCACACCTGTACCTAACTTTACCCTTAAACTTACCCATACCACCACACCTGTCCCTAACTTTACCCTTAAACTTACCCATACCACCACACCTGTCCCTTACTTTACCCTTAAACTTACCCATACCACCTCACCTGTCCCTAACTTTACCCTTAAACTGACCCACACCACCACACCTGTCCCTAACTTTACCCTTAAACTTACCCATACCACCACACCTGTCCCTTACTTTACCCTTAAACTTACCCATACCACCTCACCTGTCCCTAACTTTACCCTTAAACTTACCCATACCACCACACCTGTCCCTAACTTTACCCTTACCACCACACCTGTCCCTAACCCTACCCTTAAACTGACCCATACCACCACACCTGTCCCTAACTTTACCCTTAAACTGACCCATACCACCTCACCTGTCCCTAACTTTACCCTTAAACTGACCCATACCACCACACCTGTCCCTAACTTTACCCTTAAACTTACCAAATACCACCACACCTGTCCCTAACTTTACCCTTAAACTTACCAAATACCACCACACCTGTACCTAACTTTACCCTTAAACTTACCCACACCTGTCCCTAACTTTACCCTTAAACTTACCCATACCTGTCCCTAACTTTACCCTTAACCTTACCCATACCACCACACCTGTCCCTAACTTTACCCTTAAACTTACCCATACCACCTCACCTGTCCCTAACTTTACCCTTAAACTTACCCATACCACCACACCTGTCCCTAACTTTACCCTTAAACTTACCCATACCACCTCACCTGTCCCTAACTTTACCCTTAAACTTACCCATACCACCTCACCTGTCCCTAACTTTACCCTTAAACTTACCCATACCACCTCACCTGTCCCTAACTTTACCCTTAAACTTACCCATACCACCTCACCTGTCCCTAACTTCACCCTTAAACTTACCCATACCACCACACCTGTCCCTAACTTTACCCTTAAACTTACCCATACCACCACACCTGTCCCTAACTTTACCCTTAAACTTACCCATACCACCACACCTGTCCCTAACTTCACCTGATCCCACCGCAATATCAGCAAAAGTGTTTTGCAATACAATATGAACACAATATGTACATTGTACTTACATTTAAAAATAAGTACATAGTAGTAAATATCAGTCAATGAAAGTCAATGGCTACCGTCAACTGTCTGGTTACCAACACTCTTTAAAATATCTTCTTTTGGGTTCAACAGAAGAAAAGACACTCATACAGATTTGGAGGGACTTAAGGGTGCTGGCAAGTATTTACAAGAGCGATATATTTCATCACCACTTAAAAAATAAAAAGAAGAAAAGCACATAAACATTTGAAATGAGCCATTATTACGGCAGCAATTCTATCAGTTAAAATAACCAAGCAGCTTTATGTTTACCTCATGCAAATAAGAGGCTGTATTAACTTATTTCCGCTAATTTCCATGTGGAATAAAATTACATCCTTTATTTTGAGATAAAATACAAGACAGAAAACCATTTTAACTGTAATGTGCGTCTATATATCTTCCTATTTTTAAACAGATTTACAATACAATCATGTTATTGACCACGGTGCCCAGGATCACCAAACTCGCTCCTCCATCGTGAATAAATCGCCATCCAAATGCATGAGTTTATCACTGAGGTGGCATGCACATTTATTTTTATGGACTTCCACGTGAGAAACGATTACCGTCCGAATAGGGCAACAGAATGCATTGATACAATATTTTACATTGTTCTCTGACATCTACATAGAAGGTATGTGGCTTAGGTAAGGGCAAAAATTCTCCAGATAGGCTACGCTTTTACTTGTCCATTTACAACCCTAGAATTTGTCCCTAGAATGAAACGGGCTGTTATTACCTTATTTGGAAGGGTCATGAATAATAATGTTGAGCGCTGCTCTGATTGGCTGTTTCGTCTCTGTACATCAGCGCAGACGGATCCTGATGATTATGAATAGAACTGCAAATAGCAGCTGACTCACCATGCTAAACAAGCTTACAATAAACAATAGTACACAATTAATCTGTCCTTATAATGCAATACGCAATTAATGATGAGTAACATTACCTTTGCTTCGAAGGTGGGAACTCATTGTTTTGATTCGGCTGTGCAGGTCTACGTTAATACTGCTTGGCCTAGAACATGGGCTGGTATATACAAATGTTGGGGCGTAAATATACAGTAAATGACTGATGTTTTAATGACACACAAAATTGGAAACATTTGATTGGTTGAATTCACGCTCTTTAACAATCCGCCTGGAAACAAAGATGCCGTGATGAAAAACTTCCTCATGGAAAAAGAAAGCAGTCGTGTTTACAACCGTGACAATGAGAGCTTATCAGGATCAACTAAATGCTGGATTTTCCAAAAATAAGTGAAGTAGGCTATGTAAAGTTTGCACACTGGTCTGTTATTGTAGGGACATTGACGTTACATTTTCACGCCCCTAAACATATGCAAACTGTGATTGGTTGCTTTACATGTCAGTCAGACGACCTCTGGACGGTCCTTGGCCAATGAAAACTGCTGAGTCCAGACTTTCTTCTGTCAGTCTGAAGGGATGGCTAGGTGACTAGGTTTTTGCAAACTGGCCAAGTCAAACTCTTAAGAAAAATTATGCTAAACAGTACCAAATTAGGGTTCTTTGGCTTGTAACAATAGCAGAACCCTTTTGGTGCTAAAAATTATTTTATATCTTTTATATTATTAATATTATTTAGTAATATTGTTTTTTTTAGTCTTCTATCTGTCTGGTCTTATAATATCTTGTTGCCTCTATTTGGGTTTTACATTTCAAAAAACAGTATGTTGTGTCAATCAGGTGCTTTTATTTATTATTGACATGGCAAATTGTAGCAAAAAATTATCTGAATACATTAATAAATAACAATTGACATTCAACATGATATGTAACAGAGACCAAGTTCCAGTGAAATATCTTAATCCTCCATGATGTCTTTAAATCCATCATTATGTGTGTATTTTGATTGGCAGTTTCTCTCTGCAGATGATGAGGTTATGGTACGTGACAGCATCTGAAATACACAATCAAGTATAGAGTTACAGTGTGTCTCTTCCATTTGATTATGTAAAAACGGTTATGTTTATGAAGGCCAAAATGAGCACAAATGGACAGCATGTGAGCCCTTTACCATGTTAAAAGGAAAAAGTCATTGGATATCTTATGTTTTTTCTGACTGGATATGTTTAGGCAAGTAATAATAAAAAAAGATTTATTAATATGGATCATAAATTCAATATCTCTGTTACTTACTTTGTGGAGAAGAGAAGATGAGCATCTTTAACTGAACAGAGCTGCTCACACTTATGTTCTGTAAAACTTAAAAAAAGAGAAAAAGACATGATTGGTAGGAAACCAGTAACAATTTTTTATTGTAATTTAAGTTATAATGTATGGACATTTTAAGAAAGAAATCATTTACCTTTTGAGAGTGTGTTGAAAGTATGTGTCGTTGTATAGTTGAGCTGAAAATCAGTAATGAGGTGGCTTTGACAGTTACGGATTTGAAAAACAAAAAGGCAGGAATAAAGGACCATAAAAGGGTTCTTCAGGACGATATGGTTCTAAATAACTGTTATTATGTTACTCCTTTTCCACCAGCATGAAGCGGGTGCTAGTGCTAGTTCAGAGCAAGTGCTAGTGCCAGTTCGGAGTTGGTTCGACTGACCAGCTTTCTAAAAAACGGTAAACACAAACACACCAGGCTTATTCGAGATTTCATTGGTGGAAAAGGGGTATGTGTAAAGAACCTTTAAAGAACCATCTTTTTTTATAATGCAGGACGCTCCTTCAACGTAAATATTTTTTGTTTGTTTTTTTGACCATTTATTATCCAAAACTGGTCCCCAAAAACACGCATAATTTCTGTCTGCATAGCACAAACGTTGCAGAATGAGTTTTTTACGTGATTAAGTTTAATTCGTTCACACTACTATCTCATGAGTCTTTACACGTTTGATCTTTGAAGTTCTCAAATACTTTAGTGTTGCAAACAGTAAGGAATAAAAGGTCAAATAAACAAGTCTGCTTTGATCGTAATACCTCAGCTTTAAATAACTTAGTCTTGGGTCGTTCAGTCGAAGCCTTAAAGGGAGTTTTTTTAAGGACCATCAATTTATCCGAGATTCCAGTAAGATGAAAAATAATATCTTGGGGAGACTTGCTGTACGGGCAGAAGTCTCACCCGGGTCACTGACATCTCATCTCCTGAACTCACTGAAGTTCTGGTCTTTGATCCCTAGCTAGTATGTAGCACCTCACGCAGAACGCTCACGGCCACCCATGTGAGATATACGATATTCTGCTTTATGCAAAATGGAGTAATGGAATGAAACTACTGCACTGTTAAAGCGCTTTTAAGGCAAGTCAGTCTGCTTGGTGGCCATTTTCATATCATGCAGCCCCAAGGCAACTATTTCCAGCCTTGGAAGTACTGATTGAAAGAGGAAAGATCAAACTCTTCAAAACTGTTGGTCAAGTTTACATTCTAATAATGTATTTCGAATCAAGGATAAAATCTTGTGACCGTTATAAATTGTGTTCTTTGGCTCAAATCATGTAACTAAATTATAGAGCTTGAGTAAAACGGTCCATTGGTTCTTTAATTGTAAGGTGCGATGGTAACACTCCTGGATGTCTCCTTCAGAATTATAGTGAGAAATAAACCAACAAACATACTAAAATGTTTAGAGATAGAGTTTAGAGAAATTGTATAGATTACAATTCTTATAGATTCCTAATTTAGAATCCAATATGGTAAAAACAAACAAACAAACAAAAAAACACTTAACTGTCATTCACATTTATTCTAAGTCTTATTTCACAACACTTAATTGTGTCTGAATACCATGAACAAAAATCAACAGGCTAAAGAACACTTACACAAGGAACTTTTGCCTATGGTTTAAAAATACCATAGCAAAAACAACTACCCTAACTTTATACATTTCAAGCATTATTAAAAAGACAAGTAAACTCTTAGTAATTAAAAAAAATTAAAAAAATTAGCAATTGCACACAAATTCAACTGAACAAAGAAACGATTGAAATAAACAGCTTAAGATTGTCAGGTATTCAGGTACAGAAACCATTGCTCTTTAGAATAACATTGCACGTTATGATTAAAATATACTGTACATTACAAATATAGTTACACAAGTTATTCAGTCAAGAACAGCAAATTAATTTCCTCTTTGTCTTTTGTTGTTTGATTAATGTTATCATAGTGGCGGCAGCAGGTATATAAGGCTGCTGTCACTTTAAGAGCTGCACAAATCCAATATACAGTAGGGGTGGGGGAAAATTTCGATTCTTAGATGCATCGCGATGCGGACAATTCTGAATCGATTCACAAATGTCAAAAAAAAAAGATTTTCTAAATGTTCATAACGTAATGTTGACGGAATCTAAAAGGCGCAACTCTGAAGCACGGGAAGTGCAGGACCCGGACCGCCTGTGGCGTGCACATAACAAAGACGCATGATGGCTGAGCGAGAAACCGACCAGCCCCTTCTGCATTAAAAGCGCTAACGTATGGAAGCACTTTGGCTTCTATGAAGTTAAAGGGGAAAATGACCTGGACAAGAGCCACACTATATGCAAGTTGTGTCAAACTAAACTAAAATATTTTGGAAACACAACAAACATGAGAAACCATATTACACGTTTCCAATGCTCGGATGTACCGGTAGTCGCTGCCAACCAGAGGACCATAAACTCTATCGCAAATTTGATGGTCAAGGATTTGCGTCCATATTCTCTGCAGATGTTAATTTAGTGTTCAGATGTCCATTTCATAAAAGCTGTTTTTGATTGTGGTATATAGCTAAATAATTGTCTGTGCTCAGGATTTAGTTTTAAGTCATGAGTCTTAGACTCAATCATTTATTTGTGTACAAGCAGCTGTGTTACTAGTTATTCAGAATATGCTGAAGTCCACAAGCATTACTTTTGTATGAGAGCTACTGGTAAAGAATTCTGTTTGTATAAAAGCTGTGATTTTGGTTCAGCAAAATGTTTATTTTATTTTTTTGTCTGAAGGATTATATTGCTCGTTGCACATAAGAGAAGGGTGTTTGTTATTACTTTATATGTTAGTGATTCAGAATATGCTGAAGTCTTTACTACAAGTATGCTGCTACAGACACTTTTCCTGTTGGTTCTTTGGAAATTTTCTGGCAAATGTAACCTTCCTGACCTGTTGACTTGTAAAATCACTTCAATTTGTTTTGTTAATGAGGTGCCTAGAGTAGGTGCCCACCCTTTATATACAGATGTGTTTTCTTTGTCAACTGTTTACATTCACTTAAGACATAACCGAATGTGTTTACAAGGATATTTTGACGTATTTTGTATTTGTCTGTGTAATATCATTGCGCTGTTGCACTCATGGTACGGCTCAAAGTTCCCTCATTATTACGCAGGAATGAGAGAATAGTTCCTAGACATATCGGCCTAGAAAATCACAACTTTTCATTTTCCGTCGGTCTTAGTACACAATGTAACTACAGAAGAGTTAAGATTTAAATAGGAAAAATATCTAAATTCTTTGGTCATTTTTTTGAGCGAGATGCTAATGGTCTAATCAGATTCAATGATCTATGCTAAGCTATGCTAAAAGTGCTACTGCCAGACCCGGAGATCGGCTGAATGGATTCAAAAACAGTAAAACTCAACCGTTTAACTCTAGGGGAGCTGGAAAATGTGCCTATTTTCAAAAATAGTGGAGTGTTCCTTTAAGTCGTTTTTTTTTTAATGAGTCAGCTTGCGGTGGTTATGCGGTGATGCACTATGAAATTGTCGCGGGGCAAATTAATTGTAATAGTATTACATTAATTATAAAATGATCATCATCATCGTTCAGACCATCGCAGAGGGGGGCTTGAGATTGCCCATCCTGGTTTTGCAGCACGTTTCTGTATTTGGTAGTGCGTTTTTTGTTTGTATTTGCTGCACATTTCTGTATTTGGTTGTGTTGTGAACTTTTGCAGCACATGTGTTGTAAAATTGATGAAGATGTTTTCTTAATTTGCTGGTGGTTTTTTTTTCTATTTTCATGCGTTTTCTTCAGTTGTGGCGCGTTGAGCTCTTTCGGCCACCGTATTAATGCGCGATTGGCGCCGCCATGTTAGTTTGCGCTGCAATTCAGAGAATCGGATCTGTCGGATTTACATCATCTACTTCTCACAAAATACAAGAAAGAAAGCGACTGGTGACCTGGGAGAAGAATAGAGTAAACTATATAGTTAACTATATACTGTGTATCTGATAGCTAAATAAGACACATAGCCGCTTCCATAGTCAGTGTGTATTTTTTGCTAGTATGTATGTGCATTTAAATGTCTGAAACCTAAAATAAACATTATCTGGTTGAAAACACTGAATAGTTGTGATATGTGACAAGCGTTGAGCGCTTCCATATCTGGCTCAGCGCCAGCAAAAGCATGAATGCACGTTTGAATTTAAGTGGCACCGAACTGAGGAACTGAAATCTGCATTCTGATTCAGTCCGATTACATACATGTAACATTGGCACCGGGTTTCGGTAACCAATCCTACGTTGCTGTGCTGCACGGTCATGAAAGCCTTTTGTTTGCATGAGTTTTTAAGCTCTGCGGTTTGATAACACGTGATTTTAAACACATGAAGCACAATTAGCAGCGAAAGACAACTCATTTCAGTATATGTATTATGAGTCCAACATTCAGCCACACAAGAAAACATGCAATCTGCCTGAGGGAAGTCGTCTTTCACTATTGTAAGTTAATGTTGTTAAATAGAGAAACACATTTTACATTCAAGTAAGTTAACTCATAGTCTAGGCTATTTTCTTGGACCTCATTATTGAAACACAAAATAACCAATAAAGTCTCAAGCACCAAAAGCAGCCCATACTAATCCTCCAAGTTCTCTTTAATTGAAAAATATGCATTTTCATTTATTGATACATGGTTGCAACAACATTTAGTTCAAAATTTGAAGTCATTGATTAAAAACAAACGCTGAAATTGGCTGAAATTTTAAAGATGTTCAGATATTATGCTTTCAAATGTTATGCCATCCATCTATATTCATGACATAAAAAACTGTGCGGTACAGTACAAATATTTTGAGTGTCCCTTATTCTGTCCTTATTTTCCTATAAAGAATCACGATTGTCCCTTATTTTTCTTTCCAGAAGTTGGCCACCCTAGACATGAAGCTGCTGCTCAGAGCACGTGAGAAATTAACTGAGTGCTTTTTGCTGCCTAATTGGGCTTGAACGATTAAATACACACACTTTTGTGTCAAGCTGACCATGTCTTCGCAAGTAAACACAGTCATTTATGTCTTAAGTAAACATTTACAGTTGAGAGAGAGAAAACACACAAGTATAATGGATCCATGTAGTCAGTCTTAAAGTGGCAGCATACAAATTTACCTGCTATCATTATTGATGTTAAACAAACAAAACAAAAAAAAGACAAAACCTCTCACTACTCTTGACTGAATCACTGTAATAAGAATATATGTATATTTAATTTACACAGAAAAGACTATGCAGAGTTTTTTGCACTATGCACATTTGATTATTTTATACATTTTATGTAGTATTTCTAGTGCTTGAAGTTTTTCAGGTAGGTCCATTACATCTGTGTCTTTGTTCTATTGTAGTCTGTTTTCTTTGCTCTTTCTTTATCACTGTTTACTTGTCTTCAGTGAGTGTTTTTTATGCTAGTAATAGTTTTTTAAATGATATTGAAAATAGTGATAAGAATCATGAAATTTCAACACTATCAAAAATGTATATAAAAACTTTATTTAAAGGTGAACTATGTAGGATTTTTGCAGTAAAATATCCAGAAACCACTAGGCCAGTGTTATATATTTTCTTCAGTTGAGTACTTAGAATATCCCAAATGTTTTCAACTATTTGTAAATCGTGAGAAAATTGCTATTTTAACCAAGGAACCGGGACGTGTGAGCTATGCGTGTGAGGGAGTCGCCTGTCGATTGCGTCATATCTGCGTCACCCTCGGTTTCTGGTTTTATTCAGTGAAACACTTTACTCTCACTGCATTGTGAACAAGTGTCATAGCAGCTGCCGAGCGAACGTCATAACTTCCTTTTCAACACACTCAGATGTGTCTAATACGATAAGCAGAGCTGCGTTACCCCATACTCATGACTGGAAAAGAGGAAGTGACGCCGGCAACCGTGTCATAATAAAAGTCCCGCCAGCGACTATGCCATAATAACAGTCCCGCTCTTCAATCGCTCCTGCGGCCTTGCTCCGCTCCACAACACTCGGTCCTGCTCTGCTTCATACTACAGTGATGTTAATAATCGTATCCATGAACATGATTTCTGCCCGAGTCCTATCCTGACTGTTTTCCACCAGCTGTGAGGTGAAGACCCGAGAATCTGCGCTCAAACGTACCGTCATAAAAACTACGCCTTTGTTTTGAACAGATGACCTCTAGTGGACGGAAAAGTTACATAGTGTGGCTTTAAAGCAAAAACAACTATTTTGTGATATATATCATTATCATTAAATAAAATTATTGCGATATAAGGTTTCGGTCATATCGCCCACCCCTAATAACAAGTATCCGATTCCTGACTATTTGTACTGAGTATTTCATTCCAGAATTGGAATCGATTTCTGATGAAAATAGGAGAACACTATATTGCCAAAAGTTTTGGGACGTCTGCCTTTACATGCACAAGAACATCCCATTCTTAATCCGTAGGGTTTAATATGGAGTTGGCCCACCCTTTGCAGCTATAACAGGATGCAGCTGCTCGGCCATGGAAACCCATTCCATGAAGCTCTACACACTGTTCTTGAGCTAATCTGAAGGCCACACGAAGTTTGGAGGATTGTAGCTATTGACTCTGCAGAAAGTTGCCGACTTCTGCGCACTGTGCACCTCAGCATGCGCTGACCCCGCTCTGTGATTTTATGTGGCTTACCACTTCGTGGCTGAGTTGCTGTTGTTTCCAATTGCTTCCACTTTGTTATAATACCACTAACAGTCTCCGCTCTAATTCATCCCAAAGGTGTTCTATCGGGTTGAGGTCAGGACTCTGTGCAGGCCAGTCAAGTTCCTCCACACCAAACTCACTCATCCATGTCTTTATGGACCGACGCTTTGTGCACTGGTGTGCAGTCATGTTGGAACAGGAAGGGGCCGTCCCCAAACTGTTACCGCAAAGTTGAGAGCATGAAATTGTCCAAAATGTCTTGGTATGCTGAAGCATTAAGAGTTCCTTTCACTCGAACAAAGGGGCCAAGCCCAACCCCTGAAAAACAACCCCCACACCATAATCCCCCCTCCACCAAACTTTACACTTGGCACAATGCAGTCAGGCAAGTACAGTTCTCCTAGCAACTGCCAAACCCAGACTCGTCCATCGGATTGCCAGACAGAGAAGCGTGATTGGTTTCTCCAGAGAACACGTCTCCACTGCTCTAGAGTCCAGTGGCGGTGTGCTTTACACCACTGCATCCCACACTTTGCATTGCACTTGGTGATGTAAGGCTTGGATGAGCTGCTCGGCCATGGAAACCCATTCCATGAAGCTCTGCACACTGTTCTTGAGCTAATCTGAAGGCCACATGAAGTTTGGAGGTCTGTAGTTATTGGCACTGTGACCCTCAGCATGCGCTGACCCCGCTCTGTGATTATACGTGGCCAACCACTTCGTGGCTGAGTTGCTGTTTCACAATTGCTTCCACTTTGTTATAATACCACAACAGTTGACCATAGAATATTTAGTAGTGAGGAAATTTCACAAATGGACTTATTGCACAGGTGGCAACCTATCACGGTACCACGCTTGAATTCACTGAGATCCTGAGAGCGACCCATTCTTTCACAAATGTTTGTAGAAGCGTCTGCATGCCTAGTGCTTGATTTTATACACCTTTGGCCATGGAAGTTATTGGAACGCCTGAATTCAATGATTTGGAGGAGTGCCCCAATACTTTTGGCAATATGGTGTATATGAGCACCATTTTTGAAGAAAAAAAATCATACTTGTATTTAGCAAGGACACATTAAATTGATCAAATGTGACAAAGACATCCATAATGTTACCAACAACTTATATTTCAAATGCTGTTCTTTTGAACTTTCTAGCCATCAAAAATTCACGGTATCACGGTTTCAGCAACAATACTAAGCAGCAAAAACTGTTGTCAACATTGATGATAATAAGCAATGTTTCTTAAGCAGCAAACCTGAAGGATCGTGTGACCCTGAAGATTCAGCTTTGATCACAGGAATAAACTGTTTTAAAATATAGAAAATTAAAGTTATTTTAAATTGTTATAACCTTTCACAATATTACTGTTTTTACATATAGTTACTTGTTCAAATAAATGCATTCTTGGTGAGCATGAGAGGCTTCTTTCAAAAACATCCCAACACCAACCTTTTGAATGGTAGTGATCTTCCTAAGCAATCTGGTTTCAGACCAGTTTCGAGATTCACATAATGACAAGCGAACCAATGAGATAGATATAATTTTTTCAAATTAATATGATTGATTTTAATGCTTATTTCTCGGTAGATGAATCATACTGCAAGTAATAAAAACAAAACTTTCCACTAGTCTATCAGACACTGCTTTTAATCTCCCAACCAACTGACTTTTAATCGCATGCCCTGATGCATTCTTTTCCTGACATGGACCTTTTTTTTTAGATTTTACACACAGCCAATATCTCCAAACATGCAGTCAGAGAAGCGAAAGATAGCATCTGTCTTGGCTGAAGCTTGTTAAATCAGTGTTAGCGAGCTGCCTCCTCTCTCGCTGTCTCTCTTTTGTGTAACAGAGCTGTGTAGTCTCTGCTAGAAACCTTCCGAGCCCCAACGAATCCAGCTGATTTGCTTCCCGACCCAACTCAAAATAACTTCCTGCCCACGTATACCACACTTCACCTGCCTGCGCTTTTGTTTCAGGATCCTGAATTGGAACTTTGTGTGTGTGAGCTGCAGGTCTACCGGTACTGTATGCCTTTATATGTTGTGTTGCATACTTGTACTGTATGCAGTGGCACCCGGTTGTTTTTAATGATTACCAAACTAAATTGTTCCCCTGCTATTATGATGTAGTAGCCTAGAAATGTAGACGCACCCAAGCGGCAGCAAATATAATTTGCAGCCAGGGCGTCTAGCAACTCTCCGTTGGCTTGCGAGCTGGAAAAACCAAGCTCTGGTCAGGCCAATCACATCGTGTATAGAGTCTGTGGGCGGGCTTAACATAGTAATGGGAGAGTTGTGGCGGTTCCGCGTTAATTCCCTGCAACTAGAAAACAAAGAAGCTGGCGAACAGCGGTCTTTCGAATCGGCTTTGGCCGTGACTCTGGAAGACTTTGAGTTAAGCTTTTCTTTGAGAAAAGAACAAAGAACGGCACTCTAAGTCATTCTTACAAAAGGAAGATGTGTTTGGAGTTTTGCCGACCAAATACGGCGAAAGTTTAATCCATCAACTAGCTCCGCTTCATCTTCTTCCTTGCTCTGGTTGGTTGTAGCGCTATCCTATTGCGTGCAGAGGCAATGTGAAAGACAACCGTTTATCCCGTCCCTCGGATTGAGCCCTGCCAAAAGGTGCATTTACATGGAGCACTGTAATCGGTTTAAAAGTCCAATCCGAATGAAAATGCTCCATATAAACACAATGAAATTGTAATCGATTTGAGAGGGGTGGAATAAACCTTTCCATGAACCGATCAAACGAAAAATTCCACCATGTAAACGACCTGATCCGATTACTTTGAATGCACGTCTTTCTGTGACGTGATATATAGCGCGCGCGCCTCCACAACTGAAGAGCGCGCGCTGCGCCCAAACCAGGCTAATGTTGACAAGAGAGGAAAGTTAATTTTTCTGAGGTATTAAACTTTTTATTTCGTAACATGTTGAACATGATGTTGGAATAATGACACAGACATAGCCTGGCTACAGCATCTCATCTTGACAGCGTTTGTCCTATAGGCTTCAACTGCACCTGACAGCAGAATACATTTTTCTGAGGTGATTCTTACACTTTACAACAAATAATGAATAGGTTTTATAAAACTGTATAAGTCATGGTGGCCGTTGAGAGTTGCCATTGCAACGGGGAACATTCAAGCTGCTGGAGAGGACGTGTCGACATTTTGTTTCTTGTAAGTTAGAAAAAAGTGAAACAACTAAACTATTAAAGTCTCCTGTAATTACTTTGGTTAATATTTATACCTTTGTGATTATGGTATCTTTCCTTAATCATCTGAAATATCTATGCGTTTAGTAGAGTATGCGGAGCACGTCTTGAATGCTTTGTTTCACCATACATCCTATGTTTTTATTAATAATTTGTATGCATTTTATAGTTAATTTTGTGTTTTTCAAAATAAATGAATTGAATTAATTTTGATTCCGCATTCATCATTCACAGCTGTTGAAATAGCCATTGTATAGGACATAAATTAGTTTAAACTACTGCATGTCCGCCCACAGAAAATAAAGAAATATAAAAATTACCAACACAGAACTATTGATCCACGATACTAACGTTACGAATCTGATGCGGCAGACAAACTGTGTGCATGTCACAAAATGATTCCAACTGAAAGTCAGCACATGTAGGCTAAACACCAGATCAGTTTAGAAAACGTCTCATGTAAACAGTCCACCAAATCTTTCAATCGGAATGATTTTAATCGGAATGATAAAAAAGTGCGCACGTAAACGTGGCTAATGGTGTGTTCCCAAACCCAACATCTTGATGTGGGTCTTGCTTGTCAGGTTAATGATGTAGGCTAACTCCTTTGAATATTTGACAGTTTATTTTCCTAAGTGTGTTTATTTAAGTGCCTTGAAATGCGCAGCATTATTCAATGTGTTGACGTAATTTCCTTTGAAACAGGAAGTCAGGGCGGGGCATATCGCACAGCCCCTCCCCCTTTTTAAAATAGCCAATAGCTTTTAGTTTATATCAGAGCTCGGCCAGAGCCGTTGAGCTCAGTAAAGCCAAAGTTTACCAAACCTTTAACAGTTTCTCCTTCTAATCTCCTCCATATCGCTTTAAAATACAGCAATTTACAGCAATGCACTTCATGTTGTTGATAATAAAGAATGGAATATATTTTCTTTCTCTATGTATTATTATATCAATATGATACAAGATTATTACTATTCAAATCAATGCGATAAACATGTTAGGTCAAAAGTAATCAAAAAGGGGTCGGATTAGATTTAATGCAATGGATTACGTTACTAACTACAATTTTTGTCATGTAATTTGGAATCAGTCACCGACTAGAATCTGTGTGTAATCTACCAGCACTGTATATGCTTTCAAGTACAACTTTAGGGGCCGTTTTCATGGAAATCTCATGTATTGCTACATCATCTAATCCACAACTACAACTAATCATCGCAAACTGCATTATTTTCAACGCAAAATGAACATCAAATTTGCTAGAAATATCATGCCCAACAATGTCTCACACAAGCAAGACGGCCAAAGAGGACTTTCACCAGCTTGTTTCATAGAGTAAACAGAGCCAGACAGGAAATAATCAATGTTAATGTGTGCTGCTTTTAAGAAATACAGTTGTGGTCAGAATTATTGGCATCCCTGGTAAATATGATTAAAGATGGCTGTAAAAAATAAACCTGCATTGTTTATCTTTTCATTGAAGTAAAAGAATTGAAAGTGAGGGGTAAATCACATTATGAAATAAATGCTTTTCTCCAAAACACGATGGCTTTAATTATTGGCCACCTTTTATTAAATACTGTTTTCAACGTCCTTTTCCTAAGATAACAGCTCTGAGTCTTCTTCTATAATGCCTGATGAGATTGGAGATCAGAGATTTAAAACATTTTAAATATCCACAATAAATGAACAAAACAACCAAAAACAATAAAAGCAATGGACTCTAAGTCTGTTAACAAAAAATGCACTTGAATAAATACCAAAAAAAAAAAGAAAAAAAAGAATGACAACTGCAACGGATGATTGTGTTTTATACCGCGTTCACACCAAACGCGAATAGAGCGTCAAAATCGCAGGTAACCGCGTCTCTCGCCGGGGTAAATGAGTGCTGAGCGCCCGGTGATCGCCTGGATCTCACAACTCCAAAAACACAAGATTTTTTTTTTTAAATAGACACTCTCTCTATAAATAAACCACAAATTTGAGCTTTAAACAACTACATTCTCACCTGAAAAAGTCTTAAAACTACATTTTGTGACACAATAGTAGTATTTTTAAATTATGCAGGGTTTCTCATCACGTCACTTTACCACGTGACCGCAGCGAGCAGGCTCCTGATTGGTTAATGCGGCGCAAATTGACGCCAAAGTTCCGATTTTTCAACTCGGGCGTCAGACGCGAATTCGCTTCAAACACGTGAATGCACTAGAATCGTGTCTATCGTGCCACAGGACCTCCAGACGCGCCTTTCCATTGACTTAACATTGAAATCACTCGCTCCTGATGCTCTATTCACGTTTGGTGTGAACGCATCATTAGGGGCATAATTAGGGGTGAACACAACTATTAAAAAAGGTTGAAACATTCACTGATGCTCCAGAAGGAAACACGATGCATTAAGAGCCGGGGGTGAAAACTTATTGAATTTGAAGATCAAGGTAAATTGGACTTAATTTGTCTTCCGGGAAACATGTAAGTATCTTCTGTTGCTTCTGAAGGGCAGTACTAAATGAAAAAAAAAAACTATATTTATACAAAATAAGAAACATTTGGACATCTTCATCCTGTTCAAAAGTTTTCAACCCCTTAACACATCGTGTTTCCTTCTGGAGCATCAGTGAATGTTTCAACCTTTTTTTAATAGTTGTGTTCGAGTCCCTCAATTGTCCTCAGTGTGAAAAGATGGATCTCAAAACCATACAGTCCCTGCTGGAGAGGGTTCAAATATGCAAAAGATGCTGGAAAACTGAAGAATGTGCAGGACCTGGAGGATTTTTCTGAAGAACATTGGACAGTTTAACTAATCAGGACAAACAAGAGACTCATGAACAACCATCACAAAACAAAAAACAGCAGAGGATCATCCAGGGAATCAGTATTGAGAATTAATGATTCATAAACTTTTGATTGGGGTCAATTTAATAAATTCAGCACATTTTTTGTCTTGTGGACTATATGTTAAAAAAAAATTATGTAAAATATCTTATTCAGGACAGTACTAAATAAAAAAAAAAATCACATGCATTTTGTATGATCCCTCTTATTTAGTTAAAATTTTCCCATTTTCACAGATTCTGCAATCGGTTCACATACTTTTTTTTGCCACTGTACTTGTCTTACTTAGATTTTACTATAATAGTGGCCAACGTGTTTTGGAGAAAAACATTTATTTCATAATGCGACCCCCACCCCCAATTTCAATTATTTCATTTCAATGAAAGGTTAGATTTTTGCAATTTTTTTTAATGAAAGATCAAAAGGATCAACAAAGCAGATTTCTTTTTAAAGCCATTTTGGATCATATTTACTAAGGGTGCCAATAATTCTGACCACAACTGTAATGTTGTCACTTACGTATTACTTCATAATCTAATCACATCCAACCTCATTTCAAACTATTTCTTCACATCTGTTACAAATGAAGTGGCAGCCCGGGGAAGTTTGAAGGACACTGTCCTCTACTGCCAACTTTACTGCACTCTTAAAAATAAAGGTGTTTTATTAGCATTGACAGTTCCATGAAAAACTTTAAACATCCATGGAAACTTGCCATTGCAAGGATATTGCAAAAGGATCTTTATAGTGGAAAAGGGTTCTTCAGAATATGAAAACGTTATTTACACTAAAAAATTTTCTTTAAGAACTGATCACTAAAAGGTTCTTTAGGGAACCCTAAAATCGTTCTTAAATGGGATAGCTGCAACCCCCCCCCCCCCCCTTATCCCTTTCTTTTAAAGCTACACTGTGTGATATTTTCCCCCATCTAGTGGTGAACTTGTATATGACCATCCAGTGAATTTTAGTTTCTGTTCTGTTCAATTCCGATTTCGTTTTAACTCCTACGGTGGCCGATTTAGTCCAAGATTAATATGGCTTCCAGTTCGACCTCGTCCACATTTGACACGGTGCCTGTGGGATATTCTGTGCGCAGTGGGATGGTTGGAACTCAACTGGCCTAATTATTCGGCTAGAAAGAACTGCAGCTAATCCAGAGTGAACTTTGATGATAGTAATGTTTATTCAGTCATCCAATTGCAAGGCATAAACAGGTTTGCATGGATATGTACATAAATGTGGTTTCTGTGAGAGAACAAATTAGGATGGTAAATATACATTATAATGACATGACAGAATATACACAGTTAAGAACTGTATAACTATACTTATAAGCAGTGATGCCAGTAACGCGTTACTTAGTAACGCGTTACTCTAATTTGACCACTTTTTCCAGTAACGAGTAATCTAACGCGTTACTATTTCCAAACCAGTAATCAGATTAAAGTAACTTATCCAAGTCCCTGTGAGTTACTTTTTTTGTCATTTTCCTTAGTAAAAATATATATTTTTGCTTTCTTGTTTAGTCTCAGCAGGGTTTTTCCTGCATAGAGAACTACGAGGCGGCCGCCTCCGTCTTTCGACAAAACTCAAGACAGGCAGTCACTTGCTCAGATTAGGCATGTCGTGATAATTAAATAATCATCAGAAATATATATTGTCACATTATCCTTCAGCAATCATTATTAGAATATTATTATTTGCTAGTAGCCTACAAAGTCATCTAAAGCCATTCCATAGCTGAATGTCTTTCCTCCGCTGTAGCTGTCAATCATTCTCCGTTCAGCAAAACTGCGCGTCGCGTTCGGTTCCAGTCAGCAGCACGGTAAAGCTCACTCCATATGATATATTCCCGTTATAATACTTGATATGTTGATAAAATAATTTATCTTCCAGGAGTTTATCTAGCGGTTTCTGAAAGATGTTGTGCTCGCTACTCAGGTGACAACACAAGGACTATTAATTAGCATTGCACGCACAATAACCAGAATTAAAAACTGTGAAGAAACAAATAATCAGTGAATGTTTGGACCGATATAGGCTACATAGTAGACTAGGATTTGTGGGCTCAACGCTCATCTTCTCTTTATGCCGTGGACTTTTCAATGTGCACTCGCGCTGCACTGCGCCCTCTGATTCCATGTTGCTTTAAGCGCATCATTCTGCACCCGGGATGCGCATAAGCGCTTTGTTGCCGCTCTGTTTTGAAGCGTTTCATATATTTTCATAGTTTTGTGCACTTAAAGATTATTAAAAAATATATTGTTCTCACGGATCGATCAAATATTTGTTGTCCCTTTACAGAGCTGCACATTATGTTTACAATAAAATATAAATCTTGTAATTTTATATTATTTGTGTAGGCCCATATCATTATTTACATTCATATATAAATTAAAAATGTTTTTCATAATTGTATTTAATAAGAACACAAAGTAATTTGTACCTTTTCATTAACATGTTTAGGGTTTTATGTTTAGTGTTTTATGTTTAGTAACATGTTTTATGTTTAGTGTTGGCAAAAACGGTTGTCATTTTTATGTTGAGGCTGCAGAGGTGTTGTTGGCAACTGATGAATGTAACTAATAAAGTAACTTGTAATCTAACTTAGTTACTTTTAAAATCAAGTAATCTGTAAAGTAACTTAGTTACTTTTAAAATCAAGTAATCTGTAAAGTAACTAAGTTACTTTTTCAAAGTAACTGTGGCAACACTGCTTATAAGTTACATTTGTATGATGTAACCGTAAACCAGAGCTTATTGTACCATATATAGGCGCTAAATGCAGCTGCATTAAAAGGAGCGGAGCTGCTGCTGCTAACAAGCGGTGTCGGGTTACAAAAGTGTGTGCGCAGGTTTAGCTCTGTATAACAAGTGTTAATATGCCGATCAGACCTGATACATATTTCCATCAACATACATTACAAGCAAATATTTTCTATAAACGAATAAACATTGTTAATAACTGAATGACTATTCAAATAGGTGAGCATTACGCTATAGTACAAAAATACTTCTGAGGTGACATCAACTGAATTACGCGATGACACACTCTGAAACACATCTACAATGACAATAACTATTATTACTTACGGAGTTATTAACGCACAGAAATACCACACAAGGAAAAACAGACTTTTGAGGAATAAACAAGCCAGGAAAACTCCGTATAACTCTGTTACTGGAGCTGCTGAGATGAAAACTCTCTGCGCATGCACCAGACAAGTCTGAACAAGTTAACGCGCACAGTGTTAAAACCGGTTAAAACGCGAAAGGCGAAGCTTGAAATTACGGGTATGTCCCTCTTTGGCTAATGTACTTTCAAGATGGAGGGGCAACATGGCGACCACCGTTAGATCCCATTACCTTATGTATTTTCAATGGCATATTATAAACTTACGAGAATACTTTATTACTTGAAAGAAGTAAATATATACATTAATGAGCACATATATTTTTGAAAGAACTAAGTGTTTTTAGCTAAGAATAGACTAAAAAAGTTACACAGTGTAGCTTTAAAGTGTGTAAATAAATTAATCTAGTGCACCAAAATCACATCAAAGAGAAAGCTTTTCAAGTTATGGTCACACATTATTATTTATTGCAACATTATTAAATAAATCACTTAGTAACATGAGGTCAAAAGCACTTATCAATATTAGATTTCAACTTTTAGGTTGTCCTGTAAAGCCATTCACTGTATAAAAGCATTAGATAGACATTTAAACAGTTATTTAATGCAATCATCTAAATAGAAGTCAAAGTAAAGGAATCAAAAGTCACTGCTGGTTATACATTTGGACATCCAGTCCTGGAAAAATGTGAAACATCGACGGATGAACGTCAACTCTTGATTAATCAAATTAATCTTGCGAACCATGACTTTGTCTTTTAGACAGTGTTCTCCCATCTTGCAAAACAACATAAAGGGAAGAAAAATACACGTACCTGAATACATCATTGGGCCAAGTTCAAGACATATATGAGAGAGAGAGAGAGAGAGAGAGAGAGAGAGAGAGAGAGAGAGAGAGAGAGAGAGACTTGCTTACCGAATTCTGCAGAAGAAATCTGATATTGTGCTGTAAGAGTCTGAGGGCAGTGCGTGATTCGACAGCTCCGTCTTGATCAGTGAATTCTGCTGAAACTAATGTCTTCAGAAGCTCTTGAGCAATGAACTCTTTACAGCTGCACATCTGAAAGAAAGCAGGCCAAGTCTTGCTCATATAGGGTATGCATGTGATGTCACCGTCACTGCGGATACGACCATTGAGTGGCAAGCATTGGTTTTCAGCTGCGAAAAACACACAAAACACATCCAAAAAGGGAAAGAACTTTGAGATTGACCGTATAAATAAAGTTAACAAGAAATCCGAGGTATATTTTTACAGACTGCTGAAAGTTATACGGAAAAGAGACGCAAATGGATCGCTGCAATTCACAGAAGCAACTGGACTCCATTTTGTGTCAATATGCTGAATTTTGGGGTAAATCATACAATATATAACAATACAATATATAGGCTATTGACAACTCATCATATACATATTTACCATCATATATTTTGCATAATTAGATGTTTTTAAATAAACGCTTCTACAAACATTTGTGAAAGAATGGGTTGCTCTCAGGAGCTCGGTAAATTCAAGTATGATACCGTGATTGGTTCCATTTGTGAAATTTCCTCACTGCTAAATATTCCACGGCAATGTTCCCTCTAATTTCTTTTCTCGCTGAGCAAAACTTTTCTCTATTGGGCGGACATTTTGGTCACCTTATCCAAAACATTCTTTATGCTTTATATCTCCAGACCTGTAACTTTAATGTGCCATTTCTATTTCATTTAACCCTTGATATAACGCAGTGATAGGCTATATTAAATAATTTTGAATTACATATTATTTAGAAGTCACGAAATTAAGCACATTTTAGTTTTTTTACAGTGCTGTCAAACTTTTTAATGGCAAGTATCCCTAAACGATCCCCTTGTGAGATAAATTCTTAATTAGACTTACAATACAATATAATAGCCTATAATATAATATAAAACTAATTGAAGTAGTTAAACTTATATATTATCAAGGGAACATGTGACCTGTTTTATAGTTATCTAAACATCCCTGAAACCCAAACCACACACAGATCTATTTCAACTGACGTGTGTTATTGAGGTGTTTAGAGTTTGCACACTACACTTGTGGTGGGCGTGTAACTTTAAATGTCTTTTTTGTTACCGTGCTGTGCCCATCATCCATTATTTCCGGCATTTTATTGTTTCTGCGCGGCTGAGGCATCACAAGTGCGCAGCTTAGAGGGAACATTGTTCCACGGTCAACTGTTAGTGGTATTATAACAAAATGGAAGCAATTGGGAACAACAGCAACTCAGCCACGAAGTGGTAAGCCACGTAAAATCACAGAGCGGGGTCAGCGCATGCTGAGGGTCAGTGCGCAGAAGTCGCCAACTTTCTGCAGAGTCAATAGCTACAGACCTCCAAACTTCATGTGGCCTTCAGATTAGCTGAAGAACTGTGTCTAGAGCTTCATGGAATGGGTTTCCATGGCCGAGCAGCTCATCCAAGCCTTACATCACCAAGTGCAAAGTGTGGGATGCAGTGGGGTAAAGCACACCATCACTGGACTCTAGAGCAGTGGAGACGTGTTCTCTAGAGTGACCAATCACGCTTCTCTGTCTGGCAATCCGATGGACAAGTCTGGGTTTGGCAGTTGCCAGGAGAACGGTACTTGTCTGACTGCATTGTGCCAAGTGTAAAGTTTGGTGGAGGGGGATTATGGTGTGGGGTTGTTTTTTAGGGGTTGGGCTTGGCCCCTTAGTTCCAGTGAAAGGAACTCTTAATGCTTCAGCATACCAATATATTTTGGACAATTTCATGCCCCCAACTTTGCGGTAACAGTTTGGGGATGACCCCTTCCTGTTCTAACATGACTGCACACCAGTGCACAAAGCGTCGGTCCATAAAGACATGGATGAGCGAGTTTGGTGTGGAGGAACTTGACTGGCCTGCACAGAGTCCTGACCTAAACCCGATAGAACACCTTTGGGATGAATTAGAGCGGAGACTGTGAGCCAGGCCTTCTCGTCCAACATCAGTGCCTGACCTCACAAATGCGCTTCTAGAAGAATGGTAAAAAATTCCCATAAACACACTCCTAAACCTTGAGGAAAGCCTTCCCAGAAGAGTTGAGGCTGTTAGAGCTGCAAAGGGTGGGCCAACTCCATATTAAACCCTACGGATTAAAGCTACACTGTGTGATATTTTTCCCCATCTAGCGGTGGACTTGTATATGACCATCCAGTGAATATTAGTTTCTGTTCCTCTCAGTTCCGATTTCGTTTTAACTCCTACGGTGGCCGATTTAGCCCAAGATTAATATGGCTTCCAGTTCGACCTCGTCCACATTCGACACGGTGCTATCGAGTGTTAAAACGCGAAAGGCGAAGCTTGAATTTACGGGTATGTCCCTCTTTGGCTAATGTACTTTCAAGATGGAGGGGCAACATGGCGACCGGCATTCGAACCCCTCACCCGTATGAATTTTCAATGACATATTATAAACTTATGAGAATACTTTATTACTTGAAAGAAGTAAATATACATTAATGAGCACATATATTTTTTGAAAGAACTAAGTGTTTTTAGCTAAGAATAAACTAAAAAAGTTACACAGTGTAGCTTTAAGAATTTAAGTGCATGTGCATGTAAAAAGGCAGGCGTCCCAAAACTTCTGGCAATATAGGTAAGTGCTCATCCGGATTTAGACCTACCTATATTGTATTTAAAAAATTCACAGGCAAATTTGCATTATGTATTTCCCCGGCATCGAAATCCGGCTCATCTAAATGTCAGAAAACACGATTCCTGGCTGCATGTCAGTCTCCATGGATCACTGGATCTTTTGGATCTTCAAGTACAACCTTTAGTTTAAACTGATAATACATTTACTCGTGTTTTTGCAGTTTTCTCTATTAAATCCAGTCATGCAGCAGCTCTTCTGTCTCTCAGTCTGGCTGAGGGGTCGTGATCCGGCGGGAAAGTGACGTCAATGCATACCCTCTATAGTCTATACAGTATGTGATATCTCAAACACTTCAAATTTCATATTTCAGCCGAAACTCACCTCTCCGCTTTCAATATGCACATTCGGCATGTATATCGGGTTCATGTCCTTTAAAAAAAGCAGAAAATTACAGTGTGGGTCTTTAAGAAAATAAGGTTTGTGTATAATGTAAATGCACAAATTTCAAGGGACGACTGACAATCTTTTTTAAGTGTGCGTCTAAATCTGCTCCCTAGTTCAGTAGTCAGGGCACTGATCAAGGAGTCGGCCATTTTAAAGGCTGTCTTTCCAGTGCACTGAAATGTTCGCTCCCTACAAAGTCCCACAATGCACCGTGAAACCAGAGTGCATCGATGGTCACTCTTTCATTAATGAAAGTGCTGAAGCGCGAAACATAAATCACATGAGCCAACTCACTACACATAATGACACGCGATAGATGTTTTTAAAATACAAACCATTATTAAATTATATTTCAGCACAAACATACATCACTAGACAGGTAATGAGCATATTCTAGCTGAATAATTTATGAACGTCAGAAATGTTTCACATATCAAAGTGTTAATCATAATTTACTTTAAATTTCATTAAAAATATAAAGATATCAGCTCTGCTTTTGTTCATAATTGTACAATGAGGGCGTTGTCACATCAGTGTCCCAATGTGTAGTGAGCCAGTGTCCTTTACTGTCCTTAGTGCCCCAATTCATGTACACAATAAACTGATTCACGAGCTCGGGAGCTAGGGAACCGATTGAGACACACTCTGAGTAAGACTGTCATGTTTATGTTCATTAAGCATGTTACTTACAAATGTGAAGAGATGTGCATAATCCATGAGGTCTCTGAGGTGGTAAAGTGCCTCACGTATAGTGTCATCCCCCTTACCCATGTGCTGCAGTGCTAGAGAGAAAAACAGCACAGTACGAACAGTTTTTTGAGACCTATATATATGTGTGTGTGTGTGTGTGTGTGTGTGTATGCTATATCTATCTATCTATCTATCTATCTATCTATCTATCTATCTATCTATCTATCTATCTATCTATCTATCTATCTATCTATCTATCTATCTATCTATCTATCTATCTATCTATCTATCTATCTATCAACTACTTTAAAATTAATTTGGTCTTGGCAAACTTATATATATATATATATATATATATATGTGTGTATGTGTGTATGTATGTATGTATGTATATATATAATAATTATACACCATACACACACATATATTAATCACAATTAATCGTTTGACAGTAATATATATATGTGTGTGTGTATGCATGTATGTATGTATGTATATATATATATATATTTCTGTCAAACGATTAATTGTGATTAATATATGTGTGTGTATGGTGTATAATTATTATATTATATATATATATATATATATATATATATATATATATATATATATATATATATATATATATATATATATATATATATATATATATATATATATATATATATATATATATATATATATATATATATATATATATATATATATATATATATATATATATATACACACACACACACATATATATATTACTGTCAAACGATTAATTGTGATTAATATATGTGTGTATGGTGTATAATTATTATGTATATTTGAATACATACATGTATATATTTAAGAAATATTTGCATACGGTATATATTTATATATATTATAACTTATTTTGGATGTGATCAATCATATTATATATATATATATAAATAAATATATATTCTTTATTCCTGTGATGGCAAAGCTGAATTTTCAGGGTCATTACTCCAGTCTTCAGTGTCACATGATCCTTCAGAAATCATTCTAATATGCTGATTTGCTGCTCAAGAAACATTTATGAATATTATCAATGTTGAAAACTTTTTTTGTGGAAACTGTGACACACTACCATTCAAATGTTTGAGGTAAGTAAGATTAAAAATAAATGAATAAATAAATATTAATAATAATAATCATTTTATTCAGCATGGACACATTAAAAGTGATAGTAAAGACATTTACAATGTTACGAAATATTTACATTTCAAATAAATAATATTATTTTGAACTCTGTTAATCAAATAAGTTGTTTCCACAAAAATATTAAGTAGCAAAAAAAAAAATTCCAACATTGATAATAAAAATAACCAGTTTTAATAAGTGAGAACCAATAATAATTGATAACAATTAAATCATCTACACTCTAAAAAATGCTGGTTTAAAAACAACCCAAGTTGGGTTTAAGATGGACTAACCCAGCGATTGGGTTGTTTTAAGCAAACATTTAACCCAACCACTGGGTTAAAAACAACCCAATTGCTGGGTTAGTCTATTTTCAACCTAATTTGGGTTGTTTTTAACCCAGCATTTTTTAGAGTGTATTAGAATGATTTCTGAAGGATCATGTGACTGAAAACTGGAGTAATGATGCTGAAAATTCAGCTTTGATCACAGGAATTAATTACAATTAATTAAATAACAAACAGTTATTCTAAATTGTAATGATATTTCACAATGTTAAATTTCCCCCCCAGCAAATATATGCAGCATTGGTGAGCATAAGACACTTCTTCATAAAAAACATTTACATAATCTTAATTCTTCCACTGTGGGTTCTTGATTTTATCATATCCTCAACCTCGTGACTCTACTCACTCTCTTCAGCTGGAATCTCATTTGAGCCTCTTCTTTTCCACATTATGTGAGACTTGATGATCTCCGTTTTCTATAAATCTACTTACAAAGCAGCAACCAAAGTCAAAACTGAGCATCCTTATATTAAACAGCAGCAAAACACCTCCACCATGTGGACGGATTTGGTAATGACGACGACAATAATCGTTAAATGGGAAAATGTGCCTGCCGAATGAATGTGAATATAAACAAAATATGCTGCTAAATATTCTCAGTTACATTTTAAACAAATATATAACTTCAAAACCGATATGAATTTTCCCATGTTGTCGTTTGGTCGTCAAATGTGACTCCACACACCAGAATATGCACTTCTCACCTGTTTCACATGGCCAGTAAATAAATATGAAATGATATTGACCCTACTTTGGAGTACTTACAGACAAGAAACATCATGAGAGGGAAGATTTGAGCGATTGTGGGTGGAGGTTTGCAGGTCTCTGAACACCGCGAGCCTCTGAAATCCTTGAATACGCAAACACGATTCGACCCTTTCACACACACACATGCTTAATGCTCTTCAGCCACATCTACAACCAAACTTTGGTAGTGTTCATGTTGAATCTGTTAAACGAACTGACAGTTTCCTCAGGAAAGTTGCATCTCGTGACATGAGCATTTGATATGGTTTGAGAATGTGCTGCTAGTAAACCACTAGGCTAGTTCTGAGGCGATTCATAACTACTAATCTAATCTTGCGTTGGCAGTGTTTAAAACAGCACACTACTTCAACAAATCCTGCTTTAATGTAGGCTATAATATGAATAATACTACAAAGTTCCCGTTTTGATAATTCAGCTGTCCTTAAAAATCTAAATAAGTGCATGAAATTGTATTTTTGTAGTCATTGCTTCGAGGGAAATATGTGAATATAATTTATTTTTCAATATTATTTAATTATAAATACAATTAAGGGTATTTTATGTATTCGTTATTAAATTAAAATAATCGCCGTTAACATTTTTTTTAAAATCATTATTAAATTGCATTGTGGGATATGTAGTTTCTAGATGATTCTCGTGACGCTGAGTTGAATGCGGAAGCACGTCACTGCGCCGACGCGGGAAACACACGACTACCTGCCTGCCTGCAGTCAAAACAAACTAGTACAGTTTACGCGGAGTTTACTGCGTTGTTTATCCTGTGTGAGTTATACTAATAAAATGTCATGCTATTTTATAGCTGTGTTAATGTATTTATTGTATTTTTGATAGCCCAGCTGCACTCTAGAACGACCGTGTTTTAAAACCACATATATTCCTTTTGCCCAAGTAATAATTTTTACTATTTTATTAACTTCACCGGCTTTCAGGACGAAATTGACCATATCATTTTTAAGTTCTGTTTTTTAAAATGTGAATTTTTCATTTTGTGCACTGATAATTAATTTGATGTTTATATAATTTCAAGGCTACAAGTCAAAGCACTGGTCCAAAATGTCAAAGATTGAGAAGATGAGTATTCTGGGAGTGAGGAGTTTTGGAGTTGAGGATAAAGACAAGCAAGTGATCTCCTTCTTCAGCCCTCTCACGGTGCTTGTGGGACCTAATGGAGCTGGAAAGACGGTTTGTATATTGCTGTGTGTGTATAATTTAATTGCAGGTAAATTTAGAAGAGATTTACACACGGCTGCGCACTAATTTGACAGGAGTGTTAAGTCACCATGAAAGCAAAATTGCCAATTATTATAAATAATTTATCAAAATAACTTCCCCCTCCCTCTTGCAACAGCATCTCTTCTCTGATGATGTGGTTACTGGCGTGAGGGCGGGGCAACCTGTCACTCACATGTGATCCACCAATAGAGACAGAGCGACACACGTCACACGAATTTTGTGAAGTGGTTTCCTTGTCATTTCTGACTTATAACAAAAAACAGAACAATGTCTAAAAGCTGATGTGTGACAGGGTGTACAGCATACATCCACTTTTGTCTCCTTAAACGCTCGTTTTTTTGGGTCGACAGCTTATAAAAATGTAGTTCTGGTTGTTTTTTTTAGCTTGTTTGCTGTACACCCTGTCACATAGCAGCTTTTAGACATTGTTCTGTTTTTTGTTATAAGTCAGAAATGACAAGGAGACCACTCTTAAAGGGTTAGTTCACCCAAAAATGAAAATTCTGTCTTTGAAATTTATGAAATGAAATTTACTTACCCTCATGTCGTTCGACACCCGTAAGACCTCCGTTCATCTTCGGAACAGAAATGAAGATATTTTAGTTGAAATCTGATGGCTCTGAAAGGCCTCCATTGGCTCAATGCACGGTTCACTCTCAAGACCCTTAAAATGTACTAAAGACGTCGTTACAAAGTCCATCTCACTACAGTGGTTCTACAATAACTTTATGAATCGGCGAGAATAGTTTTTGTGCGCAAAAAAACCCTAAATAACGACTTACACAGTGATGACGATTTCAAAACAAGGCATCATGAAGCTTCGAAGCGTTATAATTCAGCGAGCCAATGTGCCAATGGAGGCCTTTCAGAGACATCAGATTTCAACTAAAATATCTTCATTTGTGTTCCGAAGATGAACGGAGGTCTGACGGGTGTCGAACGACATGAGGGTAAGTAATTAATGACAGAATTTTCATTTTTGGGTGAACTAACCCTTTAACGCAATACAAAGTCAATGGAGAGGGATTGTTTTCCCTCCCTGGGTGGGCGTGGCCTAAATGTGCTCTGTCTCTATAGCAAACCGCAACCGTCCAATCACGCCATGTCATAATTACCATAATTAGGAGAAATTCTACTCTGAGCTGTTTCTGTGGCAACACTATATGTGATATAACATATTACATATGTTCCATATCACAGCTTTCAGAATATTCAGATTTTACACAATTATGGTTGGGTATCGTTTGGGTTTTTTACGATACCGGTGCCAAAACGATGGTGGATGACATTAAAGAATGGCTTTTTAATGAATTGTTTTATTTCATTATTTAAATTGAACAATTTATTAAAAGTTTAAAGTATAATTAAATATGTAAATATAAATAGATACAAAACAAAATTTGCTAAAATTCACAGTAAAACTAAAGCCACCTTACCCAACTACAACAGGCCTAAATTAACACTAAATAACAGTTGCAGTAATAACAGCAGTAGTCTGTATTTTGGTGTGCTACAAACTAGCTTCAAGGTTCAGCTTTATTTTGCAGAAATATGAACATATTCTTTGGCTAAATATTTTAGAACGCATCGCCTTATTGTTTCCATGGCAACATGTCATGCTTCTCACGTGACACACAGCATCCGCAATAGCACTGTATGACAGATGTATCGGGGTTATTTCCTTTTTTATTCAAAATATTCACAAACTTGTTAATTTTGTCATGAACTATCTAATACTCTGATTTTCAAATATGTGTGAGTGAATGTGTGTTAGTTGATCTATAATGCGCGATGAGCAGCGCCATGTAAGTTGAGCCGCAATTGACCTATCGGTAAGCCCCGCCCTCCTTAGTTACTGTTGCTAACTTGGACAAACAAACGGAGTTGCTATATCTTACAATGACAGCTGTCAGTGTGAAAACCTTATCCCAAGATGTTTTTGACACAGAATGTAGTGTATATCCCGTCCGAATGAAGACAAAACTTTACTGACGGTTTATCAAGTTTATTATGTCCGACAATATTAGCGACAATTCTAGCGACTTTTTGGACATCAGCTACTTTGCAAATGTCGCCAGTACTGTCCTGCGAGCGCGAGGTCTTGTTTTCTCCCTGCCATCACACCTCTCTCTGCGTCTAACCTGTTCAGTGTTATTTTTTTAAACAAAAATTATTATTTAATGAAAAACCGAAAAACCGCAATTCACAAGCGCGTATTGAACCGTGAATGCCGTACCGAACGGTTCAATATTATATTGAGAATTGTGGCATCCCTAGTATTTATATATTTATTTATATATAGATTTAGCTTTACCCGTTATGATTTCCATTCTTCTCTTGTGTTTATCACTTATTTTACTCACTATCACAGAGCTTTAGTTTATCCAGTTTCAGACATCTCTCAATTCAGATTATTTTACACATATACAAATTTTGTAATTCACTATATCATACTAGTTCTATTGTATGACAAAAAGATATAGGAAATCAGAACATATTTACTGGACAGTTGGCTGTATTATATTAGTTTAAAATACAGTATGTGAGCGGATTTGGAGAAAAAGCACATTGGGCAGGCAGAACGCAAGGATGACGTGGTGACGTCACGGATATGCTAATTGACACACAATCTAGCAACATTTAGCGACTTTTTGAGCAGGCTTTAGCTACTTTGCTTGGAAAATAGTTGGCAACACTGGTTCCTAGCCATATCGGCCAAGAAAATCACAACTTTTCATTTTCCTTCGGTCTTAGTACACGATGTCACTAAAGAAGAGTCAAGTTTTAAATAGGAAAAATATCAAAACTCTTTGGTCATTTTTTTGAGGGAGATGCTAACGGTCTAATCAGATTCAATGATCTATGCTAAGCTATGCTAAAAGTGCTACTGCCAGACCCGGAGATCGGCTGAATGGATTCGAAAATGGTAAAACTCAACTGTTGAGCTGGAAAATGAGCCTATTTTCAAAAATAGGGGAGTGTTCCTTTAACAGACTATTTATTTTTATGAATTTCCAGACCATCATTGAGTGTCTCAAATACATCACTTCAGGAGACTTTCCACCAGGAAGTAAAGGAAACACCTTTGTCCACGATCCCAAAGTAGGTCCCTGACGGGAGTGATTCAAGTAAACAAATATAAGCTGTTAATGAAATCTTCTGAGTTGCAGGTGTTTTTGCTGATCTTATTCAACTTTTGCAAACTTGGTTCATAATGTCCATGCAAGAGTATGACACTTTGTTTTTATAGAGTTTTATAGATAATGCTGGTCTGTTGTAGGATGCTCATGAAACGGATGTACGGGCGCAGATCAGACTCCAGTTCAGAGATGTGAATGGCGATGCTGTGGCAGTCCAGAGGTCTATGCAAAGTACACAGAAGGGCAAGAAAACTGAGTTCAAAACCCTTGAGGGTGTCATTACCAGAATCAAGTAAGTTGTCTCTTACTAGTCTCGTATGCTCACCAAGGCTGCATTTATTTGATCAAAACTACAGTAAAAATAGTAATAATGCAAAATATGATTTACTGTTTTAATATGCAGGGCTCTAGACTCAATTTTGTTAGATGTCGACCTTTTTAAATCTCTTTCATTTGATTGATTTATGTGAGGAGGTTGTAGACTGTTGTTTTAAATTAGTTATTGTGGAATTCATGAGGTTTGCAAAAAAAAGAGACTCCCCCTTGAGCCTTGAAAAGTTAGCATTATGGTCCCTGTGTGAATAACTTGTTTGTTTGTTTGATATTAATACGTCTTGACCTCTCTTGATGTCAGGCATGGGGAGAAAGTGAGCCTGAGCTCTAAATGTGCTGAACTAGACCGTGAGATGATCGCATCCCTGGGCGTCTCCAAAGCTGTTATCAGCCATGTCATCTTCTGCCACCAAGAGGAGTCCAACTGGCCTCTCAGTGAAGGGAAAGCCCTCAAGCAGAAGTTCGATGAGATTTTCTCAGCCACAAGGTATTTTTATCTGGACAACAGCTTTCTCACAGAAGCTTCGTCATTAAAAGGGTCATATTGTGCGTTTTATTGTTGTTCTTTTTTCCCCTGAGGTCTGCATATGACCCTTTTGGTACAATTTGCATTATATTTTAGTTTTTCATTTTACATCCTCTCTGACCCGACGGTCTCCTTCACATGCTTAATGGGCAACAGCACTGAATGCTTTCTTATTTTTTAGTCTTGTCAGCTTTGTAGCAATAATGCTTTTGGTGTGCAAAGGATGTTTTTGGTTTGGGTTCATCAAGCCATTTTATCTCAAAAGAGCTAGGAAAATTATTGTCCACATGACAGCATTTAAATTAAGTTTTAATCATTAATATGGGTTTAAAAAAAATATATATATATATATGTAGAGTAGATTGTCAGTAGATTGCGCATATTGTCAACTCCCATCTGCGCTTTTTTGGAATTGCGCTCTCACACTAATTTGCCCTGTTTAGTAAATCTGGCCCTAAATTTGTAGTTATTCAGGGGTTTTTGTTCAAGGATTTGCACATTGGCTTGTCCTGTGGTGCATTTACTCATATTAAGCTGGCATCACAAATGAATGGCTCAAAATAACCACAACCTTTTGCTTGAAGGTACATTAAGGTATTGGACACCCTGAAGACGTTGAGGCAGAGGCAGGCCCAGACTGTTACTACCTGCAGGATGGAGCTCAAGTACCTAAAACAGAACAAAGATAAAGCCCAAGAGATTAGAGAGCTGCTGTCCACTAAAGAGGCTCAGCTGTCTTCCTCCAAAGAGAGTGTCCAACGCATCGAGAATCAGATTGACCCTATGGAGGTGAGATGCCAAGACACAGATGCACAGATGCATCTGTGACGGCAGTTTGTAGGCTGATACAGAAGTCTAAAAGCCAGGGGTATTTTCTGTGGTATTTCAGAATAGATGTTTTCCATTTTTGGCAATTGATTGTTTTGTATAATGAATATTTACCATTTTGTGGTTACACTTTACAATAAGGTTGTATTAGTTAACATTAGTTAATGCATTAGTTAACATGAACAATGCCTGTAGCTTTACTGTTTTTGTAAGGTTATCTTACTGTATATATTTACATTAGTTTACGTAGCAGTTGACACACACTAAGGATGAACATTTCTAACTCACCATCTTACTCTAAAGATAAAAATGCTGTTGTGTACCTTATCGACATTATTAAAGGGATAGTTCACCCAAAAAAGAAAATTAGCCCATGATTTACTCCGAGGTGGTACTATTTAAGCGAACTATACCGAACCTTACCATGCAGTGGAAACGCACCAAAACAAGCTCTACCGAACTGTACCTTGCAGTGGAAACGCGTCAAAACAAGCTGTACCGAACTGTACCTTGCAGTGGAAACGCGCCAAAGCGAGCCGTACCGAACTCTACCTTGCAGTGGAAACGCACCAAAACAAGCTGTACCGAACTCTACCTTGCAGTGGAAACGCACCAAAACAAGCTCTACCGAACTGTACCTTGCAGTGGAAACGCGCCAAAGCGAGCCGTACCGAACTCTACCTTGCAGTGGAAACGCACCAAAACAAGCTGTACCGAACTGTACCTTGCAGTGGAAACGCGCCAAAGCGAGCCGTACCGAACTCTACCTTGCAGTGGAAATGCGCCAAAACGAGCCGTACCGAACTCTACCTTGCAGTGGAAATGCGCCAAAACGAGCCGTACCGAACTCTACCTTGCAGTGGAAATGCGCCAAAACAAGCTGTACCGAACTGTACCTTGCAGTGGAAACGCACCAAAACAAGCCATACCGAACTCTACCTTGCAGTGGAAATGCCCCAAAACGAGCCGTACCGAACTCTACCTTGCAGTGGAAATGCGCCAAAGCGAGCCGTACCGTACTCTACCTTGCAGTGGAAACGCGCCAAAACGAGCCGTACCGAACTCCACCTTGCAGTGGAAATGCGCCAAAACGAGCCGTACCGAACTCTACCTTGCAGTGGAAACGTGTCAAAGCGAGCCGTACCGAACTCTATCTTGCAGTGGAAACGCGCCAAAGTCAGCCGTACCGAACTCTACCTTGCAGTGGAAACGCGCCAAAGCAGGCCGTACTGAACTCTATCTTGCAGTGGAAACGCGCCAAAGCGAGCCGTACCGAACTGTACCTTGCAGTGGAAACGCACCAAAACAAGCTGTACCGAACTGTACCTTGCAGTGGAAACGCACCAAAGCGAGCTGTACCGAACTCTACCTTGCACTGGAAACGCACCAAAACAAGCTGTACCGAACTCTACCTTGCAGTGGAAACGCACCAAAACAAGCTGTACCGAACTCTACCTTGCAGTGGAAACGCACCAAAACAAGCTGTACCGAACTCTACCTTGCAGTGGAAACGCACCAAAGCGAGCCGTACCGAACTGTACCTTTTAGTGGAAATGCGCCAAAGCGAGCCATACCGAACTGTCACATGCAGTGGAAATGCGCCAAAGCGAGCCATACCGAACTGTACCTTGCAGTGGAAATGCGCCAAAACAAGCTGTACCGAACTGTACCTTGCAGTGGAAATGCGCCAAAGCGAGCCGTACCGAACTGTACCTTGCAGTGGACATGCGCCAAAACAAGCTGTACCGAACTGTACCTTGCAGTAGAAATGCGCCAAAGCGAGCCGTACCAAACTGTACCTTGCAGTGGAAATGCGCCAAAACGAGCCATAACGAACTGTACCCTGCAGTGGAAATGCGCCAAAGCGAGCCATACCGAACTGTACCCTGCAGTGGAAATGCGCCAAAGCGAGCCATACCGAACTGTACCCTGCAGTGGAAATGCGCCAAAGTGAGCCGTACCGAACTGTACCTTGCAGTGGACATGCGCCAAAACAAGCTGTACCGAACTGTACCTTGCAGTGGAAATGCGCCAAAGCGAGCCATACCGAACTGTACCTTGCAGTGGAAACGCACCAAAGCGAGCCATACCGAACTGTACCTTGCAGTGGAAACGCACCAAAGCGAGCCGTATCGAACTGTACCTTGCAGTGGAAATGCGCCAAAGCGAGCCATACCGAACTGTACCTTGCAGTGGAAACGCACCAAAGCGAGCCATACCGAACTGTACCTTGCAGTGGAAACGCACCAAAGCAAGCCATACCGAACTGTACCCTGCAGTGGAAATGCGCCAAAGCGAGCCATACCGAACTGTACCCTGCAGTGGAAATGCGCCAAAGTGAGCCGTACCGAACTGTACCTTGCAGTGGAAACGCACCAAAGCGAGCCATACCGAACTGTACCTTGCAGTGGAAACGCACCAAAGCGAGCCATACCGAACTGTACCTTGCAGTGGAAACGCACCAAAGCGAGCCATACCGAACTGTACCTTGCAGTGGAAACGCACCAAAGCGAGCCGTATCGAACTGTACCTTGCAGTGGAAATGCGCCAAAGCGAGCCATACCGAACTGTACCTTGCAGTGGAAACGCACCAAAGCGAGCCATACCGAACTGTACCTTGCAGTGGAAATGCGCCAAAGCGAGCCGTACCGAACTGTACCTTGCAGTGGAAACGCACCAAAGCGAGCCATACCGAACTGTACCCTGCAGTGGAAATGCGCCAAAGCGAGCCATACCGAACTGTACCCTGCAGTGGAAATGCGCCAAAGTGAGCCGTACCGAACTGTACCTTGCAGTGGACATGCGCCAAAACAAGCTGTACCGAACTGTACCTTGCAGTGGAAACGCACCAAAGCGAGCCATACCGAACTGTACCTTGCAGTGGAAACGCACCAAAGCGAGCCGTATCGAACTGTACCTTGCAGTGGAAATGCGCCAAAGCGAGCCATACCGAACTGTACCTTGCAGTGGAAACGCACCAAAGCGAGCCATACCGAACTGTACCTTGCAGTGGAAACGCACCAAAGCGAGCCGTATCGAACTGTACCTTGCAGTGGAAATGCGCCAAAGCGAGCCGTATCGAACTGTACCTTGCAGTGGAAATGCGCCAAAGCGAGCCGTACCGAACTGTATCTTGCAGTGGAAAAGCGCCAAAATACAACCTTTATTGTAAAGTGTTAGCAAAATACAAGCGGTGTGTAGGGGGTGAGCGATATACCATTAGACATGATTAATTGGTAGAAATTTGTCAGCTGGTAAAGATTTTGGACTCTGCTCACGTGACATTGCTGTGCGGTACAGTTGCGAAAACTTGCCATTTGCATGCGTTTTCAAGCATTGCGGTTTACAAACAAGTGACGGTTTTTTGTATTTTTTACATTTATGTATTTACATAGTATTTTTAAATAATCCAGTCATTTTTTCTTTTTATTTGATTAGTCTGACACCAAAAATGCACAAATAGAAGATAGATGAGCCATGCTCAGAGCTGTTGTAAAATACTCAAAATATGTGCTTGTAACTGACATCACTTGAATTTTAGCCCATACTCTTGTGCGGTCATGTTATGTATATTTACCAAACACACTTTTCAGAACCGACTGTATGACATAGACAGCAGCCTCAGCAAAGTAATGAAGTTGGATAATGACATCAAAGCTCTTGACAGCAGGAAGAAACAGATGGAGGACGATAACCAGGAACTAGAGGAAAAGATGGAGCAGGTAAACAATGTTTATAAGAAATAAAACATCAGTCATCACTGCTCTCAGTATTAGTCATAGTCTCTCAGTCTTTGTTGATAATGATCATGTTAAACCAGAGGAAGTGTTTTGCACAGAAAACGTACAGGATGTTCAGTAATGGATGGTTTTGGTTTATTTTCTGCTGCTGTTTTTAATCAGATGTTGGAACAAGGGATTTGTTTCTTATATTTGTCATTTGTTTTATATTGTTTAAAAATAAAAGAGGGGTCCATCTGCTACGTTTTCTTACTAAAAGCCATTACATTTTCTTCATTTATCTAAAGATTCTTCTAGACCACCAGGGATGTGTTCGTTCTCAACTGTATTCCCATTGAAGTAACATTAATGTTGATGCTTTGGTCCAGTGGTTGTGAAAGATTTGAGTTCATGTCTCAATTGATTCCTCCCCTATTTCTCTCCCCAAAGATTTCTTCTTAAATTGTAATAAAAAAGAGACAACCTTCAATATAAAAAAATTCCTCTGGTCTGGAGAAATATAGAGTTGTCTGCATAACAATGAAAAGTAATACCCTGTTTCCTAAAAATATCACCTAAAGGGAAGCATTTAAGGATAGAAAAACAAAGGGCCTATGACAGAGCCTTGCACAACACCGTTTGTTCATTGCTTGGGGAGCCTTGACTCTGTGTTGTGTTGTTTTTAGGTGTTTCAGGGCTCAGATGATCAGCTGCAGGACATGTATCAGAACCACCAGCAGACTGTCAAAGAGAAAGAAAGGAAACTTACGGAGTGCCAGCGAGAGTTTGAACGGGCCGGCCGAGAGTGCCAGAGGACGAACCGCATCAAATCTGATCTTCTAGTTGAGCAAGGTAGCCCAATGCTCCTTTGCTCTTAATTTATTTTTATGTGGTGGTGGATATTAGGGATGCTCTGATCAATCGGCCGATAATCACATTCTATGACTCGATCAGGAGTCTCTAAAATAAGTCGATTTCACCAACCGAGGACAAATTGATGACGTCAGACTTTAGCGCCGCAGTCATGTCAACGGTCACAAGAAACAATGTGCTTTTAAGCCTTGCGATTGAAGAAAAAGTGATTTGAATTTGCTCACACGCAGTAAGCAGCTCTATCGAGTGCTCATTCAACATATACGTTGAATGAGCACACACCTAGAACACATGCACATTATACATCGCTTGAGTGCTTATCTTACTGGGCTTGGATGGTCAAATATACACACACACACTATATTGCCAAAAGTTTTGGGATGCCTGCCTTTACATGCTAATGAATTTTAATGACATCCCATTCTTAATCTGTAGGGTTTAATATGGAGTTGGCCCACCCTTTGCAGCTATAACAGCTTCAGCTCTTCTGGGAAGGCTTTCCGCAAGGTTTAGGAGTGTGTTTATGAGAATTTTTTACCATTCTTCTAGAAGCGCATTTGTGAGGTCAGACACTGATGTTGGACGAGAAGGCCTGGCTCACAGTCTTCGCTCTAATTCATCCCAAAGGTGTTCTATCGGTCAGGACTCTGTGGTCAGGACTCTGTGCAGGACAGTCGAGTTCCTCCACACCAAACTCGCTCATCCATGTCTTTATGGACCTTGCTTTGTGCACTGGTGCGCAGTCATGTTGGAACAGGAAGGGGCTGTCCCCAAACTGTTCCCACAAAGTTGGGAGCATGAAATTGTCCAAAATGTCTTGGTATGCTGAAGCATTAAGAGTTCCTTTCACTGGAACTAAGGGGCAAAGCCCAACCCCTAAAAAACAACCCCACATCATAATCCCTCCTCCACCAAACTTTACTTTTGGCACAATGCAGTCAGGCAAGTACCGTTCTCCTGGCAACCACCAAACCCAGACTTGTCCATTGGATTGTCAGACAGAGAAGCGTGATTGGTTTCTCCAGAGAACACGTCTCCACTGCTCTAGAGTCCAGTGGCGGTGTGCTTTACTCCACTGCATCCCACACTTTGCATTGCACTTGGTGATGTAAGGCTTGGATGAGCTGCTCGGCCATGGAAACCCATTCCATGAAGCTCTACACACTGTTCTTGAGCTAATCTGAAGGCCACACGAAGTTTGGAGGTCTGTAGTTATTGACTCTGCAGAAAGTTGGCGACTTCTGCGCACTGTGGCCCTCAGCATGCGCTGACCCCGCTCTGTGTTTTCACTTGGCCTACCACTTAGTGGCTGAGTTGCTGTTGTTCCCAATTGCTTTCACTATGTTATAATACTACTAGCAGTTGACCGTGGAATATTTAGTAGTGAGGAAATTTCACAAATGGACTTATTGCAAAGGTGGCAACCAATCACGGTATCACGCTTGAGTTCACTGAGCTCCTGAGGGCGACCCATTCTTTCACAAATGTTTGTAGAAGCGTCTGCATGCCTAGTGCTTGATTTTATACACCTGTGGCCATGGAAGTTATTGGAAAGCCTGAATTCAATTATTTGGAGGGTTATCCCAATACTTTTGGCAATCTGGTGTATGTGTCATAATGCCCGTCTTTGCGATTATCTTCGTAAACACAGTATACCTTAAGTGAATGTAAACAGTGCATTTGGTGTGAAAGTGAAAGCAGGCTAATTACCCTGCTGCCTTCCTTGCCATTCATGTTAATCAAATAGTCTCTTATTACTCTTAACTAAATTACTTTTGTGAAGATTATGCACTTTTTTGTACATTTAATTAATTTATACAACTTGTGTTGTATTTCTAATTAATAGTTCTTGATGTTTAAGGCTCAAGTGTTGTTGGGGAGCAACTATTCAGTACAGCCGCATAAGTTTTAGATGAAAAGAGGAATAGACTCCCTCACCAAAATGCAGAAAAGCTCTAATTTATAACGAAAATCCTGCCTTGCCTACTTTTTTTTACAGTCTATCTGAACAAATATTCTTGTATTAGACTTCTCATTTTGTTTTAGGAGTTGCAGTGTATTTCTATTTGTTTTTGTTCTCAGTCACATATTGGACAATGTTTAATTACACATTATGGGTTGTAATTATGTTCAGTTTGACATTAAGTCTTGCAGGCTCTTTAATAAGCCAGAGTATCATAATATGGATAGTGTTTTGCATAAGACCTGCTTTTAAAGGCCAATTAAAATGTTCATTGTAAAATTATATTTGATGTGCTTATTTATTTGATTCTTAATTAAAATAACAATCCATTATTGTAAATAACATCTGTGGTATTACTTTCACTCTGGAAAAAAAGCACTGACATTCAACAGAGAGCTTAAGTATTACTTGTATTAAGCTTGAATGATTGGTATCGGTCGATCGGTCAAAAATTCTGATCGGAGCATCGCTAGTGGACATGTTCTCTATATATGCTTGAATGGTTGTTATTTTAGTATTCAAAAGAGTCAATAGAATTCCTTTAATAAAATAATGTCCTTTTTTAGTTTACATCACAACCTGATTTGCCACAGGAATGTGGTACTGGCCTACTGGGGAGATTCACTAGGATCTGCGGATCTGTTCATTTCTTCTTTGATTAAGTGGGAAAAAATATTTTAACCCCATTAAAGAACACAAGCACTTGATGTGGGAGCCTGCAGGCCACATGAAAGCATGCTCATGAACATTTTAGAAGTGCTTATATAAAGTGTTCTCATCTCGTGCTTTGGACAAATTTTTTTTGCTTTTATCTCACTTTTGGGCCTTCATTATTTGTTCTTTTTTTCATAGAAATTGATTTTCAGAGATGAAATCCACATTAAAGAATAAAATGTATTGTTGGCAAATTTTGATTTTATAGATTTGTTATTGCAGTCCTAAAGTACACCATACTTATAGACATGCACTAAAAACGAATAATTTGACATCGGAACGGGATTAAACATTAACATTAACGGGGAAAAAAAACGTTTCTCAGAGCTGTTCATCATCATTGTTTCTGTTCATTTGAAGGCCGCCTGCAGCTGGAGGCTGATAGGCACACACAGAACATTAAAAGGAGGGACACCCAGGTGAAGAGTTTAGCATCTTTCCTGGAGTTGGAGGGCTATGATCGGACCCCTCTTAACGAACGACAGCTCCAGAGCTTCCACAAACAAGTCAAAGAGAGACTGGACCAGGACACTGAAGCCCTCAACCAGACTATGGTAGATAATTAAACTGCAGGACATGTCATTCACCACCCAGGTCACACTTTTGCTTCACAATCATTTGATAATTACATTTATTAGGGTAGGGAAAAAGGTGTATGCTAATATATATATATTATGAAGGGGTCCAATATAGAGACCGATCTATCATACAGCCTATCATGCACCCGGCGCAATGCGACGCCAGGCTCAACGCAAGTGTTTTTTGCTAGTTTCAGCCCGAAACAGTTATCATTTTCACATCCAGCGCCATGTTGTTAAAATAGCAAATGCACTCGCGCCATCGGTTCACCCATGGGCGAGCTGGTCTGAAAACCAGGCGCATTGTTGGCGTGTTGCTATTTTAAGGAACTGAAAACAGTATTTATTTTGTTATTTAAAAGGCGTGTTAGTAATAGGCACCTATAGGCAGGTGCACAACGCGTGTACACTCTGCTTGTTACTCACACAGGGACGCACAACAGCACACAAAAATGCCAAATATTAAAAATAAAAGTGTACATAAAGATAAAAATGCCTACATATCATAATAGATGTAAGAGCCATTATGCTTTATTTATATGTCTGCTGTAGTTCCACTGTTAGACACCGGGTGGAGTGTGGGTTTAATGGATATAGGTAGCCAGAGAGGAAGTGAGGTCAGGTGTAATGAGGGAAGCAAACAATTTTTGACAAAATGAAGCGACAAAGGACCATCTTGTCACTTAGGCTAGAGGTGTTGTAGGGTTATCTGACGCGTGGGATCCAAAACATGACGCTTCCAGTCCAGTACTGCAATTATCACCTTTATTTGTCACAGTTACGATGCTCAAACACATAGTACTCTTCATACCCACTCCTGACACGGTCAAAAATTGTTTGCTTTCCTCATTACACCTGACCTCACTTCCTCTCTGGCTACCTATATCCATTAAACCCACACTCCACCCGGTGTCTAACAGTGGAACTACAGCAGACATATAAATAAAGCATAATGGCTCTTACAATAGATAATCATTGCATGTATTAGAATGACCTATTTGCAGTAATGACAAATGAAACAGGTTGAGGGTGTCTATATCCCGCCATGTAAATAGCGAATCCGCCAAGCTCAACTGGCTTTTAAAGGGAATGGGAGATGAGACTCTGATTGGTTTATTGCACGCTACACCCAAAACACACCCATGTCTCATTAGGAGAATACCAACAACCCTTTTGGACCATGCGGCAAGTGAGCAGACCGTTTTTTCCATCGTTAAACTAGCAAAAGTGGATTCGGACACGCCCTAACACCGTGTTTACACCGGACGCGACCGTTGACACGCCACAGCAGTCGTTGCAAAGCATTTGTCCTTCATGTTAGTACGTCATAAATAGAACGAGGCAACAGTTTACTGTCGGGATTTGTCATGTCATTTGTCATTTTTAATAATATATATATTTTTTTTTTTAGCATGATATGCAGGAGAAAGAGGCACAAAAGCAGCAAAGCATCGATGATCTCCGTGATAAGAAGACTGGTCTAGAGAGAACCATTGAGCTGAAGAGAGACATACAGGCCAAGAAACAACAGGAACTGAAGAACATCAAATCTGATCTCCAAAAACTGGAGGGCTCCTCTAGCAGACTGCAGGAGCTGGACACTGAGCTTCAAAAAGCGGTAAGACCTACACCACAGGCGACTTGCTTTGAGCATTAAGCCCAAAGTATACTAGCGTATGTTTGTGTTAATGTATGTGTGCCCATAGGAGCGTGAGCTTGATAATGCCACGCAGGCCTGTACTGTGGACAGTCTGAAGGCAGAAGTAATTGAACTACAGCGTGAGAAGACTGAACTGGATCAGGCCCAGCGCAGACTGGACCAGGAGATGGAACTGCTCAACACACACACCAGGGCACATGCAGAGATGGACATGCTCAAGAAGACCAAAGTGAGCTCACACATCATTCTCACCCACAGCTAGGGATGGGTATCGAAAAACAGTTCTATTTTAGAACCGCTTCCAAATTTCCCAGAACCGGTGATTCGATAACGCACATTTCGGTTCATGTGTGCGCATTTTAATGTGATTTTAAACCATTAAAGCTCAAAAGACTCGCGCAGAGTTTTCTTTGCTCTGCACACATCCAAATCGTGCACACAGAAAATGTGATTTTAATTTGATTTTAAACATTTGAGCCAAAGTTGACTCATGCGCTGTTTTCTGTGCTGCAGACACACACACATGCGCTCACAGCGGCTTCTCTTAGTGACTAGTGCGCAATCTTCCTTGTCTTTTTGCACAGCACATGAACGGACACATACACACAAAAATAGATCAAAATATTCTCGTAAACACAGTCGGTTATATCTTAATACAGTTGAAAAGAAAATATGAAAAAAATCAATTGATCTGTAATCAGTAACCAATGTAATGTGTAACAGTATATTGGATCTGTGCAGCTCTTAAAGTGATTTAATTAAACAAAAGACAACGAAATTCACTCGCTGTTCTAGACAAAATAACTTGTGTAATTATATTACTATATTAATACTATAGTAATAAAATGTAGGCTATAGTAATTAGGGGTGTAAGGGTACACGTATTTGTATCGAACCGTTTCGAACCGGTTCTGGATGCAATCTTTAACAGTTAACAGTCGGCTTGTTTTAAGTGCGGAACACACTTCAATCCGAGTTCCCACACGAACATATTAAGTATTCAGTCCATTTTATTACGAAATATCACGTCAAACGATAAATGCCGTTTTGACGCTCTTTAATGTGACGTGACTGTATAGGCGCTGTATAGACACGTCAGTTCAACTTCAAACGGCGGCGCGCGAGTGAACACTATCATCTCTTCCTAAAGAATAAACATAAATTAATATCTAAGGTATGCTGAGGATACATTACAACTTACTGAAATGTATCATATGTTGTATAATCGCTCAATCTGTGTTTCAACCGCGGAAAGACAATAAAACAGCTTGTAAACAATGTCACATAGCATCACATTTAACTGTTACCTCAGAAGTCAGTCAGTGTCCACAGGTGTTAGTTAGAAATCAACTCTTTTGCTAAATATATGCACTATATTAGCCTATATATTCATTATATTCTACTTAGCCTGTTGGTGATGTCTTGATTATTTAATGTATGTTTAAATAAATCTGTCATGACAGTGAAAGCCACTGTTTATAAATGATTATATTTCAACAACGAATTTGAGAAAAAAAATATATAATTAGATTTAGAAGTTAATGCAAAAACTGCCTTATGTGAAGCTTATGAGTGTTGATTATTATATCTAAACATAAATAGCAACTGAATTTAGGCTAATAGTTTGGGCTCTGTTGTTAACCTTTAATAGTAATGTGTAAGGGCTCCCTATATAGTTTCCAGCATTATCTTTAAGAAACTTTTAGTTATAATTGAATTAATTTAAGGACAGACACAATATTTTCAGTCAACCACTGTTTAATAAAAATAAATAAAAAGCGATTTTGTAAAACTGCTGTACCGAACCGTGACTTCAAAACCGAGGTACGTACCGAACCGTCAGTTTTGTGTACCGTTACACCACTAATAGTAATGTATAGCCTATTTTTTATTAATAAAGTGCAGCGTTATTTTACATTTGATAACATATTCTGTACCTTAATACCTGAAAATGTATTTCAATCGTATCTTTGTTCAATTGTATTTATTTGTGCAATTGCTAATTTGTTTATTTGTTCTTTTTTAATAGTATTAATAGTATTTTTATAGTATTTTTTTTGCTATGGTATTTTTAAACCATAGGCAAAAGTTCATAACCTGTTGATATTTGTTCATGGTATTCAGCTGCAGTGAAATGTTTTGCAATAAGACTTAGAATAAATGTGAATGATATCTAAGGTTTTTTTCTACCTTATTGGAATCAAAATTAGGAAAAGATAAGCAGAATTTAAATCATAAAACTTCAAACGATGCCCAACCCTAGTGTTGTGCATTTTTCTTTACCACTATTTTTTTATTAGTTGTTTAATCATAATCGAAACGGAATCGTTAGGTGGAATCGGAAAATCTATTGCGATTCCCAACCCTACTCGCAGCCATATCACCCTGTAGCCCAAGACTGGTTACCCACTGAAGCTAAGCAGGGTTGAGCCTGGTCAGTACCTGGATGGGAGACCTCATGGGAAATTCAGGTTGCTGCTGGTAGAGGTGTCAGTGAGGCCAGCAGGGGGCGCTCACCCTGTGGTCTGTGTGGGTCCTAGTGCCCCAGTATAGTGATGGGGGCACTGTACTGGAAAAAGTCCTGTGGTCATTCAAAATCCCATGGCACTTATCGTAAAGAGTAGGGGTTTAACCCTGGTGTCCTGGCCAAAGTTCCCTCCATTGGCCCTTATCAATCATAATCCCTATTCTTTTGAATTGCTCCATCACTCTGTCTCCTTTCCACGGATAGCCAGTGTGTGGTGAGCACTCTGGCACCATTATACTGTGGCTGCAATCCAGATGGATGCTGTACACTGGTGGTGGGTGAGGAAAGACCCTCTGATATGACTGTAAAGCACTTTTGGTGTACATTAGAAAAGGACTGTATGAATGCTTCATTCACTTATTCATCATCACTCATAATGTCAATTAGCAGCCCATCCATTTTGATAACACTTTTATGCCTAATTCTGAAACAAATGCAGGCAATATAAATAAAACAAATGCCTTCGGACAATAGAGGGGTGCAGAGATGACATCAGAACCTGGAGACTAATTCGCTGCTGGTTCCTTTAAAATTATATCCAATGGGGATTTATAATGAATAATATACATTTATGAATAAAATAAAACATGATACTGAACTGCACATATGAACAAGACATAAACATCCAGGATTCAGCTAATAATCTCGAGAGACCATAATATATCCTACAAAAATTGTTAAAAAAGTTATAGATGTGCATTAGTTTGCCAGCGCAATGCTTGCAGTATATAACTGTAACAACTAGATGTCAGCACAGTCTTATTTTGATTTCATGACCACCTGATATTCTCCAGTCTATTATTAACACTTCAGGTCGTCGTTTTTACATCACAAAAAAATACTATTTATAACAATAGGTCTTTTTTAAATGTTTTCTTGAGACATCAAAATAATTTATAACATTCCATGCTGTCAATGATGCGAAATCAAAATTTGAAAATGAAATTGTGAATCAAACATATAATCCATTACAAACATTGGATTGGATGATCATTTTTCAGATACATTTCTTTAATTTAATGATTTCTTTAAAATAATAATTTATTTAGGTCATATGCAATCTATAAAATAGTTACTGAAATTTTGTTCATACGACTTTTAAAAAGCAAAAGTGTCTAAAATTGTCAGCCCTATTTTGTTCATACTTTCATTTTGAAACATGCTATATATATATTTATATATATAATTTCCAAATTTTTTTTGTATGGAGTTGGGCCAACCTTTGCAGCTATAACAGCTTCATGTCTTCTGGGAAGGCTTTCCACAAGGTTTAGGAGTGTGTTTATGGGAAATTTTGACCATTCTTAAGGTTGAGGTCAGGACTCTGTGCAGGCCAGTCAAGTTCCTCCACACCAAACTCACTCATCCATGTCTTTATGGACCTTTGTGCACTGGTGTGCACTCATGGAACAGGAAGGGGCCGTCCCCAAACAGTTCCCACAAAGTTGGGAGCATGACATTTCCAAAATGTCTTGGTATGCTGAAGCATTAAGAGTTCCTTTCACTGGAACCAAGGGAACAAGCCCAACCCCTGAAAAACCTCACACCATAATCCCCCCTCCACCAAACTTTACACTTGGCACAATGCAGTCAGGCAAGTACCGTTCTCCTGGCAACTGCCAAACCCAGACTCGTCCATCGGATTGCCAGACAGAGAAGTATATGTATACAGAGAAGTGTATATATATATATATATATATATATATATATATATATACCAAAGAGTATTATATACATAGAGAGATATATACATACAGTGAGGAAAATAAGTATTTGAACACCCTGCTATTTTGCAAGTTCTCCCACTTAGAAATCATGGAGGGGTCTGAAATTGTCATCGTAGGTGCATGTCCACTGTGAGAGAAATAATCTATAAAAAAAAAAAATCCAGAAATCACAATGTATGCTTTTTTAACTATTTATTTGTATGATACAGCTGCAAATAAGTATTTGAACACCTGAGAAAATCAATGTTAATATTTGGTACAGTAGCCTTTGTTTGCAATTACAGAGGTCAAACGTTTCCTGTAGTTTTACACCAGGTTTGCACACACTGCAGGAGGGATTTTGGCCCACTCCTCCACACAGGCCAGAAACCTGACTGATCTAGAGAAGATCTGTCGCTGAGAAACACGGAGTTTGAGCTCCCTCCAAAGATTCTCTATTGGGTTTAGGTTTGGAGACTGGCTAGGCCACGCCAGAACCTTGATATGCTTCTTACAGAGCCACTCCTTGGTTATCCTGGCTGTGTGCTTCGGGTCATTGCCATGTTGGAAGACCCAGCCTCGACCCATCTTCAATGCTCTAACTGAGGGAAGGAGGTTGTTCCCCAAAATCCTGCAATACATGGCCCCGGTCATCCTCTCCTTAATACAGTGCAGTCGCCCTGTCCCATGTGCAGAAAAACACCCCCAAAGCATGATGCTACCACCCCCATGCTTCACAGTGGGGATGGTGTTCTTGGGATGGTACTCATCATTCTTCTTCCTCCAAACACATTTAGTGGAATTATGGCCAAAAAGTTATATTTTGGTCTCATCTGACCACATGACTTTCTCCCATGACTCCTCTGGATCATCCAAATGGTCATTGGCAAACTTAAGCCGGGCCTGGACATGTGCTGGTTTAAGCAGGGGAACCTTCCGTGCCATGCATGATTTCAAACCATGACGTCTTAGTGTATTACCAACAGTAACCTTGGAAACTCTTTTCAGGTCAATGACCAGCTCATCCCGTGTAGTTCTGGGCTGATTTCTCACCTTTCTTCATTCGTTCTTCATTCTCACAAGGCATTCGTTCTAGGCAGTATACGGAATATAGAGCACAGTAATATCTGGATAGAGACATCTAAATACTCAAATATAGCAGTTTTATGATCAGTGCTTATGCCAGACAGGGGCTTACAAATTGACACTTTTATCCAACTATAAAATCAATAGTTAATCTCTGCTTTGGATTCCAGATGGATAAAGAGGAGCAAGTGAGGAAGATCAAGTCGAGACACAATGAAGACCTGGTGTCTCTGCTGGGACACTTCCCAAGCAAGAGAGAGCTGGAAGACTGGATCTACTCCAAATCCAGAGAGATCAACTCCACCAGAGAACGGCTCAGCAAAATGAAGTCTGTGACACTTTTAGTGAATTTGTTTTTCCACAAACATTTGTATAACAGTAGGTGTTTATTAGAATAAGATAGAGAATGCCATAAATTATGTTATTCATTGAGAGGCTCTAAAATGTTTCATGCAGTTTTAATCAGAACCTAACACCCGGTTTCACAGACGAGGCTTAAGTCTAGTCTCAGACTAAAATGCATGTTTGAGCTGTTTTAACTGAAAGCAACTTGCACTGATTATCTTAAAATATGTCAGTGCCATTGTTTGGTCTCAAGATGCACACCAGTAATACTGACTTAATCTAGGCTCTGTCTTAAACTAGGCCTATATGTCTACATGATAATTGACACGCACGCATGCATTGACCCTGGTGTAACAGAAAACACAGACCAAACCACCCACAGACTTAAATCTTGTACATATTCAGTTTCGATTCCGGAGCAGGTCATTTTCAGGTCAGTGGGACATGCAGTGTAGTATTCAGACAATGACGTTTAGCGCCTTACACAGTCATGTCTAATAGTGCTGTCTAGACAAATATGGCGAAAAAAAAGTCATATTAAAGGGGTCATGACCTGCGTTGTTTTATTGTTTTATGATGTTTCCTGGAGTGCACTTATAATGTTAGAATGCTTTTTACACCAAAAATTGTCATCATTTATAAATAAAAGGCATTTTTCCTACCCTGATTTTAGCCCTCTGCTCTGAATGCTCTGTTTTAAGGGGCGTGTCTTCTGTGAGAGTTTAGTGTAAACACCCACTGCTGTGATTGGCTAACGTCTTGCCATTTGAAATAGTATTAGTCTCTCTTTTAGAGCGTTTTTACTATTACAGCTCTCATGGTTAACTAATCGTGAAAAGTGTTGCATTATATTTAGATCTAAGGCATTATATTTAGGTCTATGACATTATAGATCTATGGCATTATATTAAAGGGTTAGTTCACCCAAAACTGAAAGTTCTGTCATTAATTACTTACCCTCATGTCGTTCGACACCCGTCAGACCTCCGTTCATCTTCGGAACAGAAATTAAGATATTTTAGTTGAAATCTGAAGCTTCGAAGCGTTATGAATCAGTGAGCCGATTGATGATTCGGATCGCGTGTCAAACCGCCAAACTGCTGATTCGACTCGCTGATTCATAACGCTTCGAAGCTTCATGAGGCCGTGTTTTGAAATCGTCATCACTATATAAGTCGTTATTTAGGGTTTTTTTGCGCATAAAAACTATTCTCGCCGATTCATAAAGTTATTGTAGAACCACTGTAGTGAGATGGACTTTGTAACGACGTCTTTAGTACCTTTTAAGGGTCTTGAGAGTGAACCGTGCCATTGAGCCAATGGAGGCCTTTCAGAGCCATCAGATTTCAACTAAAATATCTTCATTTGTGTTCTGAAGATGAACGGAGGTCTTACGGGTGTCGAACGACATGAGGGTAAGTAATTAATGACAGAATTTTCATTTTTGGGTGAACTAACCCTTTAAGATCTATGGCATTATATTTAGATCTAGCATTATATTTGGATCGATGGCATTATATTTAGATCTATGGCATTATATTTAGATCTATGGCATTTTATTTAGATCTATGACATTATAGGTTTATGGCATTATATTTAGATCTATGGCCTTATATTTAGATCTATGGCATTATATTAAGATCGTGACATGAAAGGTTGCAGTGATGAACATTGGAGCCAATCACAGACGTGTTGAGCGCATGAAAGCGTCATTGCAACTCAGTTTGTGTACACTAACGAATGCTTTCATCTTCACTAACAGTGCAAACGTGATATAGTTAAGAGATTCATTGAATAAAACGGGAGTCACTGATATACTCTCGCTGTTTGATTGACAGGGTCAGCGCGCACCATCATGATAATTGTTATTATCAACAATAGCAAAGGGAGCTTTCTTTGATCGCTTTCTTTATAGAATTTAATAACAATTAAAAAAACAGATTATTTTCATCCTATTAAGAGAAACAACGCAAGTTGACGTTTAGTCACTGGTCTGATTTACTGACACACAGACAAAGAACATCTGACTACATTTCAGATCAGGCATTAGAATGAACAGTTACTTACATGTTGCATTACTGTCAAGCCCAGGCACTGCACAATATTTTGTAATCCTCAACGGCATGTTTATTGCTTGGTAGCTCGATCTGGTTTAGCACCATGTGGCTTATGTTACTTAGGCTACCTTTTCTATTGCATGTCATGTGCGAATGGTGGGCGGAGCTAAACAGGCAGTGATGAAGTAGGCGTTGATATTCTTCTGCAGAGGCTGTGCTTGTCTCCCTTTGACGTCATAGATCCCCACTTTGAAAAACCTGTCGTTTGCTGGGCCTGGTGTCAATAAAAGCTTTTATTGGACTAACAAGAAAGTTTTCACTTCTGAAACTTAAAGGATATTCTTATAGTATGATGACCGCTTGTATGTCAAAAGCTCAAGGAAAATTAGATTTCTCAGTTCATGACCCCTTTAAAGACTTCACACATTCAATACAATATTAATACATACTTTATTAGGATTTGAACCTACAGCCTTGGGGTTTTAATTCGATGTGTTTCGGACTTAATGATAAGTAAACTAACCATTATTGCTAGACAAGACGCTTGAGTTAAATTTCCATTTTTGTTTTTCATAGTAAGGAGCTTGCATCTGGAGAACAGAAGAAGACTCACTTAATGGCAGAAATCAAACGTAAGGAAGAACAGCTGGCCAGCTATGAAGAGAGGTTTTTCAACGTGTGCGGCAGTCAGGACTTCCAGTCGGACCTGAGCAAACTGCAGGATGAGCTGGAGAAGTGTTCTAAACAGAGAGGTACGGAAGTGTGTTCGACATTACAAGACATTTCAGATCCACACAAAATACACATTCTGTGCTGATTTTGGAGGTTTAAAATCTTCAGAATAATGCAGAATTCATATACATTTGGCAGAAAATGCAAATATGAGGACAAACCATACATGCATACATGAGGGATGCGTTTTGTGTTTAATGGCGTTTGAATTCTGCTGAAGTCTGAAGCTTTTCAGATGTAGATTCTGTGTGGGCCTGGTTGATGGTAAGTTATGGTTTGATGGCAAACAGGATATAGCCGGCTTTATGCCAAGTATAGCAATGACTGTGATATGAAGTAGTAAGCAGGGAGCGCTAATGTGGTAGCTGACAAAATGTTACCCACACAGATGTAGTCTGCAGCAGTTACATAACCCAGTATGTGTGCTAACTTTGAACATCCCTAGTTTCCTTTGTCTTCCATGTTTTTAATGTGATTATCAGTGTCTTTTTCTCTCCTCTGAGCAGCCATGCTGGCGGGTGCCACAGCCGTGTACAGTCAGTTCATCAGTCAGCTTACAGAAGAGGGCGAGCCCTGCTGTCCCGTATGTCAGCGTGTGTTCCCGTCCGAGGCTGAGCTCCAGGACGTCATTAATGACATGCAGTCCAAGCTGCGGCTCGTCCCAGACAAACTGAAGAACACTGAGCAGGACTTGAAGAGAAAAGAGCGCAGACGTGATGAAATGATGGCACTGAAGCCCATCAGGCAATAACAGTTTTTAATCTATCTGTCTGTCCATTCATTCATCTCTCTATTTATCTACCTGTCCAGTGCTCAATCTGTTTATCACTTTAACCATCCAGCCTTTACTTACTTACACCTGGAGCTGTGTAAGTAAGTAAACCGTCCATCCTCCTGTTTACCCCTTCATTACCCTATCCATCCATCTGTCCACTTGTTTACTCTTTCATTCCTCCATCCTTCCATCCATCCGTTCACCTGTTTACCCCTTGATTCTTCCATCATCCATCCATTCACGTGTTTACCCCTTCATTCCCTAACTATCCATCCTTCATTCCCCCATCCTTCCATCCACCTGTTTACCCCTTCATTCCCCCTTCCATCCATACATCTGTTTATCCCTTCATTCCCCCATCCTTCCATTCATTCATTCATCCATCCATCCATCCATTTTTTGCCCCTTCATTCCCCCATCCTTCCATCCATCATCCATCTGTTTATCCCTTCATTCCCCCATCCATCCATCTGTTTACCCCTCCATTCCCCTATCCTTCCATCCATCCATCCATCCACCTATTTACCCCTTTATTCCCCAATCTATCCACCTGTTCACCTGTTTACCCCTTCATTCTTCTATCCTTCCATCCATCCATCCATCCATCCACCTGTTTACCCCTTCATTCCCCCATCCTTTCACCATCCACCCATCCATCCACCTGTTTACCCCTTTATTCCCCATCCATCCATCCATCCATCCACCTGTTTACCCCTTTATTCCCCATCCATCCACCCATTCACCTGTTTACCCCTTCATTCCACACCCACCCATCCTTCATTCCCCATCCATCCATCCATCATCCACCTGTTTACCCCTTCATTCCCCCATCCATTCATCCATCCATCTGTTTACCCCTTAATTCCCCTATCCATCCATTTGTTCACCTGTTTAACCCTTCATTTTCTCATCCTTCCATCCATCCATTCACCTGTTTACCCCTTCATTCCCCAACTATCCATCATCCAACCGTTTACCCCTTCACTCCCCATCCTTCCATCCATCCGTCCAATTGTTTACCCCTTCATTCCCCCATCCTTTCATCCATCCATCCACCTGTTTACCCCTTTATTACCCCATCCATCCGTCCACTTGTTTTTACCCCTTCATTCCCCCATCCTTCCATCCATCCATTCACCTGTTTACCCCTCCATCTATCTATCCATCCATCCATCCACCCAATATTTTGATATTGACAAATAATTTTTGTACTGACAGAGAGTCCATAGTGGAGCTCCAGGAGAAAGAGCTGCCAGAGCTCAGAAATAATCTCCAGCGTGTGAATCGAGACATTGAGAAGCTGAAAGGAGACACTGAGGAGCAGGAGACCCTGCTGTGCACACTGATGTCTGAGGAAGACACAGCCAAGGCCTGTCTGCAGGACGTCTCCCTCATGGATCGCTTCCAGGTCTAAGCTCATCTCCAGTCAGCCCAAACACCACAAATAAAATCCATGTCAAAACAACACAACATATGTTTAAAGTCTTATTTAGTTAGCACATAGAACAGTCAGAATACTGCAGTATTCTTATTAAATACTGTAAGTTTATTATTTACTTAATCTTAAGTTTTCTGAAGTCATATGGTAGCTTTATAAAGAATAGAGCAAGAGTTAAGTGGTTATAAAGGTGGACAATGCAGGATTTTCACTTGCTATTTGTAAACACATTTAACTCGCGGCCAGAACACAAATTTGCAGCTGTTTTGCAGTTCATATTTTTTCATGCATAAATCATGCATAAATAGCATTGTGTATACAAAATAACAGTTACAGTAATAGTTAGATGACCGCTTGTATTTGCGAGCGTGTTTAGTCATAATCAGTTTAGCTCACTAATAAGCAATAATTACATGTGGTCATAAAAACATAATTACAATGTAACTACAACTATTTTGTGTCGAGACTGGACAACTTGGCCAAACTTCCCGAGCTTCAAACTCATATATTATAAAGTCCCGCCCTCACCTGTGCCACGTATTATTATTGGCTGGGGGTACACGAACACACTCACCGACCAAAGGGTGCAGCCTAGAAATGTCCCAGGCACAAGGCAGGGTAACTGTAGACACAAACACCACTGCACACTGCTAGTGGACCATAAATAATTACTGATAAGCATTGTTTTTGTATTAGTCTATACATTATTTTGTCAAAAATCCTGCATAGTACTCCTTTAAAGGGTTAGTTCACCCAAAAATGAAAATTCTGTCATTAATTACTCACCCTCATGTCGTTGGACACCCGTAAGACCTCCGTTCATCTTCGGAACACAAATGAAGATATTTTAGTTGAAAGCTGATGCTGAGAAAGGCTTCAGATAGGCCTCCATTGGCATTCAGTACATTTACACTCACAAGATCCATGAAAGGCACTTAAAACGTCGTTACAAAGTCCATCTCACCACAGTGACTCTACAATAATTTTACGATGCGACGATAATAGTTTTTGTGCGAAAAAAAAAATCAAAATAGCACCTTTATCCAACTTGTTCTTGTCTTCCGTGTGCCTCCACGACGCATGCGCGAGAATGTGACGTAGCGCCGGCGTTCGGGAATCCATGAAATGCACACTTTATCCCCATTTTGAGAACTACGGCGAGACCTAAAGCACGATCAATGTAGAATCCAACAGCTGAGATACGCGCGTCTTCCTCTGCTTGTAAACAAATCGCTTCTGGGTCATGTGTCTGAACGCCGGATCTGCGTCATATTCTCACGCATGCGTCGTGGAGGCACACACGGAAGACAAGAACAAGTTGGATAAAGGTGTTATTTAGATTTTTTTTTTGCGCACAAAAACTATTGTCGTCGCATTGTAAAATTATTGTAGAGTCACTGTGGTGAGATGGACTTTGTAACAACGTTTTAAGTGCCTTTTATGCGTCTTGGGAGTGTAAATGTACTGAATGCCAATGGAGGCCTATCTGAAGCCTTTCTCAGCCATCAGCTTTACACTAAAATATCTTCATTTGTGTTCCGAAGATGAACGGAGGTCTTACGGGTGTCGAACGACATGCGGGTGAGAAATTAATGACAGAATTTTCATTTTTGGGTGAACTAACACTTTAAGTCTTTCCAGGTCCACATGCTCCTTTATATCCCAAAAGCAAACAAACTGTGCTAATATACACTCATGGTGTGCTGTACTACTACCTGAAAAAAATCATGATCCTAACCTTTATCTCGATAGAAATCTTAGTTGGCCAGACAGTGATCAATTTTAATATGAATCATTAAAAATATTGGTGTCTGGGACTGAGTCCAGAGACCATTGTGTACCCCTCGTGTTTTTTTTTTGTTTGTTTTTTAAACCTTAGCGTAAAGGTGTGCTATAAATGATTAGTTCTCATAAATGGCTGTTGATATATTATTCTCACTTGAAATAGAGTACAAACTTGGACCCGGAAACAGTAATCGATGTTTCACAACTTGACAAGCAGTATTGTTATTCACCTGTGTGTAATCCGAATGTTTCCTGTTATATGTAGCTTGACCTGAAGGATGTGGAGAGAAGGATCGCTCAACATGCAGCCCGGCTGCAGGGAGTTGATCTCAGCCGCACCATGCAGCAGGTCAGCCAGGAGAAACAAGAGACCCAACACCGCCTGGACACCAGTACGTTCAGCAGCTTATGTAGAAAAAAAACTGCTTTTGTGAATCTCATGTGAACGTACACTCCTGTTCGAAGGTTTGGGGTTTGTAAGATTTTGTAAGAGTTTTTTGAAAGAAGTCTCTTATGCTCAGCAAGGCTGCATTTATTTGATCAAAAATACAATAAAAACATGTGGAAAATGATTATAACTATTTAAAATAATTTCTGTTTTATTATATATAATAGTGTAATTTATTAATGTCTTCAGTGTCACATGATCCTTCAGAAAAAGTATTAATTTCTTTTAAAAAACATCTTACTGACCCCAAACTTTTGAATGGTCATGTACATCATTTTAAACATTGTTATTTGTATATCTATATAATATATTGAATATCAAATTGTCTAATTGTATATCGTCACCTTAATTTCTATAGCGCTTTTCACAACACATTGCTTCAAAGCAGCTTTACAGTCATGATAAGAAATTAATTTTGTAAATAAATAATGTAAATATTATAATTATAAGTGAATCAGAAAAATTAAAAGCGCATTTACATTTTATTTTTTAAATAACAAGCATGATTTCATCTCTTAAATGTCTTTGTGTGTGTTTTGGTCATAATTTAGATTTTTTTAAAAATCTAATTTCAGCTTTTATCTCCTAATTAGGACTTGTAATCATAATTCTAGATTTTTTAATCATAATTTTGACTTTAAATCCAAAATTTAGAATTTTTATCTCAGAATAATATAATCCGGACATTTAAAATCATATTTTCAACATTTTATCTCTTAATTATGACTTTATGATAATTAAAATGAGTTGATCAGCAATATAGTTGAATACTTAATATACATATCTATATATATTATATCTATATAGATCTAGATAGACAGACGATCGATCAGATCAAGTCTGGGACACAGATCCGTCACTGATCTCCTTGCAAAAAAACCTAGATCAACAAATCCTAGATTAGCTCTAAACTTCGCTTAATTTAATCCTTATTGGTGCAATCCACCCATATGCCCAGTTTCACAGATGAGGCTTAAGACTAGTCCCAGACTAAAATGCATGTTTGAGCTTAACTAAAAGAAACTTGTACTGACATATCTTAAATTATAGCTGCGTTTCCACCACAGGAACTTTCCCCTGGAACTAGGGACTTTGGGGTGGTATTCGGTGTGTTTCGACCGCAGGAGCCAGGGTCTAAATAAAGTTCCCCCCTCAAAATGGCCCTGCTTGTGAGGTAGTACTTTTTCAAGGTTCAGGATCTTTCAGGGGTGGGACTTGACCGCTGAACATGCTGATTGGTTGAGTTCACGCCGCATTTTATTTAAACTGGAAAGTCTGTTGTGGTGCGTGCAGTAAGAGTTGTTTGCTATTCGAATCAACAATGGAGTTTTAAAGATACGACCGATGGACCGAACTCGAGGTTCAGGCTTTATTACGGTTATTTGCGGAGGACGAAATCCAGTGGGCTCTGGAAATTTGCACACAGTCCTACGTCACAGAACTAATATTCACGGTACTTTAGACTGCGATGGAAACGCAGACAGCAACAGGTCTGGGGGAAAAAGAGTTCCTGGGACAAATTGTTCCGGTTAATTTCGGTGGGAACGGGGCTTATGTCCTCAACTAAAAAAAAGGTCCTCAATTTAAGTCTGCAAGCATTGTTTATATATTTAAATGTTAATTACGAAGTATTAGCAAAATGCTGTAGAAAAAAAAATATTTCAGATGTAGCATGTCACACCTCAAAAAAAAAATCAACAAAGTATTCAAATACCCAAACACTGGTCAAATAATTTCTTTCACCTATATGTTTATCACTGTGTCTCCGTGTGATGCTCCTCGTGTGTAGCCTGCAGTAAGATCGAGCTGAAAAGGAAACTGATCCAGGACCAGCAGGAGCAGATCCAGGCCTTGAGGAGCAGTGTAAACGAGATTCGTGGAGAAAAGCTCCAGATCTCTAGCAACATGCAGAAGCGTCAACAGTTGGAGGAGCAGTGTGTGGAGTTCTCCACTGAAATCCAAACGCTCCACCGAGACATCCGGGTGAGGAGCACCTTTCCACTTTAATGTGCCTTTGATTCATAATGAGAGAACTTCCCTTTCTTAGGTTCACTGGAAACTGTGTCATTAGCTGACATTATCGAAACACCCTCCTGGTGTGATGATTGTCTGAAGCCTGTATAATCACACGGATTCATTGGCTGATTGTGCTTGCACCTGTCACTAAGCCATGTGTCACCAGTACTTTAAAAGGATGTGATCATGGCATCACTCAGATTTCTCTTATTACTAAAGACATGCAGTGAATAATTGGCACTGAAAAGGCATGAACAAGTTATTTTTGTGGCTGACCTTATTGCATACGCATTTGTCGGAGTTTCAGATGCAAAATTTTATGGGAGAAGACTATTTAAATCATTCAACGCAATTTACTATGGTTGGCGCTAGTCAATTTTATGTTATTTGCGCCATTATTTAACGTTCAAAAAAGAATGTCTTAAACCAGACGCTAATTTACTCTGCTCTTGGTAGATTGTGTTGGTCATTATGGAAATGACCCGGCTGCGTCTGTGTCCTTTAACCCCCTCGAGTCGGCGGTCGCACCGGCGCGATCGACTTACTTTATTTCTTATCAGTGCCAAAGAGACTCAAATAACTCGTTTTTTATCATTCAGGCAAGTGTTATACATCATTATAATCTGTTAAGTTTCTTTTTTTTTGTGTACAGTCACAATAAAAAAAATGTTGTGCTTTTTGCAAAATAATGAAAACAAACAAGATGTGCGATTTACAACCTCTCTCTCAACGATGTCTAATCTGATTGTCTTCAGAAAATTACCTGTAGCTTAGTGAAAACTTAGTGAAAAGAAACGCTGAAATGTCAGGTTTTAAATAATGTAAACTATATCGAAAACAAATATTCTGTGTTTATGTTATCTGTTTGAAAACAGAGAGATGTCAGTCGTTCGCGAGCCTCTTCATTATCCACTGATGCGAGCACACCCACAGAGCGTGCGTTCTTTAGAGATTCAAATACTGACGATCCATGCGCCAACATCTCCACTAGGGATGGGCGATATCTTATCGTTTGCGATATACCGGTAAAAATTCTCCCCACGATAAGAATTTGTCTTCCCGCGATAATAACGATAAAGCCTAGTTGATGGCGCGACCCATCCGCACAGTGCCGCCGCTGGCCGTCTTGATGCCCTAAGCGTTATTACTTTATGATGGCCGCGGTGGCTGCGTTCATCAATTTGTATAGCTGAACGGGGGTTGGTGAGAGAATTTTCTTGTGGTGCCCTACACGCAGCGCGTGATGGGACGGCACTGAATCCGCATCTCACGTGCAGAGCGAAAACAACTATGGCGGAAGCTGCGGAAGAGTTCATAGCTAAACGAGGGGCTACCTGAGGGCAATCTGAACCTGTACATACAGATGTATTTTCACTCGCTGAGCACTTGTACTGAGCGCTTAAGATATTCGCTCTTTCTCAATCGATCGGTAAATCATACTATTTCAGTTCAACTCAATGAATGCGCAGTGCATTTGACGCACAGTAAACTAGTGTGAGGCGCGCGACTGAGAGCGCTCCGTGTTTCACACACACTCAAAGAGAGAGCGAGAGAGTCTTATACCACACAGAATTGACGTGCTTCACGTAAACAATATCCTTTGTTGTATTTTCCTGCAAAATAATGACGTTTATTTGGAATTATTCAGCCTTTCATGAACAGGAAGAAACGAATGCACAAACGGGAATCTCATTGGCTGGAGTGCACCTATTACTGTGCCTGTTTTGATTTTAGCAAATCAGTTTGAATGAGCACTGACAACGTGATTAATATTCATGAACCCAGAAGCTCATTATTCCTTAGTGCAGTTTATTTTTATTAGTAGAAGAATTCTTGGTATTATCTTATCAACTCAAATTACTGAAATTCTATCATTTAATCATTATTTTCAACTTTTTTGTAAGCTGAAGACATTTTTGGGATAATTACTTTTGCTGTCTCTGCTATTTTTTACCACTGTTTACACCATGAGTGTATGAATAAATACAGAATCGGTTTACATTTAAACCTTGTCATTGATTTGAATTATTATTGTTTGTAGTGTGTGATGTTTTTCAGCACAGTTGCACAATTTAAACATTAACTGCACTTTTACAGAAGACAATTATATCTGCAACTTTTCCATTTCTGAAAAGGCTGGTGAGGAATTTTACATTTTAAAAAAAAAATGATGTATTTATTATGTATTATAGGAGCCTATTTGATGACATGTACGTTTTACTTTAGATCATTGTTTGTTTTTCTGAGACTCTCAAGAATGCATGCAGCTCTCACTTGTATCCAAAAACATGGGGAATGATACTACATTTATCGTCATTGATATTGTTATCTCAATAAATACTAGAAAATATCGGGATAATTTTTTAAGTCCATATCGCCCATCCCTAACGCCCACATCAACTCAAATATTATGAATATGAAAACCGGCGTCTGTACCTTTTGATTGTAATATGAGCGTCAGCTGCTCATTCATAAAAAACTCCTCTATGCTCGTCATGAAGACTCTACAAAACAACATCCCTCAGGGCTTTTAGTTCAAAAGTGTGCAGATGAGGAGAAATATTGATATAATTTCGTATGTCTCTGTCAAATTTCTATTCAGAGAAGTATTATTTATTCAATCTTTACCCAAAATACGCAGATGTAATCATTATGAGCGCTGGATACTCTGATTTGTTGTGTTTTCAGTTCATACTGGCACCCGGAGAATTGAAAATTGTACTTATCTACAACCCCAAATCAGAAAAAGTTGGGACAGTATGGAAAACGCAAAAAAAAAAAAAAAAGAAGTGATTTCTAAATTTACTTTGACTTGTATTTCATTGCAGACAATATGAACAAAAATATTTCATGTTTTGTCTGGTCAACTTCATGTCATTTGTAAATATGCATCCTTTCCTGTCATTCAGACCTGCAACACATTTCAAAAAAAGTTGGGACAGTAAATCCGCGTGCATCCGTTGTGTAGTATACTTTGAAAGACGCGCGGACAGGGCTGCACGCGTGACGCGTCCGGGCGCGGTAAGTGAAGTATACCCGGGCCTTTAAGGTGGGCAACAGTACGGGGTCTTCGTTGCCACACATTCTCTATTGCAGACAGGTCGGGACAGTCAAGTACCCGAACCCTCTTCCTCCGCAGCCAGGACTTTGTAATGTGTGCAGAATGGTTTTGCATTGTCTTGTTGAAATATGCATGGACGTCCCTGGAAAAGATGTCTTCTTGAAGGCAGCATATTATGCTCCAAAATCTCTATGTACTTTTCAGCATTAATGGTGCCTTCACAGAAGTGCAAGTTACCTTTGCCAAGGGCACTGACACAACCCCATAACATGACAGACCCTGGCTTTTGGACTTGTTGCTGGTAACAGTCTGGATGATCCTTTTCTTCTTTGGTCCGGAGCACACGGCGTCCATTCCTCCCAAAAAATACCTGAAATACTGATTCATCTGACCACAGTACGCATTTCCACTGTGTGATGGTCCATCCCAGATGCCTCCGAGCCCAGAGAAGTCGACGGCGCTTCTGGACACTGTTAACATAGGGCTTCCTTTTGACACAGTACAGTTTAACTGGCATTTGTGGATATAACTACGTATTGTGGTACTTGACAAAGGTTTGCCAAAGTAGTCCTGAGCCCATGTGGTGATATCGCTTCTAGATGAATGACGATTCTTGATGCAGTGCCGCCTGAGGGATCGGAGATCACGGTTGTTCAGCTTAGGCTTGCGCCCTTGTCCTTTACGCACTGAAATTCCTCCAGATTCCTTGAATCTTTTAATATGTTATGCACTGTTGAATGTGAAATATCCAAATCTCTTCCTATCTTTCTTTGAGGAACATTGTTTTTAAACATTTCAATAATTTTCTCACGTATATTTGTTGGCAAACTGGCGATCCTCGGCCCATCTTTGCTCCTAAAGGATTAGACCTTTCTTGGATGCTGCTTTTGTACCAAATCATAATTACAATCACCTGTTTCAAATCACATCATTATTTAACCATTTTACCTCATTACTAGCCCTAAATTGCTCCTGTCCCAACTTTTTTTGAAATGTGTTGCAGGTCTGAATGACAGGAAAGGATGCATATTTACAAATGACATGAAGTTGACCAGACAAAACATGAAATATTTTGTGTTCATATTGTCTGCAATGAAATACAAGTCAAAGTAAATTTAGAAATCACTTTTTTTATTTGCTTTTTCCATTCTGTCCCAAATTTTTCTGATTTGGGGTTGTAGTAAATTAATCTTGATTTAAGAATTTTAAATATTTTTGACTGGAAACAAGAAGAAATACTAAATAATAAGAGCATTGTTTGCAGTGTAGTCAAATATTTTGATAATTTAAAATATAATAGGCCTTTGTTGACTTCATTCTAAATAAACTACAAAAAAAATATTTCCTTTGCTCCTGTTGCTCCCTCTCAGTCACATACCTGAAGCTCATTCATTATGCGGCCCATTATGTGGCTCATTATGCGTTCTTTTGTCTCTCAGGTGTGATACCCAGCATTATGCATATGGCCTTTGTAAAGAAAAAAATGTCTTACAAAATGTAAATGAATATATTGTTTTATGTGAATGAGTAGGCTCAATGATTCTCACATCAGTTTGAAGCAAAAACTCTAGGCAACAACACCCATTAGTCAAAAGTCTTGTGGACACATATCTATTGTGTGTTTTGAGGGCTTAATTTACTTCGTTTTTTTTTTTTTAAACCATGCATAGACATTCTCTCAAAAATACAAGCATGTACATACATGTTGCTCAGATATATTTGTGCTGAATACAGTGTAATTTCACTTCTGCCATTAATGTGTTTTATAAGCAACTGAAAAAAGCACAAATGTCAGAGCATGTCAAAACTTCTAAAGGGCCCCAAAAGAGCTCAGACTTCTAGGAATTAATGTGTACGTCATCAGTAGATTGCACGCAGAACTTTCCACTCGCATGTGCCCTTTTTTGGTTTTGCGCTGTCATGCTAATTTGCCCTGTTTAGTAAATCTGGGCCTAAATGTTTAGGGATCCAATTGTTGAATTAGGAGAGAGTGGAGGCTATGGAGAGGGAACTAATAAATTTCTCAGCCGCTTTAGATTCTGAGGAGTTGTTTTGCTGTACCTTTAGCAGCCAAGAAGTGCATACTTCTTTATCCTGCAGTGAGTTGTTGAATTTTGTTTCTCACACTGTGGAAGCGAGCTCAGCCTCAGGCTCAATCAAAGATACATGAGTGATTCACCACTATCTTTATCTCTGAGATATAGGTGGTTTGGTTGAAGGTACACTTGCTGCTGCTCTCAGATTCAAACCAGAGATTTTGGTTTTGTTACGATCAATCTGAAGGATGCATTTTTGCATTAAAATGGTCAAGAGACACGTGAATATCCTTAGGTTTCGATATGGGAGGCAAAGATTGCCAGTTTTGTTCTGTTTTTTCAGAATCTGCCCTGGCTTTCCGTACATTCATGAAATGTATGGAAGGATTTCTGGCCCCATTGAGGCTCCAGGGCATGCAGGTTTTAAATTACCTCGCCCATTTAGATTTGGTTCTGATTTGCGGGGGCTTTGGTTGAGACTTCTCGCTTCTGAGTTATTTTAAAGCAGGGTATACGGTCAATGTGGGTTTGTGTCACCGACTATTAGGTCTTATGGTAGCTGTGATTCGGCTGGGCCTTCTCCCTATGGTCCATTTGAGTGGTGAATCAACAGTCAAGTTCCTGCTGGCGTACTTACACGCAGGTGCTATCGGATCAGTTTTGACCCAGGGCTTTCCTCCAAGTGCAATCTGTTGTTGCAAGATGATCAAGATAGATGCCTCTATGGAAGGCCAATCATCTCAACTGGCACATAAGTTGCCATCTTAAATTGTGTCCTATGTGTCTTCAAGTTTTGGCTTCTTGCATCGTGGTGCAAAGATTGACAGTTGGATCTGATTCACTGCCTGTGGGTGCCTAAGACATTTCCGTTCTTTACATGTTCCCTCACTGGATTTATCTGTGTCTTTGGAAGGTTTAACAGATTCTCCATTTGAGCCATTGGAATCATCTTCAGAGAAGTGTCTGATTGGCTCTGTCAGTGATTTACAGGCCTTGTCTGTGAGCCCTTGTATGGATTTGCTTCTGGTCTGGTGAAGGTCTTGTTGTGTCCAAGGATTCATACCCAAGGTTGCATCTACTTAATTTTGCTCCCAGGTTATGATGTTGCCCTTTTCTTCTCCACCCTTTGGGTTTTGGGATAATGTAAAAGGTGTAACATAGGCTTTGCCCAGTTAAGAGTATTTTAAGTTGATGTTGCTGCTATGTGAAAAAACTTTACTAGGGTTGTTGCTGCTTCCCAGGCTTTGTTTAGAGGAGCATCCTTGGAGAAAATTTATGTAGGGCTTCTCTACACACTTTTATCAGATTTTATAATCTTGATATTGACCTGACCCCCGGTTCCCAGGTTTTTTTTGCTTGAGCGGGGTGTCATTCATTCATGTTTGTCAGTGTTTCATGCTTGTGCAGTCACAGACTGATAAACCAGCAGTTACCTCATAGTGTGGAGCTGTGGTTTACTGTTCCCATAGCTTCAGCTCCTGACTCAGCGTTGAGTGAACCAATGAAAGGGAACCTCTTGGTTATTTATGTATTTATTCAGCGAGAATGCATCGAACTGATAAAAAATGACAGTAAAGTATACATTACGAAAATGTCCATTTCAAATAAATTCTGTTCTTTAAGCCCAAAGTGCCCAAATTACTAAGCAACCACTGAATAGAAAAACACAAAAAGGTATAATTTAAAGTGTAGAAACTCAGCTTTTTAAAGATTGTAACTCCTAACAAGTGCTGAGTAATCACTATAAAACAGAGACTACCACCTAGCTAAGAAACATTATCATATTTTTCAAAACTACTGCCTTGATTAACACAAAATATTTGTCATTTGAAAGCTTAGAGTCTGAACTTTACAATGTATGTGGCCAATTTGAGTAACTCCTAAGTATTGCCGAGTTATTTGCTGATAATTAAATAAAAAAATTCATAATTTATTTGGGGTGTGACGAGACACTTAGCTCACAAGACAAGACCCAAATTGGGTTCACGAGAACGAGACGAGATGTTTTCCCTGTATTTTTAAGAAATCCTCAATGACAAAATTGTCTGTACCTCCTAATTCAACTCCATTCCACAAATTGAACATAGAAATAAAAACGGTATAATGAAAATAAATAACTTTTCTTAGTCTTAAGTGCAACCATAATCAACCTCAATATTCAAAGTGCAAATAGAGAGCAAAACCGAGAACAGAGCTAAGAGGTGGTTACAGCTACACAGCCCAGCATAAGATACGTTTGATATTATGTCGCCTAATTGTGCCAATCACGGAGCTCGCATTTACTTTCGCTTTTGATTCGCGATTGCACAAACTCTGTGTATAGGGAGCGGCTGGTTCTGAGAGCTCCACGATATCTCGTCACACCCCTAAAATGTATGAATTTCTCTTTTTTCAACTATGTAAAAGGCTACATTGTTTCCGAATGCTGTGACTTTATTACTGTATGCTATCACCACAGAACATATCTATAGGAACTTCACCAAAGAATAATTATCTTCCTAACTTTTTTTCTTTTTCTAAAGTTATTGCATGAGAATGTCCATGAAAGTTTTCTATCAAACTAACACTACTGACCTTTTGACTCTCCTTGCTATAGTTTTGGAGTTGAGTCTTTACTTTTGTGTATGTCACTCAGAAAAAAACAACTCTGAAAATGCCTTGAGGGCTTAATCTGACAAAGTTCCACGATTTCCTCAAAAATGTTAAGCAGTACAACTGTTTTCAACATTGATAATACGGTAATAAGATATGTTTATTGAGCATTAAATCAGCATATTAGTATAATAGTATAATGGCTGCTGAAAATTCAGCTTTGCCATCACAAACGTACATAATTAGAACAGTTTTTCCACTTGAAAAACATTTTTTTACTGTATTTTGATCAAATAAATGCAGCTGTGGCAAGCACAAGAGAATTCTTTCAAAAACATCAAATCTTACCAAACCCAAACTTTTGAACAGTTGGTGTTATCATATTTTTACTGTTGTCATGATTTGTGTTTATTAGGATGCAAATGATCAGATGTCTCCTCTAGCTGCAACTCTGGAGAAGCTCCAGCTGGAGAAACAGGACCTTGCTAAGCGCAAGATGCAGAAACAGGAAGAAGGGCAAGAAAAGGTTTTTTTGCATTTGTGTTATAGGTTTTATGTGACTCATAAGTTATGTTTACTGTGAACTTATTCACCGCAATGTATTACATGAAAGGTTTTGGATTTTTACTTTAATGCAAGACAAAGTCATTGCTTATCGTTGGAGTTGACTAAAGCTTTATACTTTCTTTTAGATAAATGCAATCAAGGAAAAAGTTAAAAACTTGACCCTCCTTGAAAGAGAGATCCTCAAGTACATTGATGAGGGCAAAGACAGCTACAAAGAGGTACGGCAAAATGATGTGCAATCTCTTAGCTCTCATTTCCTAATTCATGTTTTATTTCCCCCATTTATTTTCTTTTTTACTTTTTCTTATTTAGCAAAAAGAAACTGAGCTACAAGAGGTGGAAAAACAACTACACGAGGCTGAAAAACAGCGAGAGAAGACCAATAAAGACATGGGCAACATCCGACAAGATATTGACACTCAGAAGGTCAAGCAAAGCTTCATGTGTTTTTGCTTTTGTTGTCGCATAGGCCTATTTTCTATATACTTCCAAAACTGTGCTTTTACACATTAAAATGCAGACTCGCACCCAAACAAAAACTAGATACAAATGTCAGCAGATTGCCTATGACATACATTTCTAATAATATTCAAACCTTTATAGAGTTGCAGTTGTGCAAGCAGGCACATATTGAGCCAAAATGTACAGAAACACAATTATTTATGGTGAGAAAGTGGTTAATGTCAGCATGAACCTCCAGCTTTGTTCAAACATTGTGGATTTTGTTAACCTATATCTGATTAATTAAGTGGCTGATGCCATATACATAGCAATTTTTGATGCAGTTTGTTGAGTGGTAATTTGAAATTGCAACCAGCTTGTCTGAAACAAAATATCAGACCTATAAATGTATAAAAACCTATAAATGTTTTTGTCTGGGACAAAAAAGAGGTTTTTAACGAGATGGCGGACAGCAGTGTGAGTAAAATAATACGTTTAACTCTGGAAAACCTGCACATAACCTTTTCACAGGAGTTTTGTTTTCATAGTTAGACAGAATTATTGTATCGTTATATTATCAGTATCGTGAGCCATGTATCGTATAGTGAGGTACAGGGTGATTCCCACCATTACTAAACATTTTGTCGTCCAGTGTTGGGGAAAGTTATTTTTAAAAGTAATGCATTACAATATTATGTTACTCCCTACAAAAGTAACTTATTGCGTTACTTAGTTACTTTTAATGTAATGTAATGCGTTACGTTACTTTTGCGTTACTTTTTTCTCACCTGGGCTGGGCTTGCTTATTTGTTAAAAGTTCTATTGGCAAATGTAAAGGCCTTTCACACCAAAAGTGAAATGAAGAAATTCTAATTCACGGCAGTACAGTAGAGGGCGCAGTTAATAAAAAAAATTCAGATGTTCAGCCATTATAGATTGAAGAACAATAGGATGCAGAAGAAGAAAGTTCAACACGCTTACTACAGCAATCATAAAAAAAAAAAAAGTATGGTTGAAGTAGATCATCAAAGGTCAGCAACAAAGAAATTGGTTATTAAAGTGAGATTAAATACAAAAAGTATATTTGTGTGATTTAATATATTTAATCATTGCAGGTTTGTGTAATATTCTGAGATTGCATTTCACTGTTTTTATTCATTTTGAGATGAATTACAGATTTTAACTGAATCAGTTTTTTTTTGCAAGTGAGATGAGTAAATGCATGCTCACATTTATTCTAAAAATACAATAACTTGTTACTTATTTGAACAAATTTAAAAGTAGTGTGTTACTTTACTAGTTACTTGAAAAAAGTAATCTGCTTATGTAACTCAAGTTACCCCAACACTGAGTGGTCGCAATGTGCTTTTTTTCCTAAAAATGAAGCATATTTTTCTGTTTTCCATTTCGATTGAGGATATATGATTGTGTGATTTTTGTTTTTAACAGGTTCAAGAGCGCTGGCTACAGGATAACTTGACCTTACGGAAGCGTGTGGAGGAGCTGAAAGAGGTGACCAGGACACGCGAGGCCTTGCTAAAGGAGATGGGCAACATGCAAGTCATGCAGTTGCGCAAGTATGGGATCAATTATACCTCTTACATACAGCTACCAAGTGCTAGCTAGGAAGTCCTGACACACTTTGACTAACTCTTACATTTTGCTCCTAATTATTTTAATGTCAACTAGTTTGTATACAGTTTAACAAAGTGTGAGAGTTCAGATCAGTATGTATCTTAAAGAGTGTATCTTTTTTTGTCAAGTGAGCGGCGCGAAGTGGAGCGAAAGTTGGATGACCTGAAAAAGAACCGCAGTGTGGCTCTCGGTCGACAGAAAGGCTACGAAGACGAGATCCTCCGTTTTCGTAAAGAGCTCAGTGAGGATCATTATTGCCGGGCTGAGGATCTCTACAGAGACAAAATGATTGTCATGAGAACAACAGAGTTGGCCAATAAGGACCTGGACATCTACTATAAGGCCCTCGACCAGTAAGTAGGTTTGGTTATCAGGGGTTTTCGGAAGGGTAGTTTCTGGTGGCGGTTTGTCTGAGTGTGTAGGTTTGGTTTTGATGTGGTTCGGCTGACAGCAACAATCAGCAACAGGCCGTGTGCACGATTACCTAGACTGAAGGAAGTGACTCAACCTTTTTGCGCTAATGGTGCAGTTGAATCATCACTGGCTGGTGGGCTTGATGTCACAGGGACTCCCCAAAAAGATGCTAAAACACTTACTGTTATAACCATAGCAATGGTTATCTTGCCTTGTTTAGGTGTTGATAGTATGAGTCAAATTTAGTGCTGTCAGTCAATTAAAAAATGTACTAATTAATCACACATTTTTTCTGTATATATTTTTATATTGTAATGATTTCACAGTTAATCTCCAAACTAATGTATAAACAACATAAAGACATTAGCCTATATTTTAAATGTGTTTAATGGCATCTTTTTATGAAGGAAGGCTAGTATCACAGATACCAAAACCAAAAAATTAATTTTTTTCTTAATTTTAGATATTAATTATATACATTCAACATTTCAGTAAAATTAAAAGCTATTATTTTTTTAACATTTGTTAAGCTTTAATAAAAATATATATAACTTATTTAAGTGAACTTAAAACAATCTTCACATAAACCCATTATAATAAATGCCACATTTACCTGTCCTTCAATATATCAGGGCTCAATGTTTTCTATTGACCCAGTCAGACCAGTTCAGATTTTTACTTGCTCTGTCAAAATGCACAAAAAGTTACTGTTTTCGTTGTTTTTGACCCATGTAACCTTGTAAACAGTGCTTTAAGATTTTCAGGTAGGTCTAACAGAAAGGAAATATACAGAAATTGAATAATCAAACACTTCACTGCATAAATTATAAATTAAATATAGATGAATCCTTATTAAAGCTACACAAGTTATTGTACTCAAGAACAGTGTTTTATTCTTTGATTATTCTTTAAGACCTGCTGCACATGACGCCGATCTGACACACATTTTCTCACCTTTTATCATATGTAGGTCACATACAGTGGTGTGAAAAAGTATTTGCCTCCTTACTGATTTCTGATTTTTTTGCATGTTTGTCACACTTAAATGTTTCAGATCATCAAACTAATTTAAATATTAGTCAAAGATAACACAAGTAAACACAAAATGCAGTTTTTAAATGAAGGTTGTTATTATTAAGGGAAAACTAAATCCAAACCTACATGGCCCTGTGTGAAAAAGTGATTGCCCCCTAAACCTAATAACTGGTTGGGAGTTGGGACACCCTTAGCAGCAACAACTGCAATCAAGCGTTTGCGATAACTTGCATTGAGTCTTGTACAGTGATGTGGAGGAATTTTGGCCCACTCATCTTTGCAGAATTGTTGTAATTCAGCCACATTGGAGGGTTTTCGAGCATGAACTGCCTTTTTAAGGTCATGCCACAGGATCTCAATAGGATTCAGGTCAGGACTTTGACTAGGCCACTCCAAAGTCTTCATTTTGTTTTTCTTCAGCCATTCAGAGGTAGACTTGCTGGTGTGTTTTGGATCATTGTCCTGCTGCAGAACCCAAGTTCGCTTCAGCTTGAGGCCACGGACAGATGGCCGGACATTCTCCTTCAGTTTTTTTTTTGGTAGACAGCAGAATTCATGGTTCCATTTATCACAGCAAGTCTTTCAGGTCCTGAAGCAACAAAACAGCCCCAGACCATCACACAACCACCACCATAGTTTACTGTTGGTATGATTTTCTTTTTCTGAAATGCGGTTTTACTTTTACGCCAGATGTAATGGGACACACACCTTCCAAAAAGTTCATCTTTTGTCTCGTCAGTTCACAGAATATTTTCCCAAAAGTCTTGGGGATCATCAAGATGTTTTCTAGCAAAAATGAGACAAGCCTTAATGTTCTTTTTGCTCAGCAGTGGTTTTCGTCTTGGAACTCTGCCATGCAGACCATTTTTGCCCAGTCTCTTTCTTATGGTGGAGTCATGAACACTGACCTTAACTGAGGCAAGTGAGGCCTGCAGTTCTCTAGACGTTGATATGGGGTCTTTTGTGACCTCTTGGATGAGTCGGAGCAGCGCTCTTATGCTGCGTTCACACCAAACGCGAATTGAGCGTCTGGCGCGAGTGATTTCAATGTTAAGTCAATGGAAAGGCGCGTTGACGCGCGTCTGGAGGTCCCGCGGCGCGAAGGACGCGAATCCGCCTCATTCGCGCGAATGGCGCGAATTGGACGCGAATTGAGCGTATTGCGCGATACGCGCGTTACACGCGAATGGTGCTTTTGTGCATTCACGCGTTTGAAGCGAATTCGCGTCTGACGCCCGAGTTGAAAAATTTGAACTTTGGCGTCAATTCGCGCCGCGTTAACCAATCAGGAGCCTGCTCGCTGCTGTCACGTGGTAAAGTGACGTGTATGAGAAACCCTGCATAAATTAAAAACAGTAGTATTGTGTCACAAAATGTAGTTTTAAGACGTTTTCAGGTGGGAATGTAGTTGTTTAAAGCTCAAATCTGTGGTTTATTTATAAAGAGAGCGCCTATTTAAAAAAAATAATCTTGTGTTTTTGGAGTTGTGAGATCCAGGCTATCACCGGGCAATCACTGCTCATAACCCCAGCGAGAGCAGCCTTTCCTCGGCCAGTCCTTCTGGCGTCTGCCGCTGGCTCTGATGTCCTGTAGTGGTTCGTCTTGTGTGGATCTAACGGGCGATCTTTGCTCTCATGAATATATAATTTGTTGTCTGCCAAATCGTTTTGACTGAGGGCAAAGAGAAGTTTCATAACTTTATATTTTAAGGATATTTAAACATACATGCAGTGAAGATAATGTAGGAGTTGCCTGGACCACATTTGTGTGGCTATTAATGCTTAATATATATGTTTAATGAAAATGAAAAGAGGCAGAGTGGTGTTTTATGACATATTTCTCCTGGAGTGCCTTGAATACGCGTCAATTTCGCTTCCAGCGCTCGATTTCTACGCGCGTCCAATTCTCTGCTGACGCGCGAATGCATTCAAAATGTACGCGCGTGAAACTAGACGCGGTAGACAAGATTTTGACGCTCAATTCGCGTTTGGTGTGAACGCAGCATTATGCTGCGTTCACACCAAATGCGAATTGAGCGTCAGGCGCGAGTGATTTCAATGTTAAGTCAATGGAAAGGCGCGTTGACGCGCGTCTGGAGGTCCCGCGGCGCGGAAGGCGCGTTACGCGCGGCGCGAAGGACGCGAATCCGCTTCATTCGCGCGTCCAGTTCGCGCGAATGGCGCGAATTGGACGCGAATTGAGCGTCTTGCGCGATACGCGCGTTACACGCGAATGGTGCTTTTGTGCATTCACGCGTTTGAAGCGAATTCGCGTCTGACGCCCGAGTTGAAAAATTTGAACTTTGGCGTCAATTCGCGCCACGTTAACCAATCAGGAGCCTGCTCGCTGCTGTCACGTGGTAAAGTGACGTGTATGAGAAACCCTGCATAAATTAAAAACAGTACTATTGTGTCACAAAATGTAGTTTTAAGACGTTTTCAGGTGAGAATGTAGTTGTTTAAAGCTCAAATCTGTGGTTTATTTATAAAGAGAGCGCCTATTTAAAAAAAATAATCTTGTGTTTTTGGAGTTGTGAGATCCAGGCGATCACCGCGGGCAATCACTGCTCATAACCCCGGCGAAGGCAGCCTTTCCTCGGCCAGTCCTTCTGGCGTCTGCCGCTGGCTCTGATGTCCTGTAGTGGTTCGTTTTGTGTAGATCTAACGGCCGAGCTTTGCTCTCATGAATCTATAATTTGTTGTCTGCCAAATCGTTTTGACTGAGGGCAAAGAGAAGTTTAATAACTTTATATTTTAAGGATATTTAAATATACATGTACTGAAGATGATGTAGGAGTTGCCTGGACCACATTTGTGTGGCTATTAATGCTTAATATATATGTTTAATGAAAATGAAAAGAGGCAGAGTGGTGTTTTATGACATATTTCTCCTGGAGTGCCTTGAACGCGCGTCAATTTCGCTTCAAACGCTCGATTTCTACGCGCGTCCAATTCTCTGCAGACGCGCGAATGTATTCAAAATGTTCGTGCGTGAAACTAGACGCGGTAGACGCGATTTTGACGCTCAATTCGCGTTTGGTGTGAACGCAGCATTAGGGTAATTTTGGTCGGCCGGCCACTCCTGGGAAGGTTCACCACTGTTCTATGTTTTCGCCATTTGTGGATAATGGCTCTCACTGTGGTTCACTGGAGTGCCAAAGCGTTATAAATGGCTTTATAACCTTTTCCAGACTGATAGATCTCTTTCTTTTTCATTTGTTCCTAAATTTCTTTGGATCTTGGCATGATGTCTAGCTTTTGAAGATCTTTTGGTCTACTTCACTTTGTCAGGCAGGTCCTATTTAAGTGATTTCTTGATTGAGAACAGGTGTGGGAGTTATCAGGCCTGGGTGTGGCTAGAGAAATTGATCTCAGGTGTGATAAACCACAGTTAAGTTATGTTTTAACAGGAGGGCCATGTAGGTTTGGATTTAATTTTCCCTTAATAATAACAACCTTCATTTAAAAACTGCATGTTGTGTTTACTTGTGTCATCTTTGATGATCTGAAACATTTAAGTATGACAAAGGGGGCAAACACTTTTTCACACCACTGTATGTATCACATCTCAAATCTTTACATTCTTTTAAGACTTCATTTAACTAATTTAAGACTGTACTTACGAGGATACTCAACAAAACAGGCATTTTGGCATACTTTTGTGTGTTGTCTGTTTAAGTGCTGTCTGAGGCGGCTTTGTGTGCACGAGTGTGTGTGTGTGTGTGTGTGTGTGTCACAGACAGGAGATTCACAGAAGCGCACCTGTACCTTTTGTGTCTTTTTGCGCTTGGATGGTTTAAAAGCATTTACATGAATAAGAGCGTGATCATAGAATGTAACCCAAGCCAAAGGATGACAAAAAAACAGATGCTGCGTTGATTTGTGGTAAATATTTGAACGTGTTAAACTGAAAAAATTAATTGCATGTATCAACGTGCTAATTTTGACAGCACTAATTGTAATATATTCAAAATTTGGTCCAAAATATATTACACAATACACATTTTTGTAGAAAAGTGATTATACTGAAACTACTGAGAAATCGTTCAACAGATGAGATTATACAAAGCAATTTACATAAGAGAACACAAAAACAAAAAAGAGCAAACAATAATCACATCACTGAAAGTTAGAATAAGCTAGAACATGGGGGAAAATGCAGAAAAGTGATTAAAAAAAAGAAGTAGGGCTGCAACGACGCGTCGACGTCGTCAATGACGTCGACTACGAAAATACGTGGACGTGCGTGAAATGCGTCGACTCGTCGGCGGCACATTATTTACGTTCTAGAATGGAACAGAAGATCTAGAATAATGGCGGCTTCTGCTCCCGGGCATAGTGAAAATGATCATTTATCATATAAAGCCAGACCGCGACATTCAAAAGTGTGGGAGTACTTTAAACAGAAGCCGAATAAAACTGTGCTTTGTTCGCTCTGTAATGCCGGTTTCACACTGCGCGCGGTGGCAGAGCAGGAGCTTTCACACTGCTAATCAGTGTTGCCAAGTCCCGTTTTTTTCCGCGGAATTGGGCTACTTCTACACTCTTGCCGCGGGTCCGCGGGTTTAAGCGATCCCAAATATGTGATATTTAGCCCCGGGAATGAGAATTTTATCAGGCAGCCCTGCAAAAAAAAAAAACATATTTAACCCCCCGAACGCGATGTTTATCAGAGAACCTCCCCGAAACGCGATTGGGCTTGTTTTGGGCTAGTTTTGAGTAACGAATGGGTGGGTTTTGTTGTGAAAACCTGGCAACCCTGCTGCCAGTGTTCTCTCCATGGTTCTCTCGCGCAGCTGAACCGTGGCGCGTGTTTTGCAACAGACGGTCACATTTTCCGGGGTTCTTCTCCGACCCCAGTACGTCTCGTGCTTTTATTTATTATGGGCTGCATATATCTCCTGTTAATGCGACCTGGTTCCCCTCTGTCCCAAACACATATGCATAATAACATGCTGTATATAGGTAGTTTGCATGATTAAAGTAACATTAAAGTTAAGATATATGGCTCAAAAACTTGAGCTTGTGATTCTTATCTAGTGGGGGTCATTTTTTAGGATTCTTTACCTAACTGAAGTCTCTGAGATCCTGACACCTTGCACTTCTGGAGACTCCAGGTAGGTTCAGCTGTGGAAAATGGTGGCGCTGGAGACTAAAGGGTTCCTGATGGTTTCACCCTTAATTCTTCACCTTAATTCTTAATTCTTTTGCAGTTAACCGGTGTCTTTTCTTCACCACCTGTTTTTGTCAGATCCTGCTGACCCAACGAGCGTTTCACTGTCCAATGGTCACGCCTTAACTGCAATGTCTAGTATTGCATTAGTATTGCATCCTTCTCATGGGCATTTAATACTTTTTGACTTTTCAGTCTGAGTTAAATCTCTTTTTTGGCTCAATTTATCTGTAAAAGAAAACATGCCTAATAATTCTGCACACCTGAATATAAGGTGTTTTTCATTTCCAGCCTTCATGAACAATTATATATCACTTATACATTATTAAATACTAAATCAATAGTAGTTATTAGGATTACTGTGGTTTGGAATTGGTCAAATGTGCCTGGAAAAAAAATATGATCAGAAAATCAACGTGCCTAATAATTCTGCACTCCCTGTATCTTCAAAATAGACGACTAGTTATACTATATTAAAACTATGCTGAAAGCTCCTGTGTGTGAACCTTTTGCAGATAAATACAAGTGCATTTTCGTTTACTATTGACACAAATCAATAAGTAAATCATACTCAACTACTATAGTAAACAACTTCCTAATTAGGCCTACTCTGTATACATTTTATGATGAATAGTATCATTATATATTATGTTTAAAAAGCTTCTTGTGTTCATATATTTCATTATAAAATGGCATACTATGTACACTACCCTTCCTGAAATACAATTAATATTATCATTCATTGATTTCATGTTAAAATAATAAACAAATTCACTACCCTCTTTGAAATATAATAATCAGTAAAAAAGAATCATAAGATTAATCCGGAAAAATAATCGTTAGAGTAGTCGACTAATCGAAAAAATAATCGTTAGATTAGTCGACAGAAAAAAGAATCGTTAGTTGCAGCTCTAAAAAGAAGACAGCATTATTTATTTGTAGGATATGCCTTTGATTGTTATTGTAATTTAAAGGGCTCATCACATGAGAAATCACATTTCTTTTGATCTTTTGACACATAAGTCTTAAATGGTCTTTGTACCATTAAAAGTCCTCCTCATTATAAACAAAGCTTTTAACCAAAAGCTATTTATATGGATATTGCGGGATCTGTGATGGGAAAATGCACTTGCATATGATATTTTTCCACACTAAATTTAGTTCCTTGTGGAACTATACTGGTTCAGATCAAATTGTAATGTGGATTTTTGCTTGCATGAACTGGCTAAGTGGATTTTTTTTTTACAATTTACATTAATTTGTCCTGTCCAAATTTTGCTAGTTCTCATTCTCTACTTTTGCTGTTCTGCACAAATACATAATTTCCTCAATATTGGTAAAGCAGTGAATTAATTAAATAATATTATTAATCATTATCATTAATCATAGTCTGGTTTCTGTTGAGGAATATACAGAGGAAGTCTTCATCATTGGTTTAGATCGCTATCATCTTCACAGAAATTACATCAGCAGGACCGTGGGTGTCTAAATCGTTCTGCTGTCATCTACCTATCTACAGTGCATAGGCCTTATCCTGACGTTTCCAGATGTTTGTCTTCAATTTCCTGTGTTTAAAGTCTGTCAACACTTTATTGTACAATGTCCTTGTTACACGTTACTTAATAACAGTAAATTGATGCATAATTACATGCAAATAACCCTCAACCAAATCCTAGTCCTACCCTAACCCTATAGTAATTACATGTTGTTCATTAATATTACTCCGTACTTAAATGTATAATTACACTGTAAAAGGACACAATAAAGTGTAACCGACTTTTCTTTACTTAATGATAGATCACAGTTGGCAGTATAGTCATTTCACTCCAAATATTAAATAATAAATGCTGGAGACACAGTTGCCATAGTGGTCTATTAGTTACTCATTACTGCTCCATTGTGAATATTAATAAATCATTAAAATAGCTTTTTGCATTATTGCATAATGTCTATTTTGGACTGCACTAGAAATAGCCTTTTTAGGCCAAATTGTGCAACTCACCTAAAACCACAACATATTATTCAAGGTTTCAGGGTTTGTCACATTGCTTCTAGCAAACACCGGATGTGGCCAATCATTGGATAACAACTACTTGATTTCTAATGTACGTCAGTATTAAAAGTAAAAAGTACTGATTAATTTAGCCATGGTTTAGCCAGCACTAATCTGTATGGAGGATTAAGCAGACACTTAATATGTGTTGATCTGCAAGTGAGAAATTGTTTTTTTTATTACCAAAACTTGTCATACATTGATTCTACTGATAATTACTGATAAATCAATAAAATCAGCTCCAGTGTTGGAAGAAGTTTCCAAGTTTTGACGCACATGGTTTTAATACTAGAAGATCCACCAACATGTAATTTCTGTCAAAACTATTTATCATTAAAGCATGTTTTATTAGATTGTGCTGGTTTTAACCCTGTGAGAATTTTTTTTATTTCAGTTTTTTATTTTTATTGTAAAAACTGATACAGTTTTACCATACATTTTCCTCGCCATAAAAATAGCCACAGGAGCTGGCATAGTGTTAAAAACAAACAAACAAACAAACAAAAACTGATAAATCAGTAACACCATATACCACAATATAACATATATATGTGGTATATATATATGTGGTATATGGTGGTATTGTGGTACATTATATTGTGGTACATTATATTGCGGTATATGGTGTTACTGATTTATATATATCTATATATATATATAGAGGTGGTATTTACATTTATATATTTACATTTATGCATTTGGCAGACGCTTTTATCCAAAGCGACCTACAGTGCACTTATTACAGGGTCAAACAAACAAACAAAAACTGATAAATCAGTAACACCATATACCACAATATAACATATATATATATATATATATATATATATGTTATATATATTTTATATTAAGGATATTTTATATCTTTTATCCAAAGCGACCTATATATATATATATATATATATATGTTATATTGTGGTATATGGTGTTACTGATTTTTATATATATATATATATATATATATATATATATAGAGGTGGTATTCACATTTATACATTTACATTTATGCATTTGGCAGACGCTTTTATCCAAAGCGACCTACAGTGCACTTATTACAGGGACAATCCCCCCGGAGCAACGTGGAGTAAAGTGCCTTGCTCAATGACACACTGGTGGTGACCGCTGGGATCAAACCAGCAACCTTCTGCATATCAGTTCAGTGGTTTAACCCACTGCACCACCATCTTCACGTATATATGTTGGGCCTTAGGCCTGTCGCACCTCCAACGGTGGCTGGGGTGTCCTCTTTCCTGAGGCAGGCCTAAACCTGACCGCATACCGCACGGCTTTGCTCCCCCTGCAGCAAAACTTAATTGAATGTTACTCCCCAAGCCTTATCTCGTTGTTTCAGCCAAAGCCAGTGGCTTACTTTCTCAGCTTCCTCATAGAGCTCTTTGGTGGATCTGCTCAGTGTGGCTCCCCGCAGTCCTAGATCCTTGAGCACATTCAGTGGAGCTATTCAATACTTTCCTTCTCCCTTTTTCTCCGTCTTCTGATCCGTTCTATCCTCCGGAGGTTAGCAAGGCGTCTTCTGATCTGATCCCAGAGAGCTTTCAGGCCCTCCTTCTCAGACTCCTCTGCCTTCCTCCAACACTTGCGGAGCGGCCTTCTGCTTGCCACCAGGTCAATGGTCTCTTTCTCCCTCCTGCCCTTTGATCTTATTGCGGCTTCTCTGATGGTTACCTCGCCATACCTGTTGCTGCATTCTTCATACAGGATTTCCCCAAACACGTTTAGCTTGGCTACCACTGACCCACACATGCCTTTTTCCAGCAGCCCGCTCAGATGTTCGTCCAGCTTTCTCCTCAGCCTAGTTGGCCTTTGGCCACTTGATCTTGTTCCTTCGGAGTGGGTTCTTCAGGTTCCTGGCCCTTTGGCTCAACTCCATTCTTGGGTCACTTGCTACTGGGTTCACTTCTTGGGGTTCATCAACATCCCTTTCTTCCTCCTCCTTCCTTTCCTCCTGCTCTAACTCTGCAACATTTTCCCCCGTTCTCACTGTGGTTGTCAACCCGGCCTTGGATCCCATTTGTCTGACCTGCCCTTACCGGGGCAATACAAGGTTGCATCAGGCTACCACCACCACACTTCTTCTTTCCCATGTGGATGTGAAGTCACCAAAAATATGTTGGCATAAAAACAGATGTCACATAGGGCAACATTTTGAGAACGCTATGCAAACATACTAGTTTTACATTAAACTGAAAGATTAAAACGCACATCAAATCAGTTGACCCGTTCTTCTCACCATGATACCATCAGCTGACTGTGCAGAAGAGGAAAGGAAGTGTGGCAATCTGATAGGACACACCATGCTGAGTTGCTAGATTTCGCCTAATATCAATTCTAATAAAAGGGTGGGAAAAAACCTATTTGTCTAAATGATAGTATTTGCTCACATTTTATCTAATTATTCTCTTACAAATAGTTCTAATAAATCGGAACAGTGTTTCTTTGTTTACTTTAATTGCCAGTGTATTATTTGTTAAATGTATGTATATGCACAATATATATATATACACACACTCCTTGGCAAAAGAAAATGGCTAAACACTAAACCTTTAATTGTCATAACCACAAATTATTTGTCAGGAAATTAGCAAATTTGTGAGCAAATGCACTACTTAAAATTTGCTCTAAGAAAAAAAACATCAAAGACCGAATGAAGTTTTTGGCAGAATATGGGAAGTTTGATTCAGTGGTGATTATGTGGGGTAATGAATCTCAAAGAAACACGAATTGCATGGTGATGCTACATTTATTATAATATTTAAAAAAATAAATAATATAATAATAATTGCTTCTCTACAACAGAGTGAAGCATGGAGGAAAAGGTGCATTGTGTGGGGAGCCTTATTAGCTGCTGGTATTGGTGAGCTTGCTTCACTGTGGAAAGTTATTGCAGTGAAAATGCTGCAGAATGGCTTTGTTTCCCACAAATGAAAAGTTGGTATCTATACAGAAATGATCAGATGTTATTTTTCAAGTCAAGCAAGAAGTGGCTTGAGAAAAAGTCCATCAGGCTCATGTTCATGTTTTTGGCTCACTTTTTTTTTTGCCCAGGATAGTGTATGTTTGCTAGGCATGTATGGTTCATATGTTCATTCACAGGTTGGTTGCATTATCCTGTGGTATTGCTTTATTAGTGTATATGTTACCGGCAATGTGTGAAAAGCAGGTACAGTTTTTAGGCAAAGTGTGAAATTTATTGTGATTACGTTGCATACTTTTCCTAGGCATTCTATACATTGCCTAGGTATTATACAGAATGACATATAAGCCCTAGGCATTCTATACAATGCCGGATTTCACACATTGCCGGTAACATATATTTGAGATGCACCAATATTAACATTTCAATTATATCAAAACCTAGTTAACCCTAAAAAGGGCAAGACCATAAAGATAAATAAAAAAATTTATGTATTGCTATTTCCCATTTTCTTAGGACACAAATAATACAATTTAATGATTTAAAAACATGACTTTTAATTTTGATTTTAATGTTTGTATCTCGCACGATACGTTGCCCGTTTGGGGGTATAAATTCATTGGGGGAAAAAGGCTTGTTTGGCAATACATGTTACAACATTTTAGCGCATTTTTAAAACATTTATTCTCTCATAACTTAAACTAAACATTCTTTGTAAAATTCTGTTGAACAATAAGTATAATGCCTATTTATGAATATATTATTGCCTACTGTATCATATTTAATACACACATTTCTAGGGCTTATAAATGATCAATATGACAAAAACTTTGCTGAAAAACCTGTTGTACACAATCTTCTGTCCTATGATTGATAGTTCAGCCATTTTTTGCCATGTTAATGTAAATGTCAAATATGACACAGCAGGCTTTTATCTCTCAGTTATCATTGATTTGCAGTGAATTCCAGAGGTGTCAAAAGTGTTCACATTCATTACTCAGGTAGAAGTATAGATACTGGGGTTTAAAAATACTTCTGTAGAAGTTGAAGTATCAACTCAAGCTTTTTACTCAAGTAAAAGTGTAAAAGTACTGGCGTCAAAACTACTTAAAGTATAAAAGTAAAAGTAATGTAAGGGGGAAAAATGCCATTAAAGGGGTAGTTCACCCAAAAATGAAAATTCTGTCATCATTTACTCACCCTCAAGTTGTTGCAACCGATATGAGTTTCTTTGTTCTGAAGATTGAAGAATGTTTGTAAACAAGCAGATTATATGCAACCATTGACTGCCATAGTATTTGCCCCTACTATGGCAGTCAATGGTTGCTCTATCTGCTTGTTTACAAACATTCTTCAAAAATATCTTCAGAACAAAGAAACTCATACAGGTTTGGAACAACTTGAGGGTGAGTAAATGACAGAATTTTCATTTTTGGGTGAACTATCCCTTTAAGGACAAAAGATTAGGCCGCGCCACAGTGAATACATTTTTCTAAAGGCCATAATGACTATAATGTTATATTAAAAACTTAATGTTGAAAAGTTTTAGATGCACTTGGCTACGCGTTTCAGCCGCATATATTCACATTGAAAATGAACGCATTTTAGGACAATGCTAATACATTAAAGAACCATATACTACTGAGCATTAATGTGTTTCATGGAGCGGAAGATTTGATGACTAGTTGCCTATAAATATTGTAAAGGTGCAAAAAGTCAAAATTCAGAGGCATGTTATCAATAACCATTTTTTGAATGTGTGATTAGTGTGGCCAGATTTGGTAGACGATTTCCAGCCCAAAAACCTCACAAAATGTACATTTATACCAAATGGTCGCATTTTGCGACTAAAATTTGAGAGTGTGCGACTGAATTTTACATCCAGTCGCACATGTGCGACCAGTAAATTTGCCTGCTGTCGGTACTGGAGAAATTAAGAAAATACACATACTATTTATAATTGATAGACGTTATATCTGTCAAATTCTATCTTTTCCAGCCGTTTCTATATGAGATAATATTAAACCATTTGTCCGTGATGCATTTTCGCTATTCGCAATCCAGAAGAGAGAGAAAGCGAGCGAGCTCTCTCACGTGGAGCTACAGCGAACACAACACCACAGTCAGCTTAATGAGTGACGATGGCCAAGAGAACTACACAAAAGTTTAGTCTGCTTAAACTTTAGGGATGTGCTGTGATATTAAAATAAATTTATTTTCGATTTCGGCTTCCAATAATTATAAATGAGGTAAAACTATTCCTATAGCCGTGTTCCGTCGAGCTCATCCTTCCCTTCACAGCTGCCCTGTCATTTCTCCTTAAACCTAAACTTAACGTCAGAATGAGTGATTGTTGTAAACTGCAGTCTCTACTGTTGCCAAACTGCGGGATGTGTTTGATAATAAAGAGCTATTAAATGTACAATAATCCGCACAAGGGACGCTGTTTTCAACTTCAAGGCGGCTTATGCATGTGTGCTACGAAATGGACCGACTTGCACAGTAGACTTTGTGTGCGCGTCTAAACCATCAAATAAACAAATAGCCTGTGTCAAAATGACCGGATTGGAGAGTAGTTACTTTAACAGTTTATATCGTAAATGGGCGTAAATAGTTTGGAGAAATAGGAGAATATGATATTTTTAGTTCTGCATTCGGTCTTAAAGGCGCAGCGTCTAATAAACCTGCTGACGATTGAGCCATTAACTCGAAACGAACAAAAGGCAAAGAGAAAATATTCACATCTCTTGAATGAATAACTTCAGCTTTTATAAACATTAATCTATCAATTTATACAGTGAAAACTATGCAGTGTTATTTTATATTTCATTACTTTATCAGATTTCTTTGTAGGTTTGTTCTTTCTAAGTAATATTAATGTTAGCAGACCTTCCGAATGCCTGCACACTATTTTTTCATTAAAAAAAATACAGTATAATAAAAAGAACTGATAAGAATGCCGTTAAAGTACCGGATCGATAAGCAGTATTGGTAAGAGTTGTAATACCGTTAAAACCTTAACAATACCCATCCCTATTTGTAATACAGTGGAAATTAGTAGATTTGGTTAGCATGTTGATTTACGGTGTGCGCCCCTACATTTTCTGGTTCTGCCCCTAAAATTTTCAGTTGGGGGCCACTGTGCTCCTAGTGAAAAAAGTTAGTCTGGAGCCCTGTGCTGTTATAGCTGCAAAGGGTGGGCCAACTCCATATTAAACCCTACAGATTAAGAATGGTATGTCATTTAAAGTTTATTTTTAATAGATTTGCAAAGATTTCAAACAAACTTCTTTCACGTTGTCACTATGGGGTATTGGTTGTAGAATTTTGAGGAAAATAATACATTTGATCCATTTTGGAATAAGGCTGTAACTTAACAAAATGTGGAAAAAGTGAAGCTTTGTGAATACTTTCCAGATTCACTGTATATGAATATTCATGAAGCTATTATTATTATTATTTTTTTTACAGAACAATAATGAAGTTTCACAGCATGAAGATGGAGGAGATTAATAAAATCATCAGAGATTTATGGCGGAGCACATACAGGGGACAAGGTCTGCCTTTAAACATGTTTGTCTGCAGTTACGGCTTTGTTTGCATGACTCTGCTCAAGTCCTGCTTGATATATAGTGACCTTTTACCAGTATGTCTCCTGATCTCCCACAGACATTGAGTATGTAGAGATTCGCTCTGATGTGGATGAGAATTCCTCTGCTGGCCTGAAAAGAAGGACTTATAACTATAGAGTGGTAATGGTCAAAGGAGACACGGCTTTGGACATGCGGGGACGTTGCAGTGCTGGACAAAAGGTCAAAAAGAAGCTACGTGCATCTTGGCATCTTGTGTTTCTCTATCACACCAATGAAAAGTAATCACACAAGGTGTCTTCTGCATGTTTGTCTGTAGGTTCTCGCCTCCCTCATAATACGGTTGGCTCTGGCTGAGACGTTCTGTCTGAACTGTGGGATTCTGGCGCTGGATGAGCCCACCACCAATTTAGACAGAGAGAATATAGAGTCCCTGGCACACGCACTGGTGGAGTGAGTCTTTATTTACAAAACATAAAAAACTAAATGTATTTACAGCAAGAGCAACATGACAAAACGAGAACTTTTATTTGCCATTTGCCACTTTTTCCAACTAAAAGATGTTTGGTTTCTTAGAATAATCAAGAGTCGTTCTCGCCAACGCAACTTCCAGCTGCTTGTCATCACCCACGACGAGGATTTTGTCGAGCTCCTGGGACGATCCAACTATGTGGAGCATTTCTACAGGATCAGGAAGAACCAGGATCAGTGCTCAGAAATCTCAAAGTGCAGTATCAACACACTCAACTCCTACCTGCACTGATGCATCAGATCAGATGAGAGAAGAAAGACTGTTAGTCTATATTCAGAGGTGACACAGAATCAAAGCTCAATGTATTAGACAGTTGATAGGCATGATCTAAACATAAGGCATATCAGCCTTCCCTGTAACTCCCCGAACCAAATCACAATGTTCTAAGCAAAACCATGCTTGCATTAATTGCCAAGTTAAATTGAGTACAACAATTAACATAAGAATGGTTTCGCAAAAAATGTACACGCAAATTTGTTCTGTTGTTCCATGAAAGGCACGATGTTGTTCAACTTGACTAATATTAGCTTGTACATTTAGTTGCCTTTTTTCTGAAATATTAAAAAAATCTTTCTGAATCATTATCTAGTTATTTGTGACCTCATGTCATGATCTGTAATGGTGGCATCACAAAATATCTGGACTAGGGCTGTCGATCGATAAAAAAAATAAAAAAAACGAATAATAGTTAAGGCTTCTATAATTAATCATGGGTAATTGTGCCTAACATTAAAATTAGTAATTTGTTTACATAAAGTTATGTGATAAATAAATGCGAAAACAATATAAAGACTGTATGTTAAATATTTGATATTTGATTAAATGGAATCTTTTTACTAATTAAGATCAGTATCACTGATACCAGTGTATTTATGTGAGGATTGATCATATACTGTAACACTAGCCAAAGGATGTGGGGAAACACATTAGCATATCTACTAAGTGACAGATGCTGTGGAAATTGTGTTATGAACAGCAAATACAGTCATGCTCATAATTATTGGGTTGTACTGTTATTTAATGTGATTTTGGATTGTTCTGCTGACTAAACACTGCAAAAATTTCAGTAGACAAAAAACAAACAGACAAATTATAAGTGATCAAGGAGCTTTACGCAGCTTTTTATAGCGGATACCATTGAAAAACGTTATTTCTATCCGTCACAGCCTCGCTTTCATACCTGTCACTGCTCTGAATAAAGTCTATAATAAGATTTCTAGCAGAAGCGGTCAGGTTTTGATTTTTATCTGTTGGCTAGAATCCATGATACCATGTATCTGAACAAGGACCTCCAGCAAAAAAATAGACCTACAACGTTAAAGATTCAGCCGTATATTTAACTGTGGGCATGGGGTCTTTTTATCCCTGTTTGCACCAAACCCATCTGGTGTGTTTGCTGCCAAAAAACTCTTTTTATATTTTCATCTGACCACAGAACCAGGTCCCGTCTGAAGTTTCAGTCGTGTCTGACAACTGATTATACTGGAGTTTGTTTCTGGATGAGCAAGGAGGATTTTTCCTGAAACCCTCCCAAACAACATGTGGGGATATAGGGGTTGTTTGAGTTAAAAAAAAAAAAATTGGGCTTTGTGACTCCAAGACTCAACTAATCTCTGTGATTCTCCATCTGTGATCCTTGGAGAGTCTTTGTCCACCCAAACTCTCCTCCTCGCCGTGCATTAGGACGATATAGACACACGTCCTCTTCCAGGCAGATTCGTCACATCTTTAATTGATTGGAATTTCTTAATTTTTGCCCTGATGGGATTTTCAATGCTTTAGCCGTTTTCTTACAGCCACTTTCTATTTTGTGAAGCTCAAAAAACTATATTCTTTGGTTTTACTCATTTTGATGAGCCTTTGATGGCCTTTGTGTTTCCTCATATCTATACCTCTGTGAAACAAGTCATGGCTGGACAAAATGGAAAAATGTAAATATGAACAGGAATTTACTTCAGAGATATTTTATTCATAAGAATTTCTAGGGGTGCCAATAATTGTGGCCAACATGTTTTGAAGAAAAACATTTGTTTCATAATGTTGAAATAAATGTTTCAGTGAAAGTGAATTCCCCTCACTTTCAATTGTTCTACTTCAATGAAAGGTTATAATTTAGTTTTTTTTTTTATTTAGTTTTTTTATGAAAGATCAGAAAGATCAACAATGCAGATTTATTTTCACAGCCGCCATTGCTCATATTTACCAGGGGTGTCAATAATTCTGGCCATGACTATTAATCGCAGAAAGTATAATTTTTCCCAGCCCTAATTTGAATGCTTAAAAAAAAAAGTCTTTATCAAAATATCAAACCAAGTTGCATTATTTTAAAGAAATAAAGCAACAAAATCTAATGTATTAAGTTTTAAATTATTTAAAAAAGACATACTGTGAAAAAATGAATGAACTGTTTTATATCTAGGACGTGAGGGGAAATGACTTCATACATTCATTCACTAAAAAGTTTATAGTTTAATGTAATTAAGGTAATAGTTTTGAGAAAAAATGTTTTTGGTTTGAGCATACATTTGAAATGTTATTATTAATCTGACCTTTGATGCCGTCATCTGTATGACTAATTATATGCACCAAGCAAGTACGAACACATGCAGATTTGCAGCAAAAAGCTATCAGTATTGATCGTTTGATTTTGCAATAGTGAAACTTATTTGCACAAGCAAACATAGTGAAGATGCGGCCTTCAGCACCCCATCTAGAGGCTCCAAATCATTATCTTTCTTGGCAGTTTCTCAGTGTCAGTTCCAGGAAATCAGGACAATATGACAGACATTATCAACCACATCTCAATCAAGATATTCAGTGAGCGCTCCATAATCAGCCAATAAACGGTGCTTAGCTTACGATGCAAAAAAAACCCTACATAGCCAAGTCTTGCCTTTTTGAGAGCGTATATATATACACCGCGTACAGCAGAGGGGGAATCAGGTATCTCTGGCCTTCAAACAACCAAAGTCTTGAGAAATCCAAGCAGACAGAAAAAATTATGAAGACTGTACTACTGCTCGTGTTCGCTGTATTGGTCTCTGGTAATCCTTTGAAAAATAATAAAACGCTTTTATTGGGAGAGTTACTTGATGAGCTGAACACCGCACTGAGCAGACTCCCAGAGGAGCCCGAGGTAAGATTTAACTTTAGTATGGTAATTATAGTAAGCCAGATTGGTCTATACTTTCAGATACTGAACAGAGCATGATTGCAATATTCATTTGACCTGTTATGTCTAGGGGAAAGAAATCCGCTTGAAAGAGCTGAAAGGGAATGGCGTCTGCCCTAAGGTGAGATGATGACTACAACACTGCAAATTGATTTTTGTGGGCTTAAGCTAGTCTCTTATGTGGAAGCATTTATGAGGCTGAAGCATGAAATATTTTTCCAGCTTTTATAATGATGATAATTGAATTCAAAGGATTTGAGCCCTGGTCTTACCTGTGATTTCAATATCTTTGCAGCATATGTTCTGCCAGGCTGAGGATCAACTGCTGAATATTTCTGGGCTTACCAAATATGACGATTTCCGTACAGATGGCAGACTAATGTTGAATTTAAATGCGTATAACAAGCTTCCTAAGGATAACAAGCATCATGAGGATAACAAGCATCATGAGGTAAGTTGAACTCTTGAACACCTCCGTTCAATACCTCCATCTTACCGGAGTAGAATAACCGTGATGTTTCCTGTCTCACAGAAGATCTGCGAACCTGTTCATAAAGACACAGATAACATCCTCCTGCATAACTTCTTGGTAGAGCTCAAAAAATGTGTCCAGAATGCATTCAGCAACCTCAAGTAAAAATAAGTTATAAAAGATTGTATTTATTTTTTTGGTCTTTATTTTATTGTTTTGTTTACATCAACTGTAGCAGTATATAACTTTGTACCTGAAGAAAATGTGCAGAAATGTATTTTTTCATTCTTAAATATAGTCTGATGTATTTTGTGAAACAGATTGTGCTGTATTTCTGTCAATGGTTTAAAATGTGATATATTTTTTTTTACCTGCAATAAAACGTCAATTTATGGAGCATTACTGAGGATCTTTTTAATTTTTTGTCTAAATGGTTGGGTTTAAGAAAAGCACATTCAAAATAAAATGCATTATTATTATTATTGTTGACTGTGCAGAATATTGACCGATGGATTAGGTGATCTCACAATATAATAACAGCAACTATATTATTTATTTATTAGGCGTCTATATTTTATTGATGTAACTTGTGCTCAAAATAATAATTTTATAATGCTTCTTAAAGGGTTAGTTAAGGTTAATAAAGGCCTACTGAAGCAAAGTGGCACGTTTGTGTACGAAAAATATCCATATTTAAAACTATAGACTAAATAACTAGCTTCTGGCGGTTAGAGGTACGCATGTCGACTTGTGCTAAAAGAGTCACATTATACCCTGGAAAAAAAAAAAGTTCATTATGTTTAACTTTTTTTGAATTGTGTGTGCACATTATAACCCTCGTCATCAAAGTGAAAATAACATTTTAAAATGTTTAAAAAATGTAATTACTAGAATTACAGGGTTGGAAAAGTCTCCTGATTTAATACTTTGAAGAGCCACGTTTTGCTTCAATTACAGCCATTCACATTTTTGTATGTCTGTGCTAACTTTGCATTGGAGAATATTTGCCCATTCCTCCCAGAACTGCTCAAGTTCAGTCAGATTCCGTGGTGAGTAGCTATGGACTGCTGTCTTCAACTCCATCCACAGATTTTCTATTAGATTTAAGTCAGGGCTCTGACATTCACCTTCCTATCATAAAGCATTACGTTGTTCTTATGGCAGTATGTTTAGGATCGTTGTCGTGTTGGAAGGTGAATGATCTGCCCATCTTCAGCTGTCTAGCAGAAGGACGCAGGTTTTCCTCAAGAATTTGGATGTGCTTGGCAGCATCCATATTCCCATCAATCCTGAACAATCGCCCAGTCCCTGCTGAAGGGAAACACCCCCACAACATAATGCTGCCACCACCATGCCTCACAGTACATATGGTGTGTTTTGGGTGGTGTGCTGGGTTTGCTTTTTACATAATGTGTACGTACAGCTCAAAATTAAATTTTCAGGGTATAATGTGACAAGGTGTCATGGATTTTCAGAGAGTACTTTCTATAGGCACATGTGAAGTGCCTGACCGAACCCTTTAAGGTTTTATTTAACCTTTTATTATAAGAGTGTACAAAACGACAATTATTAAAAGGAATCTTTGTTAGTTGCGTATATCATCTGCAATCTTAATATTTAATGTACATGCCCTCTACAAGACAAAAGATGCCTTTTTGCTAGTTAACACACTGATTAATAGTCATGCATGGAGCAATTAATCATTCATTTATTCATTCCATACATAATGTATGCTTGTTAAATATTTCATGATATATGTTCACTGTTAATAAGGGATTAGTGTTTTTTTCTTGAGGGTGTTGTCTGTGTTCCAAAGGGCATATATCATGTGAAATGGATCACAGAGGCTTTGATACACCTTGATCAAATTCTAGTATTTATAGTTCAATGGTGCATTTTTTTCCCATACTGATAGAGAACAGAAAACAATCACACCTTATATGCCTTTAGTGTTGCTTTATTCAACTCCTCTGTTGAAATGTACAGTTCATTTAGTGTAAACATTGTGTCAGTATGCGTGTTCCCTGGGAATCAAACCAATGTCCTGGGTGTTACCAGTTGAGCTACTTTTAGGAAAAAAATTGTCTTAGAATTAGCCTTCAAAACACGTTCACAACCGTGTATAGCAATGCCCTGACAACAACACAATATCTCAAAGTCCACCTGTAGTTATTAATTTTATCCCTTAAAACTCATCTTTGATCACCAAAATGACATTTAAAGTTTTTTTTGTGTGAGGAAAAAAAAATGTATTCATGCCACAAAATAGCTTGAATGTAACTACACCCTTGCTTCATTTAGTATACTCGGATTCATGAATATGCAAATTAGCCCAGCCTCCACTCACACAGAGATTCACTCTGTGAAATTTACGGAGGTACACCAAAGTCCCTTTCTATATCTAGTCTTTTGGGTAAACGCTGTACAATGACGAGTGGAAATACAGGTTTAATTCAGCCATATATGTTTGAACCAGAAACTGATTCAGAAGAAGTGGAAGAGTGAATTATACAGGCTCATATACAAGTCGATGTATCAGAATTGAAAATGTTATATATCGCTCTCTTTAATGTTGGACACATAACGGTAATTAATATGATTATTATCAAACAGCTAATTTAGCTTTTAAGGAGAAAATACTCAGCAATTGTGTTGACTTATGAATTTGCACACGGTTTGTCTTAAAGCATATTGAAAAAAACAGAAAAAACATATAAACATTAAAAACTTGATTTCACCACAAGGGGTCTTTAACATTGTGGGACCAACTTCTTCATAGTTCTATTCTGTTCTAGGGATGAAACGGTATGGAAATTTCACATCACGATTATAGTGACCCAAATTATCACGGTTATCAATATTATCACATTTTTTTTTCAAATGAGATGAAAGTGTTCAAAAAGAACAGATGCACACACTTAAAACATTTCAACAAGTTTTATATTTGAAAATAAACAAACAACAAATAAATCAAGCAGCTCTGTGCACTTTTCTGTGGGATATCCTTCCTTATAATGGCCGTTGTCAATAGCAACGCATAAGTAATAATCATTTGGTGTAAATATAATCTCTAATATTATCTCTGTAAATATATTCTCAAGCAATATTCTCATCAGTGTTCAGCAATGATGCCTTTCAATCTAGCATATTTTGTGTAAGAGTCCAAACAGTATCCTAGTGAAATAATGCATATCCATATTTCCATATGATTTGACTGTTTATTTTATTAAATATCAAAATGTGTGCATCATACCTGACACCTAGAATGAACACTTTACAGTCAGTTTTATGACTGTCATTCTCTTCAAATGCTATTGAAGTTTGAAATGTGTATAACGTTACCAATGTTGTATGTGACTAAATTATATATTATTGAGTTATGCCAGTCAAATCAGATGCGCTGTGGTTCTGCTGTGTTTGTTTGAAACTATTTTCGCTTCTGAAATAGAACATAAACAGTCAACCACGGTATGATGAGTGAATCTCCTGCACACATCCCACGTTTTGAGTGCAGATTTCAGTGAGTGAGAGCGGCGCGCGCTCTGAACAAAACTCCGGCTAATCTGAATGCCTCTGATTATGAGACATTGCATTCATAAACATGTGTGAGTGGTCATTAGGGCTGGACAAAAAAATAGATTTTTCGATTATTGGTTTTTAAAATGTGGTCAATTCAAAATCGATTATCAAGGCCAAGAATCGTTTTTTTTTTTTTTTTCGGGGGTTTCCAGTCGATCCTGCCCGGTATCGCATATATGCTTGTCGTTAAGATAAAATCGAATGGCAATCGCATCTAAGTTAGTGACTAAATACAATGCATCATCCGGGGCATGAATCAAAGCTCCCTGGAGGAAAAAGCCTCCATAAAAACGGACAGAGTCTGAATGACGGGCGGCTAAATCGCAATAAATGATTGTCCTTTACTGAAAATTTTTGAAAATCATCCAATATCCTTTTTATGTTTTAGAATAAGTGCATCAAAATATCCATAAAAACTAAATTGTATTGTATTTAACATAATTGTATGCATTTGAAATATAGAGATGGGTTCTGTTTTAATGTAGGCCTACCCAAGTGTATCTAAAATAAAAAGAGTTTAATATACAGGTTTGTGGCTCTTAATTTCTTTTTAATTACCCACTTGTAAACTTGTTCACTGTTCTTTTTTATAAATATAGTAGGCTATTTTAATTAAATCTATAGTCATTGAGTTGAATCGAATTGAGAATCGAAATCGAATCGGTTTGAGAGCTTGCGAATCGAAATTGAATCGAATCGGAACATCTGAATCGATACCCAGCCCTAGTGGTTATAATGCGCAACGCGATTATAACAGAAGGCTTTTGAGAAGACTATAATATGTTCAACCGCCAAAGTGGCTAGTGTCGTGTGCAGCCGAAATAACGTTAACTTACACCCACAATGGCGGTTGTTAATGTCAAGCCCTGATTATTATCCCTTAAATGTCACCCTAGTCTTGTCTGAATTTGTTCGTTCGCTTCACGTTATTATTTCCCAGACGTAGTTTTGGTATTGAGGTCAAAGTCCACTTGCCTTGCATCCGTAGTTTTGAAGTGTTTCCCCTATTACAGCGACTTTCTTCTGGCATGTTCTGCAGACAGGGTGACCATCTTCGATTAAGTTTCCCTCAGGACTTTTGTAAAAGCCAAAATATGACCACGCCTCAGATTTGGTCCTTTTAGAAGTCTGAACAATCCCTCGAGTGCTGTCACTGCCATCTGCCATTTCTTCTCATTCAAAAACAGCGGTGCGCTGCGCCAGACTGACGCTGACTGGACAAGATTTACCGCGAGTTTTCAAAATCGTGATAATCATGCGGTTTTAATGATAATTACATTTTAAACGATATTACTAACCGTCACTAAATTTTATCGTGGTTTATCATGAAACCGGTAATCGTTTCATCCCTATTCTGTTCTAGTGAAAATTGTCATTTTGCTGCTGTTTAATAGTAGCCAGACCCACATTAAGATGTTGGGTCTGGGAACACACCATTGGCAGGGCTCAATCCAAGAGGCGGGATAAACGGTTGTCTTTCAAATTCCCTCTGCACGCAATAGTACAGCGCTACAACCAACCAGAGCTACGAAGAAGGTGAAGCGGAGCTAGTTGATAGATTAAACTTTCGCAGTATCCGGTCGGCAAAACTCCAAACACATCTTCCTTTTTTAAGAATGATTTCAGTGCCGTTCTTTGTTCTTTCCCCAAAGAAAAGCTTAACTCCAAGTCTTCCAGAGTCGCAGACAAAGCCGATTTGAAAGACCGCTGTTCGCCAGCTTCTTTGTTTACCAGTAGCACGTGGCGTGATATAAAGTCAGAATTAAATGATATAAAGTCAGAATTGCGTGTTATAAAGTCAGAATTGCGTGACATAAAGTCAGAATTGCGAGATATAAAGTCAGAATTGCGTGATGTAAAGTCAGAATTGCATAATATAAATTCAGATTTGCAAGATATAAAGTTGCAATTGCAATTTATAGTCAGAATTGCGTAATATAAAATCGCAATTTTGATATAAAGTCAGAATTGCGTGTTATAGTCAGAATTGCGAAATATAAAGTCGCAACTGCAATTTATAGTCAGAATTGCGTGATATAAAGTTGCAATTACAATTTATAGTCAGAATTGCATGATATAAAGTCTGAATTGCGTGATATAAAGTTAGAATTGCTAGTTATAATCAGATTTGCGAGATATAAAGTCAGAATTGTGAGATAAAGTCAGAATTGCGTGTTATAAAGACAGAATTGTGAGATTTAAAGTCAGAATTGCGAGATAGAAAGTCAGAATTGCAATTTATAGTCAGAATTGCGTGATATAAAGTCGCAATTGCAATTTATAGTCCGAATTGGAGTTATAAAGTCCGAATTGCGTGATATAAAGTCAGAATTGCAATTTATAGTCAGAATTGCGTGATATAAAGTTAGAATTGCGAGATATAAAGTCAGAATTGCGAGTTATAATCAGATTTGCGAGATATAAAGTCAGAATTGTGAGATAAAGTCGCAATTGCAATTTATAGTCAGAATTGCGTGATATAAAGTCGCAATTGCAATTTATAGTAAGAATTGGAGTTATAAAGTCAGAATTGCGAGATATAAAGTCGCAATTCCAATTCATAGTCAGAATTACGTGATATAGTCATAATTGCATGTTATAAAGTCAGAATTGCGAGTTATAATCAGATTTGCGAGATATAAAGTCAGAATTGTGAGATAAAGTCAGAATTGCGAGATATAAAGTCAGAATTGCGTGATATAAAGTCAGAATTGCGAGAAATAAAGTCAGAATTGCGAGATATAAAGTCACAATTGCAATTTATAGTCAGAATTGCGAGATATAAAGTCAGAATTGTGAGATAAAGTCGCAATTGCAATTTATAGTCAGAATTGCGTGATATAAAGTCGCAATTGCAATTTATAGTAAGAATTGTGTGATATAAAGTCAGAATTGCGAGATAAAAAATCTGAATTGCATGATATAAAGTCAGAATTGCGAGTTATAATCAGATTTGCGAGATAAAGTCAGAATTGCATGATGTAAAGTCAGAATTGCATGATGTAAAGTTAGAATTGCAGATATTAAGTCTGAATTGCGAGATATAAAGTCAGAATTGTGAGTTATAATCAGAATTGCGAGATATAAAGTCAGAATTGCAGATATTAAGTCAGAATTGTGAAATATAAAGTCAGAATTGCGAGATATAAAGTCATAATTGTGAGATAAAGTCAGAATTGCGAGTTATAATCAGATTTGTGAGATATAAAGTCAGAATTAAGAGATATAAAGTCAGAATTGCGTGATATAAAGTCACAATTGCAATTTATAGTCAGAATTGCAAGATATAAAGTCAGAATTGCGTGTTATAAAGACAGAATTGTGAGATTTAAAGTCAGAATTGCGAGATAGAAAGTCAGAATTGCAATTTATAGTCAGAATTGCGTGATATAAAGTCGCAATTGCAATTTATAGTCAGAATTGGAGTTATAAAGTCCGAATTGCGTGATATAAAGTCAGAATTGCAATTTATAGTCAGAATTGCGTGATATAAAGTTAGAATTGCGAGATATAAAGTCAGAATTGCGAGTTATAATCAGATTTGCGAGATATAAAGTCAGAATTGTGAGATAAAGTCGCAATTGCAATTTATAGTCAGAATTGCGTGATATAAAGTCGCAATTGCAATTTATAGTAAGAATTGGAGTTATAAAGTCAGAATTGCGAGATATAAAGTCGCAATTCCAATTCATAGTCAGAATTACGTGATATAGTCATAATTGCATGTTATAAAGTCAGAATTGCGAGTTATAATCAGATTTGCGAGATATAAAGTCAGAATTGTGAGATAAAGTCAGAATTGCGAGATATAAAGTCAGAATTGCGTGATATAAAGTCAGAATTGCGAGATATAAAGTCACAATTGCAATTTATAGTCAGAATTGCGAGATATAAAGTCAGAATTGCGAGATATAAAGTCGCAATTCCAATTCATAGTCAGAATTACGTGATATAAAGTCAGAATTGCGTGTTATAAAGACAGAGTTGTGAGATTTAAAGTCAGAATTGAAAGATATAAAGTCAGAATTGCGAGATATAAAGTCGCAATTCCAATTCATAGTCAGAATTGTGTGTTATGAAGTCAGAATTGCGAGATGTTAAGTCAGAATTGCAAGATATAAAGTCAGAATTGCGTGATATAAAGTCTGAATTGCGTGATATAAAGTCTGAATTGTGAGATATAAAGTCGCAATTGCAATTTAGTCAGAATTGCGTGATATAAAGTCAGAATTGCGAAATATAAAGTCGTGATTGCAATTTATATTCAGAATTTTGTGATATAAAGTCTGAATTGCAAGATATAAAGTCGCAATTGCAATTTAGTCAGAATTGCGTGGTATAAAGTCGGAATTGCGAAATATAAAGTCGTGATTGCAATTTATAGTCAGAATTGCGTGATATAAAATCGCTATTGTGAGATATAAAGTCGTGATTGAAATTTATAGTCAGAATTGCGTGATATAAAATCGCTATTGTGAGATATATAGTCGCAATTGCAATTTATAGTCAGAATTGCGTGTTATAAAGTCAGATTTGCAAGATATAAAGTTGCAATTGCCATTTATAGTCAGAACTGCGTAATATAAAATCGCAATTTTGATATGAAGTCAGAATTGCGTGTTATTGTCAGAATTGCGAGACATAAAGTCGCAATTCCAATTTATAGTCAGAATTGCATGATATAAAGTCAGAATTGCGTGTTAGGAAGTCAGATTTGCGAGATATAAAGTCAGAATTGCGTGATATAGTCGCAATTGCAATTTATAGTCAGAATTGCGTGATATAAAGTCGCAATTGCAATTTATAGTCAGAATTACGTGATATAAAGTCAGAATTGCGTGTTATAAAGTCAGAATTGCGAGATATAAAGTCAGAATTGCAAGGTATAAAGTCAGAATTACGAGATATAAAGTCAGAATTGCGAGAAATAAAGTCGTAATTCCAATTCATAGTCAGAATTAGGTTATATAAAGTCAGAATTGCGTGTTATAAAGTCAGAATTGTGAGATATAAAGTCAGAATTGCGTAATATAAAGTCTGAATTGCGTGATATAAAGTCTGAATTGCGAAATATAAAGTTGCAATTGCAATTTATAGTCAGAACTGCGTAATATAAAATCGCAATTTTGATATGAAGTCAGAATTGCGTGTTATAGTCAGAATTGCGAGACATAAAGTCGCAATTCCAATTTATAGTCAGAATTGCATGATATTAAGTCAGAATTGCGTGTTATGAAGTGAGAATTGCGAGATATAAAGTCAGAATTGCGTGGTATAAAGTCAGAATTGTGTGATATAAAGTCGCCATTGCAATTTATATTCAGAATTGCGTGATATAAAGTCGCAATTGCAATTTATAGTCAGAATTGCGAGATATAAAGTCGCAATTCCAATTCATAGTCAGAATTACGTGATATAAAGTCAGAATTGCAAGATATAGAGTCAGAATTGCAAGATATAAAGTCAGAATTGCGTGATATAAAGTCAGAATTGCAAGACATAAAGTCAGAATTGCGAGATATAAAGTCAGAATTGCGAGATATAAAGTCAGAATTGCGAGATATAAAGTCAGAATTGCGTGATATAAAGTCAGAATTGCGAGATATAAAGTCGCAATTCCAATTCATAGTCAGAATTGCGAGATATAAAGTTGCAATTCCAATTCATAGTCAGAATTATGTGATATAAAGTCAGAATTGCGAGATATAAAGTCAGAATTGCGTTATATAAAGTCAGAATTGCGAGATATAAAGTCAGAATTGCGAGATATAAAGTCAGAATTGCAAGATATAAAGTCAGAATTGCAAGATATAAAGTCAGAATTGCGTGATATAAAGTCTGAATTGCGTGATATAAAGTCTGAATTGTGAGATATAAAGTCGCAATTGCAATTTAGTCAGAATTGCGTGATATAAAGTCAGAAATGCGAAATATAAAGTCGTGATTGCAATTTATTGTCAGAATTTCGTGATATAAAGTCTGAATTGCGAGATATAAAGTCGCAATTGCAATTTAGTCAGAATTGCAAGATATAAAGTCAGAATTACGAGATATAAAGTGAGAATTGCGAGATATAAAGTCAGAATTACGAGATATAAAGTCAGAATTGTGAGATATAAAGTCGTAATTCCAATTCATAGTCAGAATTAGGTTATATAAAGTCAGAATTGCGTGTTATAAAGTCAGAATTGTGAGATATAAAGTCAGAATTGCGTGATATTAAGTCTGAATTGCGTGATATAAAGTCTGAATTGCGAAATATAAAGTTGCAATTGCAATTTATAGTCAGAACTGCGTAATATAAAATCGCTATTTTGATATGAAGTCAGAATTGCGTGTTATAGTCAGAATTGCGAGACATAAAGTCGCAATTCCAATTTATAGTCAGAATTGCATGATATAAAGTCAGAATTGCGTGTTATGAAGTGAGAATTGCGAGATATAAAGTCAGAATTTCGTGGTATAAAGTCAGAATTGTGTGGTATAAAGTCGCCATTGCAATTTATATTCAGAATTGCGTGATATAAAGTCGCAATTGCAATTTATAGTCAGAATTGCGAGATATAGTCGCAATTCCAATTCATAGTCAGAATTATGTGATATAAAGTCAGAATTGCGAGATATAAAGTCAGAATTGCAAGATATAAAGTCAGAATTGCAAGATATAAAGTCAGAATTGCGAGATATAAAGTCAGAATTGCAAGATATAAAGTCAGAATTGCAAGATATAAAGTCAGAATTGCGTGATATAAAGTCAGAATTGCAAGATATAAAGTCAGAATTGCGAGATATAAAGTCAGAATTGCGAGATATAAAGTCAGAATTGCGTGATATAAAGTCAGAATTGCAATTTATAGTCAGAATTGCATGATATAAAGTTAGAATTGCGAGATATAAAGTCAGAATTGCGAGTTATAATCAGATTTGCGAGATATAAAGTCAGAATTGTGAGATATAAAGTCAGAATTGCAAGATATAAAGTCAGAATTGCATGATATAAAGTCAGAATTGCGTGTTATGAAGTGAGAATTGCGAGATATAAAGTCAGAATTGCGTGATATAAAGTCAGAATTGCAATTTATAGTCAGAATTGCATGATATAAAGTTAGAATTGCGAGATATAAAGTCAGAATTGCGAGTTATAATCAGATTTGCGAGATATAAAGTCAGAATTGTGAGATATAAAGTCAGAATTGCAAGATATAAAGTCAGAATTGCAAGATATAAAGTCAGAATTGCATGATATAAAGTCAGAATTGCGTGTTATGAAGTGAGAATTGCGAGATATAAAGTCAGAATTGCGTGGTATAAAGTCAGAATTGTGTGATATAAAGTCGCCATTGCAATTTATATTCAGAATTGCGTGATATAAAGTCGCAATTGCAATTTATAGTCAGAATTGCGTGATATAAAGTCGTAATTGCAATTTATAGTCAGAATTGGAGTTATAAAGTCCGAATTGCAAGACATAAAGTCAGAATTGCGAGATATAAAGTCAGAATTGCGAGATATAAAGTCAGAATTGCGAGATATAAAGTCAGAATTGCAAGATATAAAGTCAGAATTGCGTGATATAAAGTCAGAATTGCGAGATATAAAGTCGCCATTGCAATTTATAGTCAGAATTGAAAGATATAAAGTCGCAATTCCAATTCATAGTCAGAATTGCGAGATATAAAGTTGCAATTCCAATTCATAGTCAGAATTACGTGATATAAAGTCAGAATTGCGAGATATAAAGTCAGAATTGCAAGATATAAAGTCAGAATTGCAAGATAAAGTCAGAATTGCGAGATATAAAGTCAGAATTGCAAGGTATAAAGTCAGAATTACGAGATATAAAGTCAGAATTGCGAGAAATAAAGTCGTAATTCCAATTCATAGTCAGAATTAGGTTATATAAAGTCAGAATTGCGTGTTATAAAGTCAGAATTGTGAGATATAAAGTCAGAATTGCGTAATATAAAGTCTGAATTGCGTGATATAAAGTCTGAATTGCGAAATATAAAGTTGCAATTGCAATTTATAGTCAGAACTGCGTAATATAAAATCGCAATTTTGATATGAAGTCAGAATTGCGTGTTATAGTCAGAATTGCGAGATATAAAGTCGCAATTCCAATTTATAGTCAGAATTGCATGATATTAAGTCAGAATTGCGTGTTATGAAGTGAGAATTGCGAGATATAAAGTCAGAATTGCGTGGTATAAAGTCAGAATTGTGTGATATAAAGTCGCCATTGCAATTTATATTCAGAATTGCGTGATATAAAGTCGCAATTGCAATTTATAGTCAGAATTGCGAGATATAAAGTCGCAATTCCAATTCATAGTCAGAATTACGTGATATAAAGTCAGAATTGCAAGATATAAAGTCAGAATTGCAAGATATAAAGTCAGAATTGCGTGATATAAAGTCAGAATTGCAAGACATAAAGTCAGAATTGCGAGATATAAAGTCAGAATTGCGAGATATAAAGTCAGAATTGCGAGATATAAAGTCAGAATTGCGTGATATAAAGTCAGAATTGCGAGATATAAAGTCGCCATTGCAATTTATAGTCAGAATTGCAAGATATAAAGTCGCAATTCCAATTCATAGTCAGAATTGCGAGATATAAAGTTGCAATTCCAATTCATAGTCAGAATTATGTGATATAAAGTCAGAATTGCGAGATATAAAGTCAGAATTGCGTTATATAAAGTCAGAATTGCGAGATATAAAGTCAGAATTGCGAGATATAAAGTCAGAATTGCAAGATATAAAGTCAGAATTGCAAGATATAAAGTCAGAATTGCGTGATATAAAGTCTGAATTGCGTGATATAAAGTCTGAATTGTGAGATATAAAGTCGCAATTGCAATTTAGTCAGAATTGCGTGATATAAAGTCAGAAATGCGAAATATAAAGTCGTGATTGCAATTTATTGTCAGAATTTCGTGATATAAAGTCTGAATTGCGAGATATAAAGTCGCAATTGCAATTTAGTCAGAATTGCAAGATATAAAGTCAAAATTGCGAGATATAAAGTCAGAATTACGAGATATAAAGTGAGAATTGCGAGATATAAAGTCAGAATTACGAGATATAAAGTCAGAATTGTGAGATAAAGTCGCAATTGCAATTTATAGTCAGAATTGCGTGATATAAAGTCGCAATTGCAATTTATAGTCAGAATTACGTGATATAAAGTCAGAATTGCGTGTTATAAAGTCAGAATTGCGAGATATAAAGTCAGAATTGCAAGGTATAAAGTCAGAATTACGAGATATAAAGTCAGAATTGCGAGAAATAAAGTCGTAATTCCAATTCATAGTCAGAATTAGGTTATATAAAGTCAGAATTGCGTGTTATAAAGTCAGAATTGTGAGATATAAAGTCAGAATTGCGTGATATTAAGTCTGAATTGCGTGATATAAAGTCTGAATTGCGAAATATAAAGTTGCAATTGCAATTTATAGTCAGAACTGCGTAATATAAAATCGCTATTTTGATATGAAGTCAGAATTGCGTGTTATAGTCAGAATTGCGAGACTTAAAGTCGCAATTCCAATTTATAGTCAGAATTGCATGATATAAAGTCAGAATTGCGTGTTACGAAGTGAGAATTGCGAGATATAAAGTCAGAATTTCGTGGTATAAAGTCAGAATTGTGTGGTATAAAGTCGCCATTGCAATTTATATTCAGAATTGCGTGATATAAAGTCGCAATTGCAATTTATAGTCAGAATTGCGAGATATAGTCGCAATTCCAATTCATAGTCAGAATTATGTGATATAAAGTCAGAATTGCGAGATATAAAGTCAGAATTGCAAGATATAAAGTCAGAATTGCAAGATATAAAGTCAGAATTGCGAGATATAAAGTCAGAATTGCAAGATATAAAGTCAGAATTGCAAGATATAAAGTCAGAATTGCGAGATATAAAGTCGCCATTGCAAGATATAAAGTCAGAATTGCAAGATATAAAGTCAGAATTGCAAGATATAAAGTCAGAATTGCAAGATATAAAGTCAGAATTGCGTGATATAAAGTCAGAATTGCAAGATATAAAGTCAGAATTGCGAGATATAAAGTCAGAATTGCGAGATATAAAGTCAGAATTGCGTGATATAAAGTCAGAATTGCAATTTATAGTCAGAATTGCATGATATAAAGTTAGAATTGCGAGATATAAAGTCAGAATTGCGAGTTATAATCAGATTTGCGAGATATAAAGTCAGAATTGTGAGATATAAAGTCAGAATTGCAAGATATAAAGTCAGAATTGCATGATATAAAGTCAGAATTGCGTGTTATGAAGTGAGAATTGCGAGATATAAAGTCAGAATTGCGTGATATAAAGTCAGAATTGCAATTTATAGTCAGAATTGCATGATACAAAGTTAGAATTGCGAGATATAAAGTCAGAATTGCGAGTTATAATCAGATTTGCGAGATATAAAGTCAGAATTGTGAGATATAAAGTCAGAATTGCAAGATATAAAGTCAGAATTGCAAGATATAAAGTCAGAATTGCATGATATAAAGTCAGAATTGCGTGTTATGAAGTGAGAATTGCGAGATATAAAGTCAGAATTGCGTGGTATAAAGTCAGAATTGTGTGATATAAAGTCGCCATTGCAATTTATATTCAGAATTGCGTGATATAAAGTCGCAATTGCAATTTATAGTCAGAATTGCGTGATATAAAGTCGTAATTGCAATTTATAGTCAGAATTGGAGTTATAAAGTCCGAATTGCAAGACATAAAGTCAGAATTGCGAGATATAAAGTCAGAATTGCGAGATATAAAGTCAGAATTGCGAGATATAAAGTCAGAATTGCAAGATATAAAGTCAGAATTGCGTGATATAAAGTCAGAATTGCGAGATATAAAGTCGCCATTGCAATTTATAGTCAGAATTGAAAGATATAAAGTCGCAATTCCAATTCATAGTCAGAATTGCGAGATATAAAGTTGCAATTCCAATTCATAGTCAGAATTACGTGATATAAAGTCAGAATTGCGAGATATAAAGTCAGAATTGCAAGATATAAAGTCAGAATTGCAAGATAAAGTCAGAATTGCGAGATATAAAGTCAGAATTGCGAGTTATAATCAGATTTGCGAGATATAAAGTCAGAATTGTGAGATATAAAGTCAGAATTGCGAGTTATAATCAGATTTGCGAGATATAAAGTCAGAATTGCAAGATATAAAGTCAGAATTGCAAGATATAAAGTCAGAATTGCATGATATAAAGTCAGAATTGCGTGTTATGAAGTGAGAATTGCGAGATATAAAGTCAGAATTGCGTGGTATAAAGTCAGAATTGTGTGATATAAAGTCGCCATTGCAATTTATATTCAGAATTGCGTGATATAAAGTCGCAATTGCAATTTATAGTCAGAATTGCGTGATATAAAGTCGTAATTGCAATTTATAGTCAGAATTGGAGTTATAAAGTCCGAATTGCAAGACATAAAGTCAGAATTGCGAGATATAAAGTCAGAATTGCGAGATATAAAGTCAGAATTGCGAGATATAAAGTCAGAATTGCAAGATATAAAGTCAGAATTGCGTGATATAAAGTCAGAATTGCGAGATATAAAGTCGCCATTGCAATTTATAGTCAGAATTGAAAGATATAAAGTCGCAATTCCAATTCATAGTCAGAATTGCGAGATATAAAGTTGCAATTCCAATTCATAGTCAGAATTACGTGATATAAAGTCAGAATTGCGAGATATAAAGTCAGAATTGCAAGATATAAAGTCAGAATTGCAAGATAAAGTCAGAATTGCGAGATATAAAGTCAGAATTGCGAGTTATAATCAGATTTGCGAGATATAAAGTCAGAATTGTGAGATATAAAGTCAGAATTGCGAGTTATAATCAGATTTGCGAGATATAAAGTCAGAATTGCAAGATATAAAGTCGCAATTCCAATTCATAGTCAGAATTGCGAGATATAAAGTTGCAATTCCAATTCATAGTCAGAATTACGTGATATAAAGTCAGAATTGCGAGATATAAAGTCAGAATTGCAAGATATAAAGTCAGAATTGCATGATATAAAGTTAGAATTGCGAGATATAAAGTCAGAATTGCGAGTTATAATCAGATTTGCGAGATATAAAGTCAGAATTGTGAGATATAAAGTCAGAATTGCAAGATATAAAGTCAGAATTGCAAGATATAAAGTAAGAATTGCATGATATAAAGTCAGAATTGCGTGTTATGAAGTGAGAATTGCGAGATATAAAGTCAGAATTGCGTGGTATAAAGTCAGAATTGTGTGATATAAAGTCGCCATTGCAATTTATATTCAGAATTGCGTGATATAAAGTCGCAATTGCAATTTATAGTCAGAATTGCGTGATATAAAGTCGTAATTGCAATTTATAGTCAGAATTAGAGTTATAAAGTCAGAATTGCAAGACATAAAGTCAGAATTGCGAGATATAAAGTCAGAATTGCGAGATATAAAGTCAGAATTGCGAGATATAAAGTCAGAATTGCAAGATATAAAGTCAGAATTGCGTGATATAAAGTCAGAATTGCGAGATATAAAGTCGCCATTGCAATTTATAGTCAGAATTGCAAGATATAAAGTCGCAATTCCAATTCATAGTCAGAATTGCGAGATATAAAGTTGCAATTCCAATTCATAGTCAGAATTACGTGATATAAAGTCAGAATTGCGAGATATAAAGTCAGAATTGCAAGATATAAAGTCAGAATTGCAAGATAAAGTCAGAATTGCGAGATATAAAGTCAGAATTGCAAGATATAAAGTCAGAATTGCAATTTATAGTCAGAATTGCATGATATAAAGTTAGAATTGCAATTTGTAGTCAGAATTGCGTGATATAAAGTTAGAATTGCGAGATATAAAGTCAGAATTGCAATTTATAGTCAGAATTGCATGATATAAAGTCAGAATTGCAATTTATAGTCAGAATTGCGTGATATAAAGTTAGATTTGCGAGATATAAAGTCAGAATTGTGAGATAAAGTCGCAATTGCAATTTATAGTCAGAATTGTGAGATATAAAGTCAGAATTGTGAGAGAAAGTCACAATTGCAATTTATAGTCAGAATTGCAAGATATAAAGTCCCAATTCCAATTCATAGTCAGAATTACGTGATATAAAGTCAGAATTGCGAGATATAAAGTCAGAATTGCAAGATATAAAGTCAGAATTGCAAGATATAAAGTCAGAATTGCGTGATATAAAGTCAGAATTGCAAGACATAAAGTCAGAATTGCGAGATATAAAGTCAGAATTGCAAGATATAAAGTCAGAATTCCAAGATATAAAGTCAGAATTGCGTGATATAAAGTCAGAATTGTGTGATATAAAGTCAGAATTGCAATTAGTCAGAATTGCGTGATATAAAGTCAGAATTGCGAGTTATAATCAGATTTGCGAGATATAAAGTCAGATTTGTGAGATAAAGTCGCAATTGCAATTTATAGTCAGAATTGCGTGATATAAAGTCGCAATTGCAATTTATAGTCAGAATTGGAGTTATAAAGTCAGAATTGCGAGATGTAAAGTCAGAATTGCGAGATATAAAGTCGCAATTCCAATTCATAGTCAGAATTACGTGATATAGTCATAATTGCATGTTATAAAGTCAGAATTGCGAGTTATAATCAGATTTGCGAGATATAAAGTCAGAATTGTGAGATAAAGTCAGAATTGCGAGATATAAAGTCAGAATTGCGTGATATAAAGTTAGAATTGTGAGATATAAAATCAGAATTGCGAGATATAGTCTGAATTGCATGATATAAAGTCAGAACTGCGAGATATAAAGTGAGAATTGCGAGTTATAATCAGATTTGCGATATATAAAGTCAGAATTGCGTGATGTAAAGTCAGAATTGCGAGATATAAAGTCAGAATTACGAGATATAAAGTGAGAATTGCGAGATATAAAGTCAGAATTACGAGATATAAAGTCAGAATTGTGAGATATAAAGTCGTAATTCCAATTCATAGTCAGAATTAGGTTATATAAAGTCAGAATTGCGTGTTATAAAGTCAGAATTGTGAGATATAAAGTCAAAATTGCGTGATATTAAGTCTGAATTGCGTGATATAAAGTCTGAATTGCGAAATATAAAGTTGCAATTGCAATTTATAGTCAGAACTGCGTAATATAAAATCGCTATTTTGATATGAAGTCAGAATTGCGTGTTATAGTCAGAATTGCGAGACTTAAAGTCGCAATTCCAATTTATAGTCAGAATTGCATGATATAAAGTCAGAATTGCGTGTTACGAAGTGAGAATTGCGAGATATAAAGTCAGAATTTCGTGGTATAAAGTCAGAATTGTGTGGTATAAAGTCGCCATTGCAATTTATATTCAGAATTGCGTGATATAAAGTCGCAATTGCAATTTATAGTCAGAATTGCGAGATATAGTCGCAATTCCAATTCATAGTCAGAATTATGTGATATAAAGTCAGAATTGCGAGATATAAAGTCAGAATTGCAAGATATAAAGTCAGAATTGCAAGATATAAAGTCAGAATTGCGAGATATAAAGTCAGAATTGCAAGATATAAAGTCAGAATTGCAAGATATAAAGTCAGAATTGCGTGATATAAAGTCAGAATTGCAAGATATAAAGTCAGAATTGCGAGATATAAAGTCAGAATTGCGAGATATAAAGTCAGAATTGCGTGATATAAAGTCAGAATTGCAATTTATAGTCAGAATTGCATGATATAAAGTTAGAATTGCGAGATATAAAGTCAGAATTGCGAGTTATAATCAGATTTGCGAGATATAAAGTCAGAATTGTGAGATATAAAGTCAGAATTGCAAGATATAAAGTCAGAATTGCATGATATAAAGTCAGAATTGCGTGTTATGAAGTGAGAATTGCGAGATATAAAGTCAGAATTGCATGATATAAAGTCAGAATTGCAATTTATAGTCAGAATTGCATGATATAAAGTTAGAATTGCGAGATATAAAGTCAGAATTGCGAGTTATAATCAGATTTGCGAGATATAAAGTCAGAATTGTGAGATATAAAGTCAGAATTGCAAGATATAAAGTCAGAATTGCAAGATATAAAGTCAGAATTGCATGATATAAAGTCAGAATTGCGTGTTATGAAGTGAGAATTGCGAGATATAAAGTCAGAATTGCGTGGTATAAAGTCAGAATTGTGTGATATAAAGTCGCCATTGCAATTTATATTCAGAATTGCGTGATATAAAGTCGCAATTGCAATTTATAGTCAGAATTGCGTGATATAAAGTCGTAATTGCAATTTATAGTCAGAATTGGAGTTATAAAGTCCGAATTGCAAGACATAAAGTCAGAATTGCGAGATATAAAGTCAGAATTGCGAGATATAAAGTCAGAATTGCAAGATATAAAGTCAGAATTGCGAGATATAAAGTCAGAATTGCGAGATATAAAGTCGCCATTGCAATTTATAGTCAGAATTGAAAGATATAAAGTCGCAATTCCAATTCATAGTCAGAATTGCGAGATATAAAGTTGCAATTCCAATTCATAGTCAGAATTACGTGATATAAAGTCAGAATTGCGAGATATAAAGTCAGAATTGCAAGATATAAAGTCAGAATTGCAAGATAAAGTCAGAATTGCGAGATATAAAGTCAGAATTGCGAGATATAAAGTCAGAATTGCGAGTTATAATCAGATTTGCGAGATATAAAGTCAGAATTGTGAGATATAAAGTCAGAATTGCGAGTTATAATAAGATTTGCGAGATATAAAGTCAGAATTGCAAGATATAAAGTCGCAATTCCAATTCATAGTCAGAATTGCGAGATATAAAGTTGCAATTCCAATTCATAGTCAGAATTACGTGATATAAAGTCAGAATTGCGAGATATAAAGTCAGAATTGCAAGATATAAAGTCAGAATTGCATGATATAAAGTTAGAATTGCGAGATATAAAGTCAGAATTGCGAGTTATAATCAGATTTGCGAGATATAAAGTCAGAATTGTGAGATATAAAGTCAGAATTGCAAGATATAAAGTCAGAATTGCAAGATATAAAGTCAGAATTGCATGATATAAAGTCAGAATTGCGTGTTATGAAGTGAGAATTGCGAGATATAAAGTCAGAATTGCGTGGTATAAAGTCAGAATTGTGTGATATAAAGTCGCCATTGCAATTTATATTCAGAATTGCGTGATATAAAGTCGCAATTGCAATTTATAGTCAGAATTGCGTGATATAAAGTCGTAATTGCAATTTATAGTCAGAATTAGAGTTATAAAGTCAGAATTGCAAGACATAAAGTCAGAATTGCGAGATATAAAGTCAGAATTGCGAGATATAAAGTCAGAATTGCGAGATATAAAGTCAGAATTGCAAGATATAAAGTCAGAATTGCGTGATATAAAGTCAGAATTGCGAGATATAAAGTCGCCATTGCAATTTATAGTCAGAATTGCAAGATATAAAGTCGCAATTCCAATTCATAGTCAGAATTGCGAGATATAAAGTTGCAATTCCAATTCATAGTCAGAATTACGTGATATAAAGTCAGAATTGCGAGATATAAAGTCAGAATTGCAAGATATAAAGTCAGAATTGCAAGATAGTCAGAATTGCGAGATATAAAGTCAGAATTGCAAGATATAAAGTCAGAATTGCAATTTATAGTCAGAATTGCATGATATAAAGTTAGAATTGCAATTTATAGTCAGAATTGCGTGATATAAAGTTAGAATTGCGAGATATAAAGTCAGAATTGCAATTTATAGTCAGAATTGCATGATATAAAGTCAGAATTGCAATTTATAGTCAGAATTGCGTGATATAAAGTTAGATTTGCGAGATATAAAGTCAGAATTGTGAGATAAAGTCGCAATTGCAATTTATAGTCAGAATTGTGAGATATAAAGTCAGAATTGTGAGATAAAGTCACAATTGCAATTTATAGTCAGAATTGCAAGATATAAAGTCGCAATTCCAATTCATAGTCAGAATTACGTGATATAAAGTCAGAATTGCGAGATATAAAGTCAGAATTGCAAGATATAAAGTCAGAATTGCAAGATATAAAGTCAGAATTGCGTGATATAAAGTCAGAATTGCAAGACATAAAGTCAGAATTGCGAGATATAAAGTCAGAATTGCAAGATATAAAGTCAGAATTCCAAGATATAAAGTCAGAATTGCGTGATATAAAGTCAGAATTGTGTGATATAAAGTCAGAATTGCAATTAGTCAGAATTGCGTGATATAAAGTCAGAATTGCGAGTTATAATCAGATTTGCGAGATATAAAGTCAGATTTGTGAGATAAAGTCGCAATTGCAATTTATAGTCAGAATTGCGTGATATAAAGTCGCAATTGTAATTTATAGTCAGAATTGGAGTTATAAAGTCAGAATTGCGAGATGTAAAGTCAGAATTGCGAGATATAAAGTCGCAATTCCAATTCATAGTCAGAATTACGTGATATAGTCATAATTGCATGTTATAAAGTCAGAATTGCGAGTTATAATCAGATTTGCGAGATATAAAGTCAGAATTGTGAGATAAAGTCAGAATTGCGAGATATAAAGTCAGAATTGCGTGATATAAAGTTAGAATTGTGAGATATAAAATCAGAATTGCGAGATATAGTCTGAATTGCATGATATAAAGTCAGAACTGCGAGATATAAAGTGAGAATTGCGAGTTATAATCAGATTTGCGATATATAAAGTCAGAATTGCGTGATGTAAAGTCAGAATTGCAGAAATTAAGTCTGAATTGCGAGATATAAAGTCAGAATTGTGAGTTATAATCAGAATTGCGAGATATAGTCAGAATTGCAGATATTAAGTCAGAATTGCGAGATATAGTCAGAATTGCAGATATTAAGTCAGAATTGCGAGATATAAAGTCAGAATTGCGTGATATAAAGTCGCAATTGCAATTTATAGTCAGAATTGCTTGATATAAAGTCGCAATTGCAATTTATAGTCAGAATTGCGTGTTATAAAGTCAGATTTGCGAGATTTATAGTCAGATTTGCATATAAAGTTGCAATTTATAGTCAGAATTGCGTAATATAAAATATCAATTTTGATATAAAGTCAAATTTGCGTGTTATAGTCAGAATTGCGAGACAAAGTCGCAATTCCAATTTATAGTCAGAATTGCATGATATAAAGTCAGAATTGCGTTATGAAGTCAGAATTGCGAGATATAAAGTCGCAATTCCAATTTATAGTCAGAATTGCGAGTTATAAAGTCAGAATTGCGAGAAAATAAGTCAGAATTGCGAGATATAAAGTCGCAATTCCAATTCATAGTCAGAATTACGTGATATAAAGTCATAATTGCGTGTTATAAAGTCATAATTGCGAGTTATAAAGTCATAATTGTGAGATATAATCAGAATTGTGAGATATAAAGTCAGAATTGTGAGATATAGTTAGAATTCCGAGATATAGTCAGAATTCCAGATATTAAGTCAGAATTGCGAAATATAAAGTCAGAATTGCGAGATATAAAGTCATAATTGTGAGATAAAGTCAGAATTACGAGTTATAATCAGAATTGGGAGATATAGTCAGAATTGCGAGATATAAAATCAGATTTGCGAGATATAATGTCAGAATTGCGTGTTATACAGTCAGAATTGCGAGATTTAAAGTCAGAATTTCGAGATATAAAGTCAGAATTGCGTGATATAAAGTCAGAATTGCGTGATATAAAGTCGCAATTGCAATTTATAGTCAGAATTGCGAGATATAAAGTCAGAATTGCAAGATATAAAGTCAGAATTGCGTGATATAAAGTCTGAATTGCGTGATATAAAGTCTGAATTGCGAGATATAAAGTCACAATTTAGTCAGAATTGCGTGATATAAAGTCAGAATTGCGAGATATAAAGTCGTGATTGCAATTTATAGTCAGAATTGCGTGATATAAAATCGCTATTGTGAGATATAAAGTCGCGATTGCAATTTATAGTCAGAATTGCGTTATAAAGTCAGATTTGCGAGATTTATAGTCAGATTTGCAAGATATAAAGTTGCAATTTTAATTTATAGTCAGATTTGCGTAATATAAAATCGCAATTTTGATATAAAGTCAGAATTGCGTGTTATAGTCAGAATTGCGAGACATAAAGTCGCAATTCCAATTTATAGTGAATTGCATGATATAAAGTCAGAATTGCGTGTTATGAAGTCAGAATTGCGAGATATAAAGTCGCAATTGCAATTTATAGTCAGAATTGCGTGATATAAAGTTGCAATTGCAATTTATAGTCAGAATTGCGAGTTATAAAGTCAGAATTGCGAGATATAAAGTCAGAATTGCGAGATATAAAGTCAGAATTGCAAGATATAAAGTCAGAATTGCGTGATATAAAGTCTGAATTGCGTGATATAGTTAGAATTGCGAGATATAAAGTCAGAATTACGTGATATAAAGTCAGAATTGCAAGATATAAAGTCAGAATTGCGTGATATAAAGTCTGAATTGCGTGATATAGTTAGAATTGCGAGATATAAAGTCAGAATTGCGAGTTATAATCAGATTTGCGAGATATAAAGTCAGAATTGCAAGATATAAAGTCAGAATTGTGAGATAAAGTCAGAATTGCGAGATATAAAGTCAGAATTACGAGTTATAATCAGAATTGAGAGATATAGTCAGAATTGCGAGATATAAAATCAGAATTGCGAGATATAAAGTCAGAATTGCGAGATATAAAGTTAGAATTACGAGTTATAATCAGAATTGAGAGATATAGTCAGAATTGCTAGATATAAAATCAGAATTGCGAGATATAAAGTCTGAATTGCTTGATATAAAGTCAGAATTGCAAGATATAAAGTCAGAATTGCGAGTTATAATCAGATTTGCGAGATATAAAGTCAGAATTGTGTGATATAAAGTCAGAATTGCGAGATATAAAGTCAGAATTGTGATATAATGTCAGAATTGTGAGTTATAATCAGAATTGAGATATAAAGTCATAATTGCGAGTTATAGTCAGGATTGCGAGATATAGTCAGAATTGCAGATATTAAGTCAGAATTGCGAGATGTAAAGTCAGAATTGCGAGTTATAAAGACTGAATTGCGAGATATAAAGTCAGAATTGCGAGATATAAAGTCAGAATTGCGAGATATAGTCAGAATTGCAGATACTAAGTCAGAATTGCGAAATATAAAGTCAGAATTGCGAGATATAAAGTCAGAATTACGAGTTATAATCAGAATTGAGAGATATAAAGTCAGAATTGTGAGATATAGTCAGAATTGTGTGATATTAAGTCAGAATTGTAAAACATAGTCAGATTTGCGAGTTATAATCAGAATTGCGATATATAAAGTCAGAATTGCGAGTTATAATCAGAATTGCGAGATATAGTCAGAATTGCGAGGTATAGTCAGAATTGCAGATATTAAGTCAGAATTGCGAAAAATAAAGTCAGAGTTGCGAGATAAAGTCAGAATTGCGAGATATAAAGTCAGAATTGCATGATATAAAGTCAAAATTGCGTTATATAAAGTCAGAATTGCGAGATATAAAGTCAGAATTGCGAGATATAGTCAGTATTGCGAGATGTAAAGTCAGAATTGCGTGATATAAAGTCAGAATTGCGTTATATAAAGTCAGAATTGCGAGATATAGTCAGAATTGCGAGATGTAAAGTCAGAATTGCGAGTTATAATCAGAATTGCGAGATATAGTCAGAATTGCGAGTTATTCAGAGGAAACAAGCTTCCATACAAACGCCCCCTTGCTTTCATATGTGCTTATAGCAGTAAAATGTAGACCAGTGTCCCATAGTGGGAGCTCAAGAGAACATGTGGAGTGATATATACACTGCATGGGTGCATGTATTATTCAAAGGCAATTCAAGAGCCAAGTGTGCACACGTCCCACAATCCAGCACGCTTAAAGGGGCGCGAATGATCAGATACCTGTGCCTATCAGCCACAGGGTCAACTCTATTACAGTTTTGGTGTCACATAGCCTGGACTTACTCTGGGTTTAAAAAAAAAAAAAAAAAAAACAGTGTCTTTGCACATAGCAGGTATATGTTAATGCAATTCCACTGACTCTTCACCAGTACAGTCAGACATTAAGTGATTCAGGATTGCACGTAGCAATAAATGTTACAATTGTAACCAAAAAGGATTTTTTATTTTCTCATCTTACGCAGGAACTTCTTTCAAACATTTTGTAGATTACTTCAGAATTAGCTGTTCTATCTATATTTGGTCTTCGTTAAATTATATTACAATTTTAAGATTGAAGTTTTAAAATCTCCCTTTGACTTGCATTGATATGTTCAGCATTAAAATACGATAGGTATGATTCTATTATATTCAGTGTTGGGGAAAGTTATAATATGTGTTACAATATTGCATTACTCCCTAAAAAAGTAACTAATTGCATTACTTAGTTACTTTTTATGGAAAGTAAAATGGAAATGCATTTGCGTTACTTTTTCTCACCAGGACTGAGCTTTCTTGTTTGTTTTTTAATAACAAACCATTCCAAAAGTGAAATGAATAAGCCTCAGGCTGAAGGAAATGTAAATTCAGACCTGTACAGTAGAGGGCGCAGCTCAAACAAACCTTTCAGCAATAAAAAGAAACACAAATGTGATGTTAGTCTTAAGTCATTTTTACTTATTAGTATGGTTGAATTGGTTAGGTAACTGTAACCCTCATCCTTCCCTCGGGTCATTTTGACCCGAAACTCATTTAAAAATAAATAAATACAAATTGAGAGTTCATTGGAGTGGCATTGGACTTTTGTCACACTTGAACCACGAATGCACATAAAAATAAATTGACTGGAAATTTTAAAAAGTAACAAATCCTTCCCTCACGGGTCAATTTTACCCCCTTAGAACTGAATGGAATGCGAGGAATGCTTCAGTACACATAGAAAAACCTAAAAATGCTCAAAATTCAAACTAAAAATGCTAAACCTTTACCAAAAAAAATATTTTATAATGTCTACATGTGTATCTGAATGCATACTGAAGAGAAACTGACTTTAGGACCCAGTGGAACAGCTCGTTTGCTCCATATAGAGCTGTAAGGCCATCTAGTGGCATGAGTTATGAAATATCATCTTATATAATTTTTTTCCCCAAGAGGTCAGCAAAGACACCCAATGTAAGGTATTTTGAGCTGAATTAAAAGGGTTTTGCATGAGTTATTGTTATAAAGTTGAAAGAATGTGCTTAAATTACTATTTATTTATTGATAAAATCTAGTAATTTAAAGGTAAATAAAATAAAAATTAACTAAAATATATATAAAAAATAGATAAAATATTAACAAAATTAAATAAAATAAGCTTTCTTGACAAAAAAAAAAAGATTACGTATAATTTTAGGGCTTCAGGTAATTTTGACCCACGAAGGAAGGATTTGTTTTAAAGTGTGATTAAATACATGTACAAGTATATTTGTGTTATTTCACATTTAATTATTACAGGTGTGCGTTTTTATCCATTTTGAGGAATACTGAATCTGTTGTTGTGCAAGTGAGATGAGTAAATGGATGTTCACATTTAGTCTAGAACTACAGGAGAGCTGTCAGTCAATAAATGGGAAGTTAAAGCAACTTGCGTTACTTATTTGAAGGTTCAGCTCATAGGACTTGATGTTAATATCCCTTGTAATCAGCACTTCCTAGTTTTTAAGTGGGGAGAGGGGTAAGAACGTCATCAGGGTCTTCAGGTGGGCACCCTCCTTCACCAGTGTTTCGTTGATAGGCCCACGACACCTCCAGAGGGCTCAACGGCAACACCTGGCGTCCCAGGTGAGCCCCCTTCTGCTTTTACCCCTCCTTGTTGTTCTTTGCAGCCCAGTTAGGATCCTTCCTCTTTATCCATATCCACCTGCTGCTTCGCTCTGCTGCCTCCGACATTGATCTGATGGCTTTCCTGAAGGCCTGTCCCCGAACTCCCACTCCATTCAGGAGCCTGGCTATGGATGTGGCCACAAATCCTCTGCAACCAACCTCTACCGGAAGTACCTGTGTACACCAGCCTAGTTGTTTTGCCTCCAAAGCTATCTCAGTGTACTTCAGCTTTTTCCGTTCATACGCTTCTCCTATTGCAGCCTCCCATGGTACAGTTAGTTCCACGATGAACAGGGACTTCTGTGAAGATGACCACAGAACAAGATCCGGCCTGAGATTGGTGTTTAAAATCTCAGGTGGAAACTTGAGTTGCTGATCTAAGTCCACTTGCATTTTCCAGTCCCGTGCGGCATCTAAGAGGGTGCTTTCCAATCTTGCGGTTGGTTTTGCTGGGCACTGCCCTGCTGTCACGAAGGGGATAGTGGATGAGTGACCGGATGTTGGGTGAGGGAGGGCATTGATGAAGGATCGCCTTCCTTCCAGAATGACTGCCAGTTGGCGAAGGACCTGGTTATGCCTCCAGGTGTAACGGCCTTGGGACAGACTGGTTTTGCAGCCGGTGAGGATGTGTCTGAGAGTTGCTGGGGTTTGGCAGAGAGGGCATGCTGGATCATCTCCAAACCACTGGTTAAGGTTCTTAGGTGTAGGAAGAACATCGTAGGTAGCCCTGATGAGGAAGCTTATTTGGCTTCCTTCCATCTCCCACATATCTCTCCAAGTGAGCTTACGGTGCTCCAGGTTTTCCCAGGTAGTCCACTGGCCCTGCTTGGCTTGTGCCACTGCCTTTGTGCTTCTCTCTGCCTCCTGTTGATGCCGGACCTCAGCAACTACTAGCTTTCTCCTCTCTGCAGATGTTGCCTTGTGCCATGTAGGTCGACTAGTCCCAAGTCCAAGCCCGCCTCTTCCTTGCTGCACTTGTCCCACTATGTCTCCATGTCTGAGAGTGAATTGTGCTTGCTCTACTGCCTCAGCTGGGGTCCACTTCCTCCCAGTTGCCAGTCTGGGAGGAGCTGTTCGTATGACTGCATCTTGAGACTCTGCCAGGGTCATGCTCAGCCTCACTTTGGTGCACTTGTATTCTTCGGTGAGGCTAGAGATAGGCAATTCCAGTGCCCCGTTTCCGTACAACCCGATGTTACTGAGGCAGCGCGGGAGTCCCAGCCACTTCTTGATGTATGCACTGACTGTCCTCTCCAGCTTCTCAACTTTGGAAATAGGGAACTCGTACACCGTTAGAGGCCACATTAGGCGGGGGAGCAACCCAAACTGCAGACACCACAGTTTCAACTTTCCCGGAAGTGAAGTCTTATCAATACTGACAAGGCCTTTGATGGTTTCTTCCCTCAATTGGTCACACTGCTCTGCGTCTTTGAGACTTGCATTGTACCATCGTCCTAGGCTCTTGACAGGCTGCTCTGAGACCAATGGAATGGGTGTTTCATTGATATTGAACCTCTGGTCGGTAAGCTTTCCTTTGATGATGGATATGCTTCTGGATTTACTGGGTTTCAACTTCATCCTTGCCCATGTAATGTTGGAGTGAAGCTTCGCTAACAGGCGTTTGGTACAGGCGATGGTTGAGGTCAAGGTGGTCATGTCGTCCATATATGCGCGAATCGGAGGTAGCCGCTGTCCATCCTGCTGACGCTCCCCTCCGACTACCCATCTAGATGCCCTGATGATCACTTCCATTGCCATGGTGAAGGCTAGAGGGGATATGGTGCACCCTGCCATGATACCCACTTCCAATGATTGCCATGAAGTTGTGTATTCTGTGGTTGTTATGCAGAATTGCAAATCTTTGAAGTAGTTTCTGACCAGATTTGTGATGGTTTCAGGCACATGAAAGAAGTTGAAGGCTGCCCATATGACTGAATGGGGGACGGATCCAAAAGCATTGGCCAGGTCAAGGAATAAAACATGCAGGTCTCTTCCTTCCCTTTTTGCAGATTGTATTTGATGCCAAATCATGCTTGTGTGTTCAAGGCATCCTGAGAAACCTGGTACCCCGGCTTTCTGTATCGACGTGTCAATCAAGTTGTTCTGTTTAAAGTAAGTATTCATTCTTTGAGCAACGATGCTAAAGAAGATCTTGCCTTCAACATTTAGGAGATTGATTTGTCGAAATTGGTCAATGTTTGATGCATCCTTCTCCTTGGGAATTACTACTCCCCCTGCCCTTCGCCATGCTTTTGGGATGTTTTGTTTCTTCCATGTCACCTTCATTAGCCTCCACAGAAACCGCAAGACACCTGGGGTGTTCTTATACAACCGGTAAGGAACTCCATTTGGTCCTGGTGCAGAGGCTGCCCTTGCCTTCCTTACTATGTTGTCAATCTCAGTCCACTTTGGGGGGCTGTCATCGAACTGGTGATCTGGTTGGGGAATTGGCGGCATGTCTGATGGGATCTCCCTTTGCTCAAGTCTTTGCTCGTCTGAGTGTGTCGCCTTCAGGTGGTGCTCCAGCTCCTTCTTTGGTACCTTAAGAGATCCGCTCTTTTCCCTTATAAAAAGCCCTTTTACAAATTTGAAGGGATCCTTGTAGAAGGATGTTCTTGCCTTCTCCTTTTTTCTACGTTTAGTTCTGAGGTTTTCTGCTCTCCGCAATCTTCCGAGGCGCCCCTTTAGCTCTACTTGCAGGAGGTCAATGCCTTCTCTCTCTTCCAGTGACGATTTCTTCCATCGTTTCCTCAAATCCCTCCTCTCTTTGATAAGGTGCTCAATTTCCTGTTGTCTTCTAGACTTGGGAGGGGTTGGTGTTTCCTTCCTTTGCTCTTTTGTTCCGAATCTTTCTGCCCCATAGAAATAGATCAGATCACTCATTTTCTCCAGTTTCTTCTCCGCTGTTCCTCGGATTCCTTCCAGGATCGCGCCTAGGTCTGCATCGACCGTTACCCACTCGTTCTTGCTGCTGGACTTTGGCCACTTTACTTGGGGTCTGCGGCCTTGGATCTTCTTCTCTATAACAGGCCGTGACTGGTTTTGTCCCAGGTTCTCAGATGTGTTGCTTGAATTACTCTCAGCCATTGGGGTACTGATGCTCATTGGACTGTGGGTTGAGTCCGGCCGCTGAGCTTCACTCGCCTGATTTGACCTTTTTCTCAAAAGATAATGGTCAATGCGAGGTCCCGACCTTGCCTCCTTCAAGCACTTCATCCGCCCTTGATGTATTTTAAGGCCTCTGGTAGATGTTACCTTGGACCAGCCACAGCTGCATGTTTGGAGTTCTTGTCCTGCAGCTGATGATGTGAGTGCCATGCTGATTATTCGCTTTGTCGTTGTCATGTTCTTTCCAGGGTCCGTTACCGTGTAGTCAGTTAACGAGTCATCTTCCGCCCCCGCTCTCGCAGACTCAAGGGGTATTTTTCTCTTTGGACTTTTTGTAGCCATGAGGGGTGACTCCTATTCACTTATTAGGGTGACGGAGCCTGCCGTCATGGATAGCTAGTCCATGACAGCCCCGTTGGGGTCTTTTCCTCCTGTCAGCTGTCTTTCCACGCCGTCACATAGTCTTTCCCTAGTTGTCAGCTGCACTTTCACAGCAGTCATTGGATTTCTCCAAATTATCAGTTCAGCTCATAGGACTTGATGTTAATATCCCTTGTAATCAGCACTTCCTAGTTTTTAAGTGGGGAGAGGGGTAAGAACGTCATCAGGGTCTTCAGGTGGGCACCCTCCTTCACCAGTGTTTCGTTGATAGGCCCACGACACCTCCAGAGGGCTCAACGGCAACACCTGGCGTCCCAGGTGAGCCCCCTTCTGCTTTTACCCCTCCTTGTTGTTCTTTGCAGCCCAGTTAGGATCCTTCCTCTTTATCCATATCCACCTGCTGCTTCGCTCTGCTGCCTCCGACATTGATCTGATGGCTTTCCTGAAGGCCTGTCCCCGAACTCCCACTCCATTCAGGAGCCTGGCTATGGATGTGGCCACAAATCCTCTGCAACCAACCTCTACCGGAAGTACCTGTGTACACCAGCCTAGTTGTTTTGCCTCCAAAGCTATCTCAGTGTACTTCAGCTTTTTCCGTTCATACGCTTCTCCTATTGCAGCCTCCCATGGTACAGTTAGTTCCACGATGAACAGGGACTTCTGTGAAGATGACCACAGAACAAGATCCGGCCTGAGATTGGTGTTTAAAATCTCAGGTGGAAACTTGAGTTGCTGATCTAAGTCCACTTGCATTTTCCAGTCCCGTGCGGCATCTAAGAGGGTGCTTTCCAATCTTGCGGTTGGTTTTGCTGGGCACTGCCCTGCTGTCACGAAGGGGATAGTGAAAAAGTAACTCAGATATTTTGTTGTAAATTTTAAAAAGTAATGTGTTACTTTACTGGTTACTTGGAAAAAGTAATCTGATTACGTAGCTCGTGTTAATTGTAATGCGTTACCTCCCCAACACTGATTATATTTATCATTTTAAAATTTGTTCTTACATGCATTTAGTTGTATACTGACTTTTGATATGGCAAAGCATGTCCTATAGCTTAGGCTACCTAATAGTTGTATGATAATTATCATAAATGAATCAGTTAATCACTGTTTTAACACAAATACTATTTCATTTGATTTTCTCTTTTATCAAAATTATATTATCGCTCACTATGCCTATTACTTTATCACTCACTATCCTTACCTTTTTTATAAAAACTTTTATATGGTTTTACAAACTTTTTGTCAACACTTATTCTGAAAAATAGTTAATAAAATAATTTCACTCGAAGTAGATCTTATTAGTACCCGTATAATAATAACACTATAAAACAAATGTCTGCTGTGTTTAATTTAAACTGAAAGATGATTTGTGTCTGTCTAAAACTGTATTGCAGTCTCATTCCATTCATTTAAAGTCAACATGAAATCAAAATTGATGATTCTTATCTTTTTTAATGGAATAGTGCAGAATTTATCATAAATTATTTATCCATGCATATCTTTCTTTTTTTTAATGTGCCTTCATTATTTATCCATACATATCTTTCCTTCTTTTTTTTAAATTTCCCCCTTATATTCTTTAATCAAAATAACTTTAAAATAGCCCCTCCCTCTTGTTGCAACATCTCTTCTTCGATGATGCGTTTATGGGCGGGGCAACCTGTCACTCACACGAGATCCATCAATAGCAAACCACAACCATCCAATCAATTCCCAGTGGACAAAATCGAGTCCCGCTTTACATTTTTTCTTATTCAAGCCATTTCACTTGGATATATTGGTGCGTTCAAGTCGTAAAAATCATATCTACGAGTTAAACATGTGAACGCCACCACAAAGTCTTAAATACCAGTGGGAAACTGCAGGATTTTCTTTGAGCCCTGATCTAGATTAGATTAGATTGAGATTAGATTCGTTTATATATGATTAGAGCCCCGATCTAGATTAGAAACAAGGTGGAATACTACAATACATATGAATTTAGCAGTGACACTGTCAGGCTTTTTTATTTAGCCTACAACAAAATAAGCTAATTGCCTGCACTAGCATTTTCAAATAACAACATAAAATGTAACAATATAAAGTTTACAGTGGCTTTATAAATTGATTAAAAACATTTAAAAAGCAAAACACACCTGATGCACTTTCTTTGTTCTTCATTTTAAGAAGAGTTTAAAAACATTGCTGTATTTTTGGGTTGGCCTAGTTAATTAAGAGAAGGTACGCCGCCATCTTGCTCCGACGAAAGTGACTTGAATGCACCTGATGTCGACTTCCCAACTCGTAAATACGAACTTCCCAGGAGAATTTGAACACACCGAGTGATTGGGACTCTTTTCGCCATTGAGATGAATTGGAAAAAGTATCCAAATCAACCGGAATTTACCCTACCCAGACAGATATTGTCGCCCAAATCCGGCCCACATCTGGTACGTGTGGAACTATGTTGCTGTCTAGTTAGGGAAGAAAAGACTATCAATTTCACGAATTTAGAAATAGTTTTAATTACTTTACTTTTTTTTTTTTTTTTTACATATTAGGGTTTTAACTTGCTACATAAATAGGCCTACTTTATTGATACATAACCTTTTGTTTGTTTCAGTTTGCCTGTTTTGCCCTAGTATTTAAGAAAATGTGTTGATTATCATATCATATTCGAGAGAACAGCTAAATGTGGCGCTTTATTTATTTATTGTTTAATGTAGTAGGCTACAAACACTTTTAATATAGCCCTAGACATTGTAATGTGACATTTTAACCCGATCTCATAATAAAACGTAACTATTTTACGCTTTCGGGTGACTGAAACGTAGGCCTATACGTTTGAGGGTGTAAAGGTAACTTTGAAGATCCACCCTTAACCAGTAGGGTAAATACGAATTAGCCACCAATTCGCCAAAACGTAAAATAGTTACGAATTGCCATGTTGAGAGTGAGCTTGACATTAAAGAGATTCTAACACAACGGAGTCCGTTGAAGACGCGCCCAAATTTCACCTCTGAAGGACGGCCTCAAGTTTCCCGGTAACAATATCCCCTTGGATAACCCCGTGAGTTATCGCTTTGAGACACCGCGGGCAAATGCCTAAGGTGGCTTGGCGTGTGATGATGATAGGAACGGACTAATAAAGCACACCGGGTTCGCTGTCTGCCTCCGCATTGGCTACATTCTCATGTGTTGCTCCTGGCACTGTATGAATAATTAAAGCGCCGGTGTCTTCACTCTGCCATTCTCGTAAGCAGACTCGGAGTGTCGGCGAAAGAACAACCGCTTGTCCCGCAGAGGGAGAGGGGGTTCGCCACATCTTCCGGGCTGCATGGCCTCCACCCTCATTCTGTCAGATCTTCTTTGCTCTGAAATAAAAACATGAATTCACTTTCTCTCTCTCAGACATGCATGTCTCGCAAGCTCAAGTAGGCTAGGCTACTATAAAAACAAAGGTAGTCCTTTAAATAGCCATTTTAGAGTGTATTGCTTCGAACATTCTATCTAGAGTTTTTAGTGGAATTTAAACCCGTGAAAACGTTTTTGCTTGGTTTTTTAGAAATACTCCACTTATGCTAAATGATTCCTTCAGAAATTATAGGTTATTTTATATTACATTATGTCAACAAGGCCCAAAACAAAACGCCCCTTAGGATATAAAATAAGAAACTGAATGAAAATCATTCAGAGGCTATAGTTCCCTTGTGATTTCACTGAACTGTCGAGTTACTCCAATCCATTTCGAGTTATTCAGCGATATTCCGGATTATACGAAACAAATAGAAGCAGGTGTGTTCAGGTGATTATTAGAACATGAGTGTTTCATGGGTTCCAAATTATTCCAAACGAAATCCCTTTCGAATGTTCGATTGGGGAAAAGGTGACGCAACGCCTTATTGACGCAAAAGACTCATTCTTCGAACATTAACCTGAAACATGCCATAGGCTGTTCATTATGACACATGAGTTGCTGGCCTATAGGCCTCTACCTTTCAGTAGATCATCAATAATTCAGTCCCCACCACTGGCCACATGCCCCTGCTCTGTGCTCAACTTAGATTGGTTTACACCGTTGTTAGAGGGTTATGATATATGCATAAAAAAAAAGTATTACTGCTCTTAATTATTCATGAGTAAATGTAACCCTCCTTCATAATCCCATTGGTTTAACTGGACTGATGATTATTTTGGCAATTAGGAAAGATTATAATTTAGGCTGGGGAAAAAAGTACTATTAGTATAACTTTGTTACTCTACGTATTTAATTGCTTTGGACAAAAACTTAAAATAAAAGTACATTTTGAATAGGCGTTAGAACTTAATATTTAATACATGATAAAACGAATTTGTGCAACGTTACATTTGTCATGCAATTACCCAGTTATTACAACAACAACAACAAAAACAAAATAAAGAAAAATACCCGTGTATTGATGCTACATTTGAGCATTAGTTAGGCTATTTTATTTATATATGTAGCCGATGCATTTTCAAACCTTTGCGGGTGTTTTTTTTTTTTTTTTAACTAAGACGTTTAAATAAAATAAAACACCTTACACAATTATTTTTAACATTACATAAAAACGTGATTAATCATCATAATTGTGAACTGTTCGGATCTAAAATTAAAACGATGAATTTAGTCAAACTGAAACGTGTTATCTATATATCAAATGTATCAACCTTTTTACTTTTAATTTCACGCCGCGACTTAAATAATACTCGTCTTGTAAAACTTCCTCGATATGATATCTATCTATTTATAATTATCATTTTGTATACAGTTGGCTAAACATAAATCTACAACGACATTTAGCAGGACTTCACAATTACTTCTTGAAACATGACAGTGAACTGGAATGATCATCGTCTTACCTGAACAGCGACTCTTCCTCCTTCCCTTGAGCCTGTAAGAAGCGTTTCCTGACTAACAACTCTCCCTTCAGCTCTCTGCCTGTTTTATACCAATATACAATTAATATTGCATCGTCATTACTTAATAATTTCAAATCCCTCACTGCACAAAGCCGTGACAGACATTTATTATTAAGCGGTGGCTCAGGCTCATAAGTTGCCAACCAGAGTTAGAAAATAGGAAAAAAGACTTAAAGTTGGCTTTAATTTATTTTTTTGTTGTCTCCATAAATGTTCTTTAAATTGGGTGGCGATTGGTCTATATTATTTCATTAATGTTTAATCACAATTGAACTGAAGCTTATTAATAAAACATCACAAAGTCTTAAAAATTAATGATATTACAATGATTTTGACGCTATAGTTGCTTTCGTTGTGTAGCCTATAGCTAGTTTATGTAAGATGAAAATTGTGCAATCCAAGTGCGCATATACATTTCACATAATATGTGTATTATATCTTATAAAAAACGTGATATGAAACAAGACACGTTGTCTTTTTTTAAGTGTAGTTAATATAATAAAAAATAAAACGTCCACAGAGGTTTTGAAAAAAAGCAACAATTTATTAAATAACATTCAAAGTCACACATTGAAGTTGTAAAGTGAGAGTGATTGCAGTGGCTACATTTATGCAAATCAAATAGCAGCATTCTTTACACCATCAGTTTTTGCATATTAGGATCACTTCAACTGATGATCGAAAAAATATAAATATAAAATATATTTCGTGACAGTTTGTGAGAACATGTGATTTCCACCATTTATGCAGTCACATCGGACAAGACATTCAAACGAATATTACAAACGCTAGTACATCATTTTCAAAGGACATTTCATGTGATACTATAGTAACTTGTGCGCAAATTGTATAGTAATATAAATAAGTCTTTAAAAACCAAAAAACACACGTACACACTTCAAAATATAATTTCACGTGTGATAATACTGAAACAAAGGTTTTTTTAGTAGCCGTTCAGTTAATCTCCTGGAAAATGTATTCAAAGTTTTTTAAGGATTCAACAGTATTGTAGTGCTAAATGAATATTGATTTTGTTTTACTAAAAGAATAAATCATTTACATTAAGATGCCCATGTTTGCTTTATAACCATAACGCTGTGTAACCACACTCAGCTTCATAAAATAATTACACATTAAGTGCTGCATGTTTTTCATTAGTGTTACTTGCTCGTATAGCTAATACAAAGTAACATGAACTCTGTAAAGTAAGATCAATCAAATTAAAATAGGTCACAGTGTGCGAATTATTTAATGGCCTTTTGTGGGTTGATTGGGGGGTTGAGAAAATTCTGTCACTAGCTCTCGGGTTGAGGTTTCTCGACCTCGCACAAACCAATAAAAAATAAAGGTTCCAAAAGAGGAGGTTGCCATGGAATAACCATTTGTGGTTCCTTAAAGAACCTTTCAGTGAACAGTTCTTAATAGAAGCTTTTTTATAGTGTCATTTTAAAATTCTAAAGAACCTTTTTGTGTAATGGAAAGCTTCCATTGATTCTTCATGGAACCGTAGACGCCAATAAAGAATTATCCTGAGACACAAAAATACATACTTTTAAGATCCTTCACACAGAGACCGTTTGTTTAGACTGTTTTGTGAATGGGAGCCGAGCCTTTATTAGGGCTACAGACCCCCTGGAATAATTCGCACACTGTTTACATCAATTGGAGGCCGTATGAAATGTCTTTATGAAGGCTTATAACGATTAAGAGAAGATATTTAGATCCCTGTGGTGTTCCTAAAATGTCTCCTTTGCTCTAACAGCACTAGTGCACTGCTGAATATTTCATCCGTTTCTGTTTTTGCCGTTGATTGCAGAACCAAACCCGAACCACGTTCTTCTTTAGATCCAACTTCTCCGCGATTGCCGCGATTTTCTCCGACGACGGTCGCGGCTGGATGGCGAAATACGCCTCGAGCGATCGCTTCTCCGGAGCCGCGATGGATGTTCGCTTTCGTTTCCTCTCGTTCCCGTTAAAAAGCTCTGGTTTCCCGTTTTTCTCCCGGTAAGCGGCTTCAGCCTCCTCCAGCCAGGCTTGGAGGACGGGTTTGAGGGCGATCATGTTGTTGTGGGAAAGGGTCAGGGACTCGAACCTGCAGATGGTGCTTTGGCTCAGCGAGCCGACCCCCGGGATCTTCAGGTTGGCGAGGGCAGAGCCCACATCCGCCTGGGTCACCCCGAGCTTTATCCTCCGCTGCTTGAACCGCTCCGCGAACGCCTCCAGCTCTCTGGGATCGGACTCCACGTCGTTGACGCACGCCATCCCGTTGTGGACCGACAGGCTGTGCGGGTGGCCCATGGCCATGGCTTGGTGTAAGTGGCCCATTTGCAGGTGGTGCTGGTGGGCTTGAGTGGTCATCACCGACGGATCCGGCGGCGCACCCATGCCGCTGACCGATAAACTCGAGGAAATGTGGTCGAGCAGATCCCCCTCCAGGGTCTGGTGGCTGAGGTGGTGGTGGTGGTGATGGTGCGAGGGGAGGTTGGACGACGGGTGGGATATGGGCACTGTGGACGAAGAAGAGGTGCAGGGCACGCTGCTCATGGTATGGTAGGTGACGTCCGTCTTGAAAGGGTGACTCTTGCCGTGAGACACGAGGTCAGCCGCCGCCAGAGCTTCAGCGCGGGCCAGCAGACTCTCATCAAAGCCGCTGAATATATTGCCCTGGAGCTGCAAGGAAGAGCGCGCATATGGAAGTCAGTGGGGAATTGTGTCAACTCTGGATTAAAGAACATTCCCAAGCACCCTCCTCAAAGCACAGGTCATAAAAATTAATATGAAAGCAGCAGCTTTGCTTGGATAGGCATGTAGGTGAGAGAGAGAGGGAGTCAGAGGAAAGAAAGGAGAGGCTGGGGAGGGAGGGATGGAAGCTGGAGCAACTCAAAACACCTCAAAGTGACAGAATGGAGACGAATTTAGCGTGAGACGTACCTGCGGGGCAGGTAGGCACACCCGCCGCATGCCCTCGGAGCTCGGGTGCAGCGCAGGGTGCATGGAGAAGTGCTGCTTGCCGTTCATGGCCATCATCTTCGTTGCGCACCTTGCAGGTGAGTGGACCTGACATGGAGGCGACGCGGCGCTCTGGCTCGACGCTCCTCGTGTGTGCTGTTTCCATTGGCAGCGCCTCCCGGGCTCTCCCCCCCCCCACCTCCAACCTCACACCGCCCTCCCGCCTCCACCTGTTCCTGTGTTCAACTTACTGCTTAAGCTTCTGTACCACATGAAAAATGCTAGCCAGTATTTCAATACTTTACATCGGAGGCAACGGGATTATTAAAAAAAAAAAAAAAAAAAAACTTTATAATAATAAAATATATTTAAATTTTTAATTATTATTTTCTATTTATTTGACATGAAATAAAATATATTGTAATTGATTTTCGTCAATTTCGTGTTAATGTACTTTATTTTAAAACGTAAATGGAATTAATAATACAATGTTATTGTTAGCCATTATTATTATTTTCATTTCGTAATTATTAGTGTTCAAAAATCATTAAAAATGTTTTAATGCGTTATATGTATATATATATATATATATATATATATATATTACAATAATCATGTTTTTTCCAAATTCTAAAATGAAAAACTGTAGATTTAGACGGTTTGTTCTTAGTTCTTGTTCTTATAGAACAATATAGAATTATAGAAATTGTAATCTGTAAATTATATATTACATAATAAATAATGATTAGGTAATTCTTGGTTTTGTATTGTCAATATCGTATCTCCTGATCTCTATAATCTCAGAGTATCAAATATAATGAATAATCAAATAATTAAATTACATGTTAGCTTAAATTATTTCCATTTATTGTGATGTCATCAGAATAGGCTTATGCTGTGTAAAATGGGTAACACTTTACAGTAAGGTTTCATTAACTACTTTAGTTAACATGAACAAAACTTATACAGCATTTATTAATCTTTGTTCATTTCAATATTTACTAATACATTATTAAAAGCAAATGTATTTGGTAACATTAGTTAATGCACCGTTAAAACAAACAATGAACAGCTGGATTTTTATTAACTCACAATGAGCAGTACATTTGTTACTAATCTTTATTAATGTTAGTAAATGCATAAATAATGTTAACATATTGTAAATATTTAGTGTGTTAGTAAAATACTAAATTAATACAGTGCCAAAAATCCCCATATGATCACATTAGCGTGGAAGGAAAGTCTATGCACGAACTTTCACCTTGGCTGACCCCTAATGTTCACTGGCTGTGGAGAGCTGCTCTCACCTGCCCTGTCACGGCTTGAGCCATAAGACACAAAAACACTTTAACAGCTTTATTAAATATGGAGATTCATGAAGCTAAAGCTGGTTGCTATTTGTGAATTATAATAGACGAAATAAAATACAAAAGTTGCACTAGCAAAACAAACAAAAAATCTTTAGAATCATTTTTTGATGAAATCCTTTTATATGAGCACCACTGAATTCCCCAGCATTGGTTTGGTGAAAAAATGAATGGCCACTGGAAGTAAACACCTGTTCTTCTTCCGTGGCGACTATGCCGGTGGCTGCAGAAAGAGAAGCCAGGCAGTGCAGTGACACAGATGCACCATCCGATCCCATCCACCTCTCCTGTTCCCCCAGACGCTCAATTATTTATCTGCTATGTGGCGGGCATCCATTACCTCTCTGGCATTTTCTCATTCATTACGCAGATTAACAGTGCATACTCTCTTTTTTTTTTTTTTAAGTCTTGGCAAAATTGTAAACAGTCTTGTTGTGCCAACTGTGTCATGATATTCCCTAATCTTGCTTATGATACCTTCTATGATAAAGTCATGTCCCTATCCTTGTGAGATAAAGTTTCAAGTCATGAATATTTTACAAGCATAACCTAAAAATGCCCCATTCATAGCCCATCAGTTCATCTTGATATACATGAACGGTTACTTTTTCCGCAAAGTGTTTGTGTAATCTTAAATTGAGCGTCAAAATAAATTGAATGTATTGTTTATTCTTTTCTATTTGTGGTAAAAAGCTTTTTTGAGAATCTAAATATGAAAAACTATATACATACACATTTAGCCATGTTGCATTTCCAGGGCACTTGAGATTTGCCTTTCTGTTGGTTTAGTTGAATTAATGTCCATAATTAAGTGTTTTATTATTTGACAAGAAAAAGAGTAGGCTACCTTTGTAATATATATATATATGGTGTAGTATTAATACTCTTGTTTACTAGACATATATACAAGATATAATGACCTAATGGCGATTAGGATTTGAGCGAGTTTGACAAGGGCCAAATTGTGGGGTGTTGCCGGTCTGCAGTGGTCAGGATCTATCAAAAGTGCTCCAAGGAAGGAACAGTGGAGAACCGGCGACAGGGTCATGGGCGGCCAAGGCTCATTGATGCACGTGTGGAATGAAGGCTGGCTTGTGTGGTCTGATCAAACAGACAAGCTACTGGAGCTCAAATTGCTCAAGAAGTTAATGCTGGTTCTGATAGAAAGGTGTCAGAATACACAGTGCATCACAGTTTGTTGCATATGGAGCTGCAGAGCCGCCGACTAGTCAGGGTGCCCATGCTGACCCCTGTCCAACGCCGAAAATGCTAACAGTGGGCACGTGAGAATCAGAACTGGACCACGGAGCAATGGAAGGTGGCCTGGTCTGATAAAACACATTTCTTTTACATCACGTGGATGGCCAGGTGCGTGTGCGTTGCTTACCTGGGGAACACATGGCACCTGGATTGCACTATGGGAAGAAGGCAAGCCGGCGGAGGCAGTGTGATGCTTTGGGCAATGTTCTGCTGGGAAGCCTTGGGTCCTGCCATCCATGTGGATGTTACTTTGACACGTACCACCTCCTTAAGCATTGTTGCAGACCATGTACACCCTTTCATGGAAACAGTATTCCCTGGTGGCTGTGGCTCTTTCAGCAGGATAATACGCCCTGCCGCTAAGCAAAAATGGTTCAGGAATGGTTTGAGGACTTGGCCTCTAAATTCCCTAGATCTCAATCCAATGGAGCATCTGTGGAATGTGCTGGACAAACAAGTCCGATCCAAGGAGGCCCCACCTCACAACCTCAGGACTTAAAGGATCTGCTGCTAACATCTTGGTGCCAGATACCACAGCACACCTTCAGGGGTCTAGTGGAGTCCATGCCTCGATGGGTCAGCGCTGATTTGGCAGCAAAAGGGGGACCAACACAATATTAAGAAGGTGGTCATAATGTTATGACTGATCAGTGTTTATATATTAAACAACCAGTGATTTCCCAGAGGTTAGCCTTTTTTTGTGCTCTAAAGTAAATTTTTCTTGATGGCTGCAACAACAAACTTCCACCTTCACGCTAATCAAAAGCCTTTGCTACTTTTCTCTGTGTACCAATGACCTGACATGCATGCGTGAATGACGTATGAAAACAGTCCAACAACTCTAAAATATGAATCATTATTATAGGTTTCTCAATGTGTATCAAGGTAAAGAAAACATACAGGAAGCCATTTTGTTGTAATGTGATAAAACAATAAACAAGGTAATTATATGACAGACTGAAACATAGAGTTGGCCAATGTCCGGCCCACTGGTACGTGTTGAATGCTTATGTACCAGATCTGGCCCGGCACTATCCTGCTGTCTGGGATATACACTCACCTAAAGGATTATTAGGAACACCTGTTCAATTTCTCATTAATGCAATTATCTAATCAACCAATCACATGGCAGTTGCTTCAATGCATTTAGGGGTGTGGTCCTGGTCAAGACAATCTCCTGAACTCCAAACTTAATGTCAGAATGGGAAAGAAAGGTGATTTAAGCAATTTTGAGCGTGGCATGGTTGTTGGTGCCAGACGGGCCGGTCTGAGTATTTCACAATCTGCTCAGTTACTGGGATTTTCACGCACAACCATTTCTAGGGTTTACAAAGAATGGTGTAAAAAGGGAAAAACATCCAGTATGCGGCAGTCCTGTGGGCGAAAATGCCTTGTTGATGCTAGAGGTCAGAGGAGAATGGGCCGACTGATTCAAGCTGATAGAAGAGCAAATTTGACTGAAATAACCACTCGTTACAACCGAGGTATGCAGCAAAGCATTTGTGAAGCCACAACACACACAACCTTGAGGCGGATGGGCTACAACAGCAGAAGACCCCACCGGGTACCACTCATCTCCACTACAAATAGGAAAAAGAGGCTACAATTTGCACGAGCTCACCAAAATTGGACAGTTGAAGACTGGAAAAATGTTGCCTGGTCTGATGAGTCTCGATTTCTGTTGAGACATTCAGATGGTAGAGTCAGAATTTGGCGTAAACAGAATGAGAACATGGATCCATCATGCCTTGTTACCACTGTGCAGGCTGGTGGTGGTGGTGTAATGGTGTGGGGGATGTTTTCTTGGCACACTTTAGGCCCCTTAGTGCCAATTGGGCATCGTTTAAATGCCACGGCCTACCTGAGCATTGTTTCTGACCATGTCCATCCCTTTATGACCACCATGTACCCATCCTCTGATGGCTACTTCCAGCAGGATAATGCACCATGTCACAAAGCTCGAATCATTTCAAATTGGTTTCTTGAACATGACAATGAGTTCACTGAACTAAAATGGCCCCCACAGTCACCAGATCTCAACCCAATAGAGCATCTTTGGGATGTGGTGGAACGGGAGCTTCGTGCCCTGGATGTGCATCCCACAAATCTCCATCTATATTGGGACACTCCTCCAAATCATTGAATTCAGGTGTTCCAATCACTTCCATGGCCAAAGCTGTATAAAATCAAGCATTAGGCATGCAGACGCTTCTACAAACATTTGTGAAAGAATGGGTCGCTCTCTTGTCTGGCTATCACCAGACTAAGCTCAATCTTTTAAGATTGAACATTGGTCTGGAGAGTCTGCTCTGTATTTTCTACCGCACAAGAGGAGTGATCAACGGGCATAGTTCAAATGACGCTGTACGAAATTGGATAGTCCTTCAATCAATCAGACCAACGTTCCATTGCTTCTCTATCTGTCATTGTGTTAAACCTGCCAATAGAGCGCCATGTGGATAAGCCGGTTTGTGATTGGTCCCGGCAAATTTGTAACAGAAGCATGATAAAAAATATGTACAGGTTTCCAGCCTGAGCTGCAGGGCGAAATCAAATCGCCAGCATATCGGGCTGTAAATCCATTCGTGAAATTTCCTCAGCAAGACCAAGGCATTTTGGACAATTTCATGCTCCCAACTTTGTGGGAACAGTTTGGGGATGATTCCTTCCTGTTCCAACATGACTGCATTCCAGTGCACAAAGCGTCGGTCCATAAAGGCATGGATGAGTGAGTTTGGTGTGGAGGAACTTGACTGTCCTGACCTCAACCCGATAGAACACCTTTGGGATGAATTAGAGCGGAGACTGTGAGCCAGGCCTTCTCGTCCAACATCAGTGTCTGACCTCACAAATGCGCTTCTAGAAGAATGGTCAAAAATTCCCATAAACACACTCCTAAACCTTGCGGAAAGCCTTCCCAGAAGAGTTGAAGCTGTTATAGCTGCAAAGAGTGGGCCGACTCCATATTAAACCCTACAGATTAAGAATGGGATGTCATTAAAGTTCAAGTGCATGTAAAGGCAGGCATCCCAAAACTTTTGGCAATATAGTGTATTTCGAATATTCAGAGTTTGCAAGTTGTAATTACGAGTTCTACGATAAAAGTGAATGCTTGGTACAAGTCGAATCTCAGATAAGGCTACTTACAAATTGTAGTGGGTTACTAATTCCAAATTACATGACAAAAATTGTAGTTAGTTTTGACATATCTTTTTAACAAAAAGAAAATATATTAGGTCGAAGAGGTTACATTAAATGCCTATTAACTGTAGGCACTAGTATGCATACAAAATGCAAAATATAAACAAAAAAGTTAGGGAATCTCTGCACTGCATGCAAATATGAAATGACGTGAATTTGTACTAATGTGTTTGAAAGACAAAAGCCTTCCAAAGACAGTAATGCATGATTAACCCTCTGGGGCTCTTCGGTCATTTCTGACCCGAATGTTAAAAATCGTAGCTTCATCGGAATGGTCCGAAACTTGGTGACTTTATTGGTACTTGGTATATGAACACCAAAACATTTTTTTCTTTTGTGCATACAATCTACAAATCAGTCAGGATGCAGAAAAAAAGGACTCAACAGTGAAGGGGTGAATCTCTAAAACATCAAGAGTGCAAAACAGACAAAGAAACTCTCACACACACACACACACACACAAAAACACAATTAGCTTTTGGAATGGCATGCGTTAATTTGTGTGTGCATGTGTTTTTGTGTATATAAGTGTGTGTGTGAGTTTTTGTCTGTTTTGCACTCTTGATGTTTTAGAGATTCACCCCTTTCCTTTTTTTCTGCATCCTGGCTGATTTGTAGATTGTATGCACAAAAAAACGAATTTCCTATGGGGGTCATTTTTGACCCGAACGTCCTGAGTGTGACTATTTTTTTTTACGACCACTTAGACTTTTCAAATCCTGTCCCCAATTCTTTTGGGTGTTAATATACCAAGTACCAATAAAGTCACCAAGTTTCGGACCATTCTGATGAAGCTACGATTTTTAACATTGTTTTATAAAACGCAAGATCCACTATAGTGGTAAAAATGTGCTATTGCATATTGCTATTGGCACCGATCTCATTTAAAAAATTGCTTTCATGAGGCCTAGGCTTGACTCTAAAATGAAATACAGCTTTAATAAAAAAAAAAATTATATATATATATATATATATATATTTTTTTTTTTATTTATTTTTTTTTTTTTTTTATTATTATATTCAATGGGAAAAAATAGGTCATAATTATTGCATAAATATTAATTATAAATCATAAAATGTTCTCAAAACACCAAAAAAGAAAATAAAAAATATTATTGAACAAAAATATATTTCATTGATTTTACTCAAATATTTTTGAAAACAGTCCAAGGTCCTGAGTGTGACCCATAAATGAAGAACCCCAGAGGGTAAAATGACTCACTGAGTGATAATTCATATAATAATTAATGTGTTCATCAGTTGATCGGGGGCCCGTTTCAAAAAGGAAGTTAAGTGAAAACTGTTAAAGTATGTTAAACCAGAGAAAGCAGGGTAAATCAAGCCCGTGTCTGAAAGAGAGCTAACTTATACGCAGAGTCAGTCTACTCAGAGTTGATTGAACTACCTCAATTCAGCTGTTCTGAAACCCAAAACTCAGAGTTTCCCATCTCAGGGTAAGTCAACTCAGAGTTCAAGTTTAAACTCAGAGTTGGTTGAACCTCCTTATTGAAACAGGCCCCTGATATGCAATGTTGAGAAAACACTTCTTAAAAGTGAAATGATGTATTGTAAATCCAGTGGTCAAATGCTGTGTGGATCTCAGTGTTCAGAAACTAGTGGCTGTTCTGTGTGTCCACAAATCTGGAAGACCTTTGAACGTATAAGCATGAGACATTTATAGAAAGGAACATTTTAAAAACAATCAATTAATTATGAATCTATTATGTAATTATCTAATTACAAGTTCTTAATTTTTGGAATCTCATTATGTAATCCAGATTAAATGTAATCAGCACTGTTTGTTACGTTTAGGTGTGTGTTACTTGAAAGACAAAAAATACTTGTTACATTTAAAAGTAATTATTATGATGAGTACAAGGAAATTGTTTTACTTACTTGCTTAATAATATTATTTTGTTAACACTTTACAATAAGGTTCCATTATTAAATGTAAGTTAATGCATTAGCTAACATTATAAAATGGTTTGTTCCAGTCCTTGATTCTGATTGGTCAATAGCTGTGTTTTATTCATGAGAAATCACATTAAATGCCTATACAAAATATAAAAATGTTCTAAACATATTTTTCTAACATTATTCTCATATCTGTTTTACAGAGGACAAGTTATAGAAAAAAAAATAGCTTGGAACCTAACAATTGACTGGTATACTGAATATACAGGTGCTGGTCATATAATTAGAATTTCATCAAAATGTTGATTTATTTCACTAATTCCATTCAAAAAGAGAAACTTGTATATTATATTTATTCATTACACACAGACTGATATATTTCAAATGTTTATTTCTTTAAATTTTGATGATTATAACTGACAGCTAAGTAAAATATCTCAGAAAATTAGAATATTACTTAAGACCAATACAAAGAAAGGGTTTTTAGAAATCTTGGCCGACTGAAAAGTATGAACAGGAAAAATATGAGCATGTACAGCACTCAATACTTAGTTGGGGCTCCTTTTGCCTGAATTACTGCAGCAATGCGACGTGGCATGAAGTCGATCAGTCTGTGGCACTGCTCAGGTGTTATGAGAGCCCAGGTTGCTCTGATAGTGGCCTTCAGCTCTTCTGCTTTGTTGGGTCTGGCATATCGCATCTTCCTCTTCACAATACCCCATAGATTTTCTGTGGGGTTAAGGTCAGGTGAGTTTGCTGGCCAATTAAGAACAGGGATACCATGGTCCTTAAACCAGGTACTGGTTGCTTTGGCACTGTGTGCAGAAAATGAAATCTGCATCTCCATAAAGTTGGTCAGCAGCAGGAAGCATGAAGTGCTCTAAACCTCCTAGTATACGGCTGCGTTGACCTTGGACCTCAGAAAACACAGTGGACCAACACCAGCAGATGACATGGCACCCCAAACCATCACTGACTGTAGAAACTTTACAGTGGACCTCAAGCAATGGGGATTGTGTGCCTCTCCTCTCTTCCTCAAGACTCTGGGACCCTGATTTCCAAAAGAAATGCAAAATTGACTTTCATCTGAGAACATAACTTTGGACCACTCACCAGCAGTCCAGTCCTTTTTGTCTTTAGCCCAGGCGAGACGCTTCTGATGCTGTCTGTTGTTCAAGAGTGGCTTGACACAAGGAATGCGACAGCTGAAACCCATGTCTTACATACGTCTGTGCGTAGTGGTTCTTGAAGCACTGACTCCAGTTGCAGTCCACTCTTTGTGAATCTCCCCCACATGTTTGAAAGGGTTTTGTTTCACAATCCTCTCCAGGGTGCGGTTATCCCTATTGCTTGTACACTTTTTTCTACCACAATTTTTTTCCTTCCCTTTGCCTCTCTATTAATGTGCTTGGACACAGAGCTCTGTGAACAGCCAGCCTCTTTTGCAATTACCTTTTGTGTCTTGCCCTCCTTGTGCAAGGTGTCTATGGTCGTCTTTTGGACAACTGTCAAGTCAGCAGTCTTCCCCATGATTGTGTAGCCTACAGAACTAGACTGAGAGACCATTTAAAGGCCTTTGCAGGTGTTTTAAGTTAATTAGCTGTTTAGAGTGTGGCACCAGGTGTCTTCAATATTTAACCTTTTCACAATATTCTAATTTTCTGAGATACTGAATTTGGGATTTTCCTTAGTTGTCTGTTATAATCATCAAAACTAAAATAAATAAACATTTGAAATATATCCGTCTGTGTGTAATGAATGAATATAATATACAAGATTCACTTTTTGAATGGAATTAGTGAAATATATAAACTTTTTGATGATATTCTAATTATATGACCAGCACCTGTATATATATATATATATATATATATATATATATATATATATATATATATATATATATATATATATATATATATATATATATATATATATATATATATATATATATATATATATATATCCAACATTTCTTGGTTTCATTTTCTTCTTACCTGAGTCCTCTACATAGGGCATATAAAATATTAATAATTAAAAATAAATAAATAAAATCTATGGGTCTCAGGAAGATATGGGAGACGTTGATGTGTGCAAGTGTCTGTGTGGAAGTTCTTCCAGTCCCAGGGTTACAGGTGCTGTAGATGCTCAGTGTGATTGTGCTAAACTCCTGACTTCTAACATAATTTAACTGCTTGACAAAAATGGCATTAATGACGCAGCTTCACGTACTTCTGTAATTTATTTGCGTAAAATGATTTTAACGCGCTAAGGACTTTAAATTAATCGCATGCGTTAACGCATTAATGGTGACAGGCCTAATATATATATTCACCCTAAAGGAGGGAACGGAGACGTTACGTCGATACTGACGTTAACGAGCCAATGGATATTGGCCAGTGAGACTTGCATGCCGAGCCACCTCCCACTCCCCTACCAACACATTACCTGTTCATACTAAACACACGTGAAGAAGACAGCTCAGTCCACAGCTCTGCAGTTGTCTGCCAGAGAGGCACTGCACGCCAACGCCCAGGAGGAAGCAACACATCGAGTGGAGTGAGCCCTCATTCTGAGGTGAAGCCCTCCTTCCGAGATGAATTGCGCGAATGAGACACACCAATGCAAGGGCTGGGTCTGCCTCCTCTGGGGGCAATGCTTGCAAGTTCAACACCTCGTCTTTAAAAGGCATGGTGGGAACTTTGGGCACATATCCGGGCCAGGGGCCTAAGAATCACGTGAACTCAAGGCACGATTCGCTGACCAAAAATGCGGGCAGGTCCCCCACCCTCTTGAAGGAAATGTCTTTAGAGACAGGATCTTAAGTCCAACTGACTCAATGGGAGCTCTCTGTACACCAAAAAAGGACCCAAAAGGCCCAACCATCAAGACCTGCTCCTCGTTCTCCCTGACCTTGCACAGTGTCTGTGTGAGCAGGCTCACTGGGAGGAAAGCATACTTACGTAGGCCTTGTGGCCAGCTGTGTGCCAGTGCATCCGTGCTGAGGGTCCCCTCGGACAGGGAATAGAACAACTGGCAGTGGGAGGACTCCTTGGAGGCCAACAGGTCTACTGTGCATCCCCTGAATCAACTCCAGATCAGCTGGACACCTGGGGGTGTTGTCTCCATTCTCACGGGTGCATGAGCTGTTATGAGAGCACATCGGCCTCACGATTGAGCTTGCCGGGGATGAGAACAGCTCGAAGCAACTTGAGCCACTGCTGACTCCAGAGAACTCCACTACATGCTCCATGTGAGTGGCACCCGAGGATCACCAGGGTAGTAATAGACGTACTGGGGGAGTAGCGAGGACCGCTGGAGAAGAATAGTGTCGCGAAGTAGAGGCAGTGAGTGTGGTGTGACACTTACCTGGCTCTGTAGGACTGGAAGCAGCATGTCCTCGAAATGCAAACTCCCTGCCTGTGGTCACAGAAGGGGTGGCTGGGAGGGAGGAAGCGGGCGTTGCTCACTGCCAGAGCACGCCCAGTATGGTTCAGAGGCTGAAGACACTGCTCTTTTATTGAGAAAGTGAGTACCCACCGAAATAAAATGAAACTCAAACAAACAAAAATAAAATTAAACTGAAGATCCTCCACCCAGCCTTCTCCAGGGGTAGGAGTGGTACATTCACCATCTCCTGGTTCAGAGGGCCGCTCAGATGGACGCATCAAGGGTTTATGGGCTGTGTTGCCTTCTTGATGGCGCGGCCGGGATGATGACTCTGGTCAAGCTGGCTTGTGTAGAAAGTGGACTTTGTCGACGTCCTTCATCTCAGCCAGGTCCAACCAGAGATGGCGCTCCTGGACCACCAAGGTGGACATCGTCTTGTACCATGACTCTGTTGCACAGAGGGCAAGGTCAGTTGCCGTGCACAGTTCCTGCATCAACCCTGGCTCAGAACTTCCCTCGTGCAGCTTTTTGAGAGCTTTTTCCTGATTGACCTGCAGCATGGCCATGGCATGTAGGGCAGTGGCGGCCTGTCCAGCGGCACTGTAAGCCTTAGCAGCCAGGACTGCTTTTATCTCACATATCTTGAACAGGATATGCAGGTCATTACCCCAGGTGGCAACACTTTGTGGGCATAAATGGACCGCAACTGAACGCCCCACCTGTGGAATCTCCACATAACGCTTGGCAGCTCCGCCATCGAGGGTAGTAAGAGTGGAGGAGGCTGCAGAGCAGCTTTGAGCATTAAAAGGTGCCTTCCACGACTTCTGAACCTCCTCATGCACTTCCGGGAAGGCGGAACGATTCAGAGTGAGCAGTCACCCCAGAGGTGGGAAACTTAGCATCGTCATCTTCTCTAGGGGACAATAACCTACTCTCCGATGCAGCGATCCAGTGCATACAGAAGCACACAACGACAGAAAGACATCTTTATAAAGACGCTCGCCGCTTGCTCTTCCAGGACATCTGCTCTCACACATCGAAGCGCTGAAGGGGTGAAACGCTGCACTTCTCTGTGCACTGCTCTCTCACGAAGCGAATCACAGCTGGATCCGCCCTTACACCGGCAGGAGAGATCTCCTCAGGAATTGTGTTTCTTCACAACAGGAATCCACTTCAGGTGAAAGATGACTTGAATGAGTGATCACTGTTCACAACCACTTTCTCCGAAATAAAGTATGAATGAGTGAGTGCGAGCCGGCCTTACATACACATATGAGTTACCACTTGAAGGTGATTGGGCTCCCAGGCGAGACCCCAATATGTCCGTATTGGCGTAACGTCGAACATGACTGACTGAATGGGAACTATTTTTTAGCAAAAGGATAGCATTTAATGAATTTACTTCGAAAAATAAAATAATATACATTTTGGGTTTTAATACTTATATTGTGTGTTAACCGTTTTATAAAAGAAAGGTACTCAAGGTTGATAAACCAGATTAAAGAGTCTTGATGTAGTTGAACAATGAAATAACATTTAATAAACACTATAGAAACCAAACAGAGATACATACCAGCACGAAACATTAACTCAAGACAAAGAACAGACAAAGATTTAAATAAACAAAATGACAAGGGGCTGAATGAAGGACACGTGTAGGTGGTTAGTCGACATGGTAACAAACAAAGGTAACAATGGGAACAGGAACTAAAATCACAGGAACTGAATGCCGAAAAATAAAGACAAAAGAACATCAAAATAAAAGTCCTTGTACACAGAGACTCGTGCCAATGTGATAAGGGCCCACAGCGGCCATTGTAAGTCCACAAGACCAAAAGTGCACATGAAGTGTGCCATTTGGGACAGGGCCTAGGTAATGCTTTAGAAGCATTTTTCATTCTTTTTTTTATGTGAACTACATTAGTAGCTAAATTCAATGTTAACAAATGGAACCTTATTGTAAAGTGTCTCTGTTAAATTTAATTGATGATTACACAATTTCACATTTAAAGTAATTAAACAAACCTTTTTTAATAAACATATGTAACAAAAATGGAAACAAAAATTACAGGTGCATATGGACAGACATCCATATTTGAAATTGACCCTATAATATTTGCATTTTGTTATTATTGGTGAATTTTTACATAAAAGGAAATAAGAAAATAACATTAAAACGACTTTTTTGGTTTATTGAAAATACAATAATACTTGTTTTTTCATTCTCATTGATCCTACTGTTTTTAGTTTGGTTATTATATGTGAATGTAACTTACAGTGCAAACTAATGCATAATTGTTTTTAAAAGCAGAAACAAAAACCAAGTCATGGTAATCTGTAGGTACTGCAGACGAACCAAACAAACATGTGTTAAACAAACCAAACAGACGAAAACCAAATGGTGACTATGTGTCACTGGGCCTTGACAGCCAAATCACCTGACTGATGCTTCTGTATCATCAGGTCTCACATTGCATGCACGGAAAGATCCGCCTCATCGTGACTTCACAAGTCTCTAACTCTGATAGCTGTGCATCTGCCCACATCATCTCAAAGCCTCCCATTGTCATCTAAAAAATAAAATAACACACAGATTTATTATTTAACGGCTGCGATGGTATTTGCGGGCTTGTCATCAGCCGGCAACAACATGGCAGTGATTTCAGGCGACATGATTTATTGATTTGGTTTTGGTGAGATGTGACAGGAGTTTGCTCTTCTGCAGGCATTATAGCTGTGATCTGCGAAATGACCTCGCCGTTGTCGTCAGTATGTTTGCTCCATCCATTTCCATTCGTATCCAGGCTCCAAGCAGGCTCTGAGTGCTTGTCGCTCCAGCAGCAAGGGATGAGAGAATGACGAGCGGGTAAAGCTGGTGGTTGACGTGCCGTCCCGCGGGGCAATCAACACTGCTTGCATTAAATCAAATAGACTCTGAGTGTTTTTCACTTGGCTTCCCAAAGTAAGGGATGGCTGTGCATTATTCATGAGCATTTGAATATGTCAAAGCCACTGAAGCCAAATTAACTTTTACACTGTGTTGAAAGTTTGGATAAGATGGGCGGGATTTGTTGCACAAATATAAGGCCTCGCCACAAAACTCAAGGTTATGAGCGGCAGCGGAATAAAAACATTGCTCCAACAACAAACCTATCATTTGATTTTAGTGGTAGTTAATGGTTTTTGTTTTGTTGTTTTTTTGTTGTTTCACATTAAGCAAAAGCATTAAGTGGCTATAATGAACAAATGTTACATGCATTACTAAATACATTAGATGGTTCAGCATCATTCATTAAAATGTGTCCAATATCATGGAAAATGTACACAATAGGTATTGAAATGTGTAATTAGCTGGGCTCCAAAAATATTTTGCACCCTATGAGCAAAAATGACAGTTTGTATTAGCTATTTCTTATCTTAGTTCTTCATTCCAAATAATTACCTTTAATTAGTCAAATAGGTGAAAGAAAACTTTTTCTGGAATATTACACCATTATTGGCACCCCTTTATTTAATACTTTGTGCAACAGCTCTGGATCTTCTCCTATAATGCGTAATAAGGTTGATGAACATATGGCAAGAGATCTGAGACCATGCCATCATCCAGAATCTCTCCAGATCCTTCAGATTCACATATTTATGCTTGTGGACTTTCTTCTTCAGCTCATCCCACAGGTTTTTGATGGTGTTTGGGTCAGGGGATTGTTATGTCAATGGCAAAAACCTTCATTCTGTGGTCATTGGACTGTTCTGTTGTTAATTTTGAGATGTGCTTTGGGTCATTATCATGCTGAAAGATTCAACCACAGCCCAGTTTAAGCTTCCTGACAGGGTCAGTCAAGTGTTCAAATGATCCTCCTTAGTGTGCGTGGGGCGAATATAGACACACATCCACTGCAGGTAGATTGTCACCATCTCCAGTTGATTTAAACTTCTTAAAGGTCCCATGGCATTGCATTTTTCTATTATTTTATAATGTTTCCTGAGGTGTACCTATATTGTTAGTATGATTTTTACATCAAAAAATGTCATAATTTAGAAATAAAAGGCATTTTTTTATACTGTTATTACCCCTCTGGGTGAATGCCCTGTTTCAAGGGGCGTGTCTGCTGCAAGACTTCAGTGAAAACACCCACTGTTGTGATTGGCTGACATCTTTGCATTTGAAATGAGTGTTAGATTATGTTGCGGAGGGGGCGTGGTTTAGCGAGGCACTGCATGCATTAGAGAGAGACTGACTGCCACTCGTAAACCAGAGACGGAGAGCTGGAGGAAGTTTTATTGTACTGAGTTGTTGAGAGCGCTGTGCTGTTAGCGCAGGCTTATTTTGTTTGTATCTGAGAGTTCTGAATAAACAGTCCCAGTCACGTCGACTCTGTCTTCTTCCACCTTATTCTACAAACTTTGTAACACATGTAATGTACCATTACAGCCGTCGAGATGAACGAATCGTCAAAGTGTGGATTATAACATTATTTTATGATCTATTCCTATCACATGAAAGGCTGCAGTGATGAGCACTGAGTAGACAGACAGTCTGTTGATCGCGTGAATGCAGTGATCTCATCATTGCAATGCGTTCTCTCTCACAAAATGCTTTCACCACAACTAACAGCAAACAGGACATCGAAATGAATACAGTAAGAGCTTCGCTGTGCTGCATAACAGCGTCATTAATTATAATGGTGGTCTTTTGTGCAGATACACTCGCACCGTGTGATTGACAGCTCCAGATATTATAAAGAGTGTCCTTTGATCGCTCTCTGTAGTTTAATCACTTAAAAAAACTGATTTGTTTCATGCTACTAACAGAAACGATAGTTTTAGTCACTGGCTTGATTCACTGATGCATTATGCTTAGGGCATCAAGATGGCGATCATTAAACGATCTAGAAAGAAAGTCTGTGTGAACTTGAATGATTAGCTACACATCAGAAATCACTGATCACAGATCAGGCATTAATGAACACTGTTACTCACTGTTTGTCGCGGTGCTGTCGAATCCATATCGTAAATTCTGTTTGTAAAGCCTGTGCTGACATAAACTGAATCCATTTTCTCCGAATGCTCTGGGCGGGCAAAGCAGAGGAAGGGGAGGTAACCTTTCCTGGTATGACGTCATAACAGGAAAATTCCAGATCAGTTCTTCTGAGCAGTCATTTTCTCAAAGACAGAGAAAGACAGCCAGAACTCGGTTTACACCCATCAACATTTTTAGCCACTAGGGGGCAATATTCAGGCTAGGGGAACTCATATTAATGTTAAAAAACCTCATAAAATGAAATTTTCATGCCATGGGACCTTTAATTATTGGCCACATAGTGGAAACGAGTATTCCAACAACTCACTGATCTTGACTGATCTGAGCCATTTCATGATTTGTGCAGCTCAACATCATTACTGTATTCTCTGGTCTTTCCCATAGTGATTGATGACTGTAGGAATTTGGCCTGTGTGTCACTTCATATTTAAACAGGAATTCATGACTTATCACTTAAAGGGATAGTTCACCAAAAAAAAGGAAATTCTGTCATTAATTACTCACCCTCATGTCGTTCCAAACCTGTAAGACTTTCGTTCATCTTCAGAACAGAAATTATCTTTTTGATGAAATCTGAGAGCTTTCTGTCCCTCCACTGACAGCTAAACAACTACCACTTTGACGCTTCAAAACCTTCATAATTTAATGAACAGATTTAATTTAGGCTTTTATTCAGATTTAAACATTGAATGAACTTCATTGGTTCTTGCTGAACCTCAAACGTGCTGCGTAACACGAGAATGAACCTCATTGGTTCTTGAGGAAGCTCAAACATGCTGCGTAACACAAGAATGAATCTCATTGGTTCTTGCTGAAGCTCAAACGTTCTGCGTAACACGATAATGAACCTCATTGGTTCTTGCTGAAGCTCAAACGTGCTGTGTAACACAAGAATGAACCTCATTGGTTCTTGCGGAAGCTCAAACGTTCTGTGTAACATGAGAATGAATCTCATTGGTTCTTGCTGAAGCTCAAACGTTCTGCGTAACACAAGAATGAATCTCATTGGTTCTTGCTGAAGCTCAAACGTCCTGCGTAACACGAGAATGAATCTCATTGGTTCTTGCTGAAGCTCAAACGTGCTGCGTAACACAAGAATGAATCTCATTGGTTCTTGAGAAACTCAAACGTGCTGCGTAACACGAGAATGAACCTCATTGGTTCTTGCTGAAGCTCAAACGTGCTGCGTAAACCGAGAATGAATGTCATTGGTTCTTGCTGAAGCTCAAACGTTCTGCGTAACACGAGAATGAATCTCATTGGTTCTTGCTGAAGCTCAAACGTGCTGCGTAACACGAGAATGAACCTCATTGGTTCTTGCATGTCAAGTGAACATGCTTGAGCTTCCGTTTACCACAACTGATGTGTGAGTTGATGAATGTTTATGTGAATAAAAGCCTAAATTAAATCTGTTTATCATATAATGAAATTTTCTCTTCAGAAAATGCGGACTAAACCACTCAATTCATATGGATTAGTTTTACCATCTCTTTATGACCTTCAAAAGTCAGTGTCAAAGTGTTAATATCGTAGCTGTCAACGGAGGGACAGAAATCGCTCAGATTTCATCAAAATATATTCATTTATGCTCCAAAGATGAACTAAAGTCTTATGGGTTTGGAACGTCATGAGGTTGAATAATTAATGACAGAATTGTCATTTTTGAGTAAACTATCCCTTTACATGTTCCTAATCACGAAGGTGAACTTAAAAACATATCTCATGAATCTGAATAGACTTAGATTTTCAGTTGTCTACTGCGGCAATAATTGCGGCACACATACACTATACTGCCTGTTTTGTATTTGTATTTCCTTTATTGTCCACCGAGGTGGAAATTTGTCTTTGGCTCACCAACACATAAAAACTCTTAAACATATTTTTGTTTGCTTGAGGGGTTCTATAACGCCTTCCTGATTTCAAGGGCTCAAATTGACTAAAGAGAGGGTGAGAGCTGTCTGCAAGGATACCTCTTGCCCTCTTCTTTTCAACATAAAGTTGTCTTAAGGGCTTCTGTGGCCTACCAACTATTTTACTTGCCATAGACAATTCTGTTCAGTTTGTTCTTAGATCTACAGTTTAAATGATCATACCAGGCAGGTATGCTCTTGAACATGTCTCGTAAATGAACCAAAACTCAGCAGGCTACTTGCCTCACAGACATGAGAAATATGTGTATAGAAAGCAAATGTCCACTTTAATACGAAACAAATGATGTTTTACTAACAAAGTTCGGGAGGAACACATTCAAATGATCTATCCAATTATCACATCATTTAAACCAGCTGTCAGCAATCAGCAATCAACATGTCTACCCAATCAGCACAAGGGAAGGACTACATAAATACCCAGTCAACTCACCAAAGTTCTTTGACAGTTTCCCAGCATTGGACAGGTTCCCAGCTTTTGGTCTTCTAGTTGTCTGCAGAATGTCAGAAATCCAACTCTACCCCTCTGACGATAAGTCCCTCATCTCCAGGGAATTTTCACCTCATACACCAGATGTCATGAGCATCCATGCTCCACCAGATGCCATTTCTCAAACTCCGGAACCAATACGTGGACGTCAGCCCATGCGGGCGCTTCTCGTACTCCACGACGCAGAGGATTACCTTCACCTCCTCCAACAAGACACCAACCAGCATCTCCAGCATCTTCTTACACCTCAGCCCATCAGACAATTCCAGCAATAGAGAAATGGACCGTCTTAAGCCTAAGACAAGCGCTCATCAGAGCAGAGGTCCATTTCTCCCGAAAAATGACCAAGGCACAGTTATATGCCTTGTACGTGTCTCTTCAATCTTCAACCCCTCTTCCCAAATCGACTTCTCTCTCCAAGAAGGGTAAAGCGAGCATGAGTCGCAAAGCTCCATCTTCACGTCCACAAAAAATTCTCTCTCCTTCATGCGCAAGTCCAGGGCCTCCTCGCGCTTCTGGCCGTGGCAGTAGGCCGTCAGCAAGTTTGGGCCGCGCCCCGGACTCCGCGTCTGCCAGGCCTAATACTCCTCTTCCTTCCGCTCTGCCCGCAGGCAGCTCCTTTAATGCAAGTATGACTCCGCTAGAAGTACAGACTCGGCCGCCGCAAAATTCTCGCACTGTTTCCATTCCTCCTCCCTGTCTGTGGCCTGCAGCCCCATCATCAGACCCTAGCGCGAGGCTGCCTCCGCTAGCCGTACAGGCTCAGACGCACTACTTTCCTTCCCAGCCTGTCTCATTTTCTAATATCTTTTTTCCCTCACAGGCTCCAGGGACCGACCCGAGCGTGAGGCTGCCTCCGCTAACGGCGCCGGTCCAGATGCCTTACTTTTCTTCTCAGCCTCCTTCTTTTCCTAACTTTCTCGCTCCTCCTCAGGCCTCAGGGGTCGATCCGAGTGTGAGGCTGCCTCCGCTAACGGCTTCTGCCCCAGCTTCTCTTCCTCCTACTATTCCCCAACCCAAAACTCCCTTCACCCTGTCCTCAGCAACTCCGTTGCCCATCCCACCAAACGCAACAGCTTTGGAACCCACTCCCGTCGCCCACAACATCAGGACCCAAATTCTATCAGGTGTGGACGTGGATTTATCCTCCTTGTTATCTCTACTTCCTCCGTCCGCTTCAGACCGCCAACTTGACGTAGGTGACTTCTCAGTTACTTTAAAAAATTTGCCTGTTAATCCATCTCGCCTCCTTTTTTTCACTGAATTCTCTATTGCCTTTAATCGCTTCAGCGAAATTATTTGTAGCGCATTTCCCCACAGGAGACGAGAGCTGAGTGATTATCTCGCGATAATTGCAGAGCTTGCGCTGTCTTACGGGGGATCCCATTTCTACACATATCACAAACTGTTTTCAGCAAAATGCGCTGTGCGTGTTTCTCAATGGAACCAGTGTCCTTACTGGGGTGCTCTGGATACAGAGCTTCACAACAAAGTGTTCTTGGGCTGCCGTAATATATCTTGCGCAGTCTGCAGATCACTCGCCCACTCCACCATATCATGTCCTTTGGTTAACCCTTCAATTCCCCCTTGTCCAGTTCCTTCCCAGGAAAGATCCACTAGTTATGTCCCACGACCAGTGCATTTCGACTCTTCAACCAAAGATTTCAAGAAAATCAATTTCAACTCCCGCGATCAAGTCTGCATCAATTTCAACTCGTGGGGATGCGCACGACAGCGGTGCTGTTTCCTGCATATCTGCAATTACTGCGACGGTGCTCATTCCCGCACCATTTGCCCTGTTAAAAGATCACAAAATAAAAATTCAAAAAATTTCTTGTCGACTCCTGTGAATATTTCTCGTCTGTCGGCCGACTTGTCTCACCACCCTGACGTTAACTTTAAGGAGTATTTGCTGTCTGGTCTCGAGCACAGTTTCAAACCCGGAGTGGAAAGCCTACCTACGCAGAACATTATTTGCGATAATCTTCAGTCTGCTCTCGCCGAACCAGACACAGTAAGCCTCTTAATCAAAAAAGAAGTGGAATCAGGTTTCATGATTGGCCCTTTTGACATACCCCCCTTCGATTTTTTCCGTATTAGCCCTATTGGAGTGGCTACCAGGAAATTCTCGGGAAAAAAGCGATTAATAATTGATCTCTCAGCCCCACACAATTCGCCTTTTCCAAGCATAAATAGCCTTATCTCGCTTGAGGAATTTTCTCTTCATTACCACAACATTGAGCAAGCAATAACGTTGATTAAAAACGCCGGCCACGGTGCCTGGCTCGCAAAAGTCGACATAACTTCTGCATTCAAAGTGATGCCCATACACCCGGACTCATGGCACTTGTTTGGCATACGCTGGCACGGGAAGTGTTATTTTGCCGTCCGCTTAACTTTCGGTTGCAAAAGCAGCCCTAAGATTTTCGACATGCTTTCCGAAGCTATTTGCTGGATCCTATCTAATAACTATTCAATTCCGTACGTGATTCATCTGCTGGACGATTTTCTAATCATCTCGCCTCCCGAAGCCATTCCAGCCGCACATCTTCTCATAGTCCAAAAAGCTTTCGCTGAGCTCGGGATCCCAATCGCCCAAGATAAAACCTTGGGTCCAGCCACGACCATTGAATTCTTGGGCATTAACTTGGATACAGTACATTTCCAGGCCTCATTGCCCAAAGAGAAAATTGACAGGATAATACTGATCGCATCCGCCCTCTTAGACAGTCCAAACTGTTCTAAACGCGAACTGTTATCTTTGCTCGGTCATTTAAACTTTGCGATGCGCATAATCCCGCAAGGCCGCCCCTTCATCTCTCATCTCCTCTCCCTTGCGTCTTCATTTCACTCGTTAGAAGATCAAATCTCATTAAATAATTCATGCTGCAACGAGCTTAGTTTATGGATAACCTTTCTTAAACAGTGGAACGGTATTTCCTTTTTCTATAACAATCTGCTCGCGCTCCCTTTCGATATCCAACTGTTCACTGACGCAGCTCCCTCCATCGGTTTCGGTGGTTTTTACCAAGGTCGCTGGTTCGCGTCTACATGGCCACCTCAGCTTTTGGATGCACAGGAGTCTGCAACTTCCTCAGCGATGTTCGAACTATACCCTCTTGTAGTAGCAGCCTTCCTGTGGGGTAAAGAATGGTCTGCCAACAGCATCGTAGTGCACTGCGACAATGAAGCAACAGTACATTGCATTAATAAAGGTCGTTCGCACTCGCCTGCGCTGATGCCTCTCCTAAGGCGCCTCATTTGGATTTCAGCATGCGATCAATTTATTATAACGGCCAAACATATCCCCAGATGCAAAAATCAAATAGCTGACTCTCTCTCTCGTTTTTCTTTTCAGTGATTCAAGCTGTTGGCACCAGAGGCGGACCCATTCCCAACCCCAGTACCTCATTATTCAGAGTTGATATTCCCATAAACCATTCACTGAAATTCCTCCTAAACACTTCACTCAAGCCCTGTCACTCGGTTTTGGTTCCAAATCTTAAATCCTTAAATCCATTTTTTATTCAATCAGACATATCCACTGCCAATACAATCATTCCAATAAATGGAAATTTCCTTTCTCCACTGCCGCAGCAGTGATGTTTACTCTGCTCCCGCAGGAGCTCAGCTCTTCTGACTAATTCTCCACCGCAGCAGCGTTGATGTTTACTCTGCTCCCGCAGGAGCTCAGCTCTTCTGACTAATTTCTCCACTGCCGCAGCAGTGATGTTTACTCTGCTCCCGCAGGAGCTCAGCTCTTCTGACTAATTCTCCACCGCAGCAGCGTTGATGTTTACTCTGCTCCCGCAGGAGCTCAGCTCTTCTGACTAATTTCTCCACCGCCGCAGCAGTGATGTTACTCTGCTCCCGCAGGAGCTCAGCTCTTCTGACTAATTCTCCACCGCAGCAGCGTTGATGTTTACTCTGCTCCCGCAGGAGCTCAGCTCTTCTGACTAATTTCTCCACCGCCGCAGCAGTGATGTTTTTTCTGCTCCCGCAGGAGCTCTGCTCTTCTGACGAATTCTCCACTGCCGCAGCAGTGATGTTACTCTGCTCCCGCAGGAGCTCTGCTCTTCTAACTCATTTTTTCACTGCCACAGCAAGTGATGTTACTCTGCTCCCGCAGGAGCTCAGCTCTTCTGACTAATTTCTCCACTGCCACAGCAGTGATGTTTACTCTGCTCCTGCAGGAGCTCAGCTCTTCTGACTAATTTCTCCACTGCCACAGCAGTGATGTTACTCTGCTCCCGCAGGAGCTCTGCTCTTCTGACTCATTTTTTCACTGCCACAGCAAGTGATGTTACTCTGCTCCCGCAGGAGCTCAGCTCTTCTGACTAATTTCTCCACTGCCACAGCAAGTGATGTTACTCTGCTCCCGCAGGAGCCAGCTCTTCTGACTAATTTCTCCACTGCCACAGCAGTGATGTTTACTCTGCTCCCGCAGGAGCCAGCTCTTCCTACTAATTCTCCACTGCCGCAGCAGTGATGTTACTCTGCTCCCGCAGAAGCTCTGCTCTTCTGACAAATTTTTTCACTGCCACAGCAAGTGATGTTACTCTGCTCCCGCAGGAGCTCAGCTCTTCTGACTAATTTCTCCACTGCCGCAGCAGTGATGTTTACTCTGCTCCCGCAGGAGCTCAGCTCTTCTGACTAATTTCTCCACTGCCGCAGCAGTGATGTTTACTCTGCTCCCGCAGGAGCCAGCTCTTCCTACTAATTCTCCACTGCCGCAGCAGTGATGTTTACTCTGCTCCCGCAGGAGCTCAGCTCTTCTGACTAATTTCTCCACTGCCGCAGCAGTGATGTTTACTCTGCTCCCGCAGGAGCCAGCTCTTCTAACTAATTCTCCACTGCCGCAGCAGTGATGTTTACTCTGCTCCCGCAGGAGCTCAGCTCTTCCTACTAATTCTCCACTGCCGCAGCAGTGATGTTTACTCTGCTCCCGCAGGAGCTCTGCTCTTCTAACTAATTCTCCACTGCCGCAGCAGTGATGTTTACTCTGCTCCCGCAGGAGCTCTGCTCTTCTAACTAATTCTCCACTGCCGCAGCAGTGATGTTTACTCTGCTCCCGCAGGAGCTCTGCTCTTCTAACTAATTCTCCACTGCCGCAGCAGTGATGTTTACTCTGCTCCCGCAGGAGCTCTGCTCTTCTAACTAATTCTCCACTGCCGCAGCAGTGATGTTTACTCTGCTCCCGCAGGAGCTCTGCTCTTCCTACTAATTCTCCACTGCCGCAGCAGTGATGTTTACTCTGCTCCCGCAGGAGCTCTGCTCTTCCTACTAATTCTCCACTGCCGCAGCAGTGATGTTTACTCTGCTCCCGCAGGAGCTCTGCTCTTCCTACTTATTCTCCACTGCCGCAGCAGTTATGTTTACTCTGCTCCCGCAGGAGCTCTGCTCTTCCTACTAATTCTCCACTGCCGCAGCAGTGATGTTTACTCTGCTCCCGCAGGAGCTCTGCTCTTCCTACTAATTCTCCACTGCCGCAGCAGTGATGTTTACTCTGCTCCCGCAGGAGCTCTGCTCTTCCTACTAATTCTCCACTGCCGCAGCAGTGATGTTTACTCTGCTCCCGCAGGAGCTCTGCTCTTCTGACTAATTCTCCACTGCCGCAGCAGTGATGTTTACTCTGCTCCCGCAGGAGCTCTGCTCTTCTGACTAATTTCTCCACTGCCGCAGCAGTGATGTTTACTCTGCTGCCGCAGGAGCTCAGCTTCGGACTTATTTCTACACTGCCGCAGCAGTGATGTTTACTCTGCTGCCGCAGGAGCTCAGCTTCGGACTTATTTCTACACTGCCGCAGCAGTGATGTTTACTCTGCTCCCGCAGGAGCTCTGCTCTTCTAACTAATTCTCCACTGCCGCAGCAGTGATGTTTACTCTGCTCCCGCAGGAGCTCAGCTCTTCTAACTAATTCTCCACTGCCGCAGCAGTTATGTTTACTATGCTCCCGCAGGAGCCAGCTCTTCTGACTTATTCTCCACTGCCGCAGCAGTTATGTTTACTCTGCTCCCGCAGGAGCCAGCTCTTCTGACTTATTCTCCACTGCCGCAGCAGTGATGTTTACTCTGCTGCCGCAGGAGCTCAGCTTCGGACTTATTTCTACACTGCCGCAGCAGTGATGTTTACTCTGCTCCCGCAGGAGCTCTGCTCTTCCTACTAATTCTCCACTGCCGCAGCAGTGATGTTTACTCTGCTCCCGCAGGAGCCAGCTCTTCTAACTAATTCTCCACTGCCGCAGCAGTGATGTTTACTATGCTCCCGCAGGAGCTCAGCTCTTCTAACTAATTCTCCACTGCCGCAGCAGTGATGTTTACTCTGCTCCCGCAGGAGCCAGCTCTTCTAACTAATTCTCCACTGCCGCAGCAGTGATGTTTACTATGCTCCCGCAGGAGCCAGCTCTTCTAACTAATTTCTCCACTGCCGCAGCAGTGATGTTTACTCTGCTCCCGCAGGAGCTCAGCTCTTCTGACTAATTCTCCACTGCCGCAGCAGTGATGTTTACTATGCTCCCGCAGGAGCTCTGCTCTTCCTACTAATTCTCCACTGCCGCAGCAGTGATGTTTACTCTGCTCCCGCAGGAGCTCAGCTCTTCTAACTAATTCTCCACTGCCGCAGCAGTGATGTTTACTCTGCTCCCGCAGGAGCTCAGCTCTTCTGACTAATTCTCCACTGCCGCAGCAGTGATGTTTACTATGCTCCCGCAGGAGCTCAGCTCTTCTGACTAATTCTCCACTGCCGCAGCAGTGATGTTTACTATGCTCCCGCAGGAGCTCAGCTCTTCTAACTAATTCTCCACTGCCGCAGCAGTGATGTTTACTCTGCTCCCGCAGGAGCTCTGCTCTTCTAACTAATTCTCCACTGCCGCAGCAGTGATGTTACTCTGCTCCCGCAGGAGCTCAGCTCTTCTGACTAATTCTCCACTGCCGCAGCAGTGATGTTTACTCTACTCCCGCAGGAGCTCAGCTCTTCTGACTTATTCTTCACTGCCGCAGCAGTGATGTTTACTCTGCTCCCGCAGGAGCCAGCTCTTCTGACTTATTCTCCACTGCCGCAGCAGTGATGTTTACTCTGCTCCCGCAGGAGCTCTGCTCTTCTAACTAATTCTCCACTGCCGCAGCAGTGATGTTTACTATGCTCCCGCAGGAGCCAGCTCTTCTGACTTATTCTTCACTGCCGCAGCAGTGATGTTTACTCTGCTCCCGCAGGAGCCAGCTCTTCTGACTTATTCTCCACTGCCGCAGCAGTGATGTTTACTCTGCTCCCGCAGGAGCCAGCTCTTCTGACTTATTCTCCACTGCCGCAGCAGTGATGTTTACTCTGCTCCCGCAGGAGCTCTGCTCTTCTAACTAATTCTCCACTGCCGCAGCAGTGATGTTTACTATGCTCCCGCAGGAGCCAGCTCTTCTGACTTATTCTCCACTGCCGCAGCAGTGATGTTTACTCTGCTCCCGCAGGAGCCAGCTCTTCTGACTTATTCTCCACTGCCGCAGCAGTGATGTTTACTCTGCTCCCGCAGGAGCCAGCTCTTCTGACTTATTCTCCACTGCCGCAGCAGTGATGTTTACTCTGCTCCCGCAGGAGCCAGCTCTTCTGACTTATTCTCCACTGCCGCAGCAGTGATGTTTACTCTGCTCCCGCAGGAGCTCAGCTCTTCTAACTAATTCTCCACTGCCGCAGCAGTGATGTTTACTATGCTCCCGCAGGAGCCAGCTCTTCTGACTTATTCTCCACTGCCGCAGCAGTGATGATTTACTCTGCTCCCGCAGGAGGTCAACTTCTGACTTATTTTTCCACTGCCGCAGCAGTGACGCCTACTCTGCTCCCGCAGGAGCTCAATGAGCACATTCAGCCTACGCATTGCATTTTTTGGGGGGCTATCAGTAATGTTACGGCTGCTGTCCTGCATTGGTTGCAATTTTTGGGGAGTACTCTGGGTTCGGGCCAAATACCGAGCTCGGAGCCCTCTCCTCGGACAGCACGCCAAATACGCATACTACCACGCATACTATTATGTATACTATATTTACTATCTGATTATTTGTAAGTGTGAACTCGTGAAATTATGTTTTACTAACAAAGTTCAGGAGGAACACATTCAAATGATCTATCCAATTATCACATCATTTAAACCAGCTGTCAGCAATCAACATGTCTACCCAATCAGCACAAGGGAAGGACTACATAAATACCCAGTCAACTCACCAAAGTTCTTTGACAGTTTTCCAGCATCCCTCCACCACCCCGTCTTCCTCACACTCACCTGGTTACTTCCTAACCAGAGATACGGGGGGAGTACTCTAGGTTCGGGCCAAATACCGAGCTCGGAGCCCTCTCCTCGGACAGCACGCCAAATACGCATACTACCACGCATACTATTATGTATACTATATTTACTATCTGATTATTTGTAAGTGTGAACTCGTGAATAAGAAATATTTAAGCAAAGCGCAGTGTTCACGCGAGCAGCTCATGAGATTATGCTGCTTCATCTCTGCATGTGCTGTGAGTTTAATGCATTTTTAAACTAATCCTGACTTTTGTTTCTTAGTTGTAGTATTAGTTCTTACTTTGCTAAATATCTCTTAGTCTAATAAAGTAATGATTTTTAAAAAAAAACACATATGCTTGATCAAGGGCCCGACCCGCGGATAGTGGCGGGAATTATCGGCTCTATAGAGCCTGGCTAAGAGTTGTTTTGGGCAAACTGCAATATGTCCTTTTCTCTCGTTTGTCTCCCTACCTGATAATTTTCTGTCCCATGTGCTGCTCCTGCTTGGTTGGGTGGCAATACTGAAGGTTGTAGATTGGGCAGAGTAGAGATGGACATCATAGAGTGAGCTGTGCACTCCTCATCTGTGGTCTTTCTCAGGTACTCTCGAAATACTAATTACTGTTTTTAGGACCCCGCATGCTCCCTTCCATAGGCTGCTCCCTAAAAGAGTCTCTATAGGTAATCTTGGCGAAGCACTAGTGAAGCATAACCGAGGCTATCCACCTTACAGCTCTGCTCCTGGGCCTGTCCAGCTGAGACAGGAGGTAAGGTTTTGCCCTAGCACATGTCTTTAGGGAGTAGTGACTATGCAACTTTTTTGCACAAATCACAAATATGCACCTTAGACACTCTAGCCTAGTCCCGTAGCGTCGCTTCATGCTATGCCCTCTCTGTTTGAGCATATTCACAGCTTAGAGAGGCAGGCATTCCTTCAGCATGGCATAGTGGGTATTGAATTCCACATAGCATAACTTCAAGACGCACCTTCGAAGTCCCACATCGAAAGGGAATGTCTCAGGTTGCGTATGCAAAACGGTTCCCCGAGAAACTGCGTCTCGTTGCCATGTCTCAGGCTTGACTGCGTGTCTCCTTCAGACAAAAGAGTTGATGGCGTGTAACTCAGGTGGCATTTTATACTCACGGGCGCTCAGCACTGAATACTGCCATGTTCCCCAAACCTGAACCATTTCATATGATGTTTTAGGCTATATAGCTCAGTAAAAATTAATCAAATAACTACATTAAAATGCAGATATGTTGCGAGTATTTTATATATTAGTAATCTTCTGTAATCACTCCACTATTGTCACAGATGTGTAACTACACACACACATTCACCGATCAGTCATAACATTATGACCACCTTCCTAATAGTGTTGATCCCCCTTTTGCTGCCAAAACAGCCCTGACCTGTCAAGGCATGGACTCCACTAGACCCCTGAAGGTGTGCTGTGGTATCTGGCACCAATATGTTAGCAGAAGATTCTTTAAGTCCTGTAAGTTGCGAGGTGGGGCCTCCATGGATCAGACTTGTTTGTTCAGCCGATCCCACAGATGCTCCGTTGGATTGAGAGCTGGGGAATTTGGAGGCCAAGTCCTCAAACCATTCCTGAACCACAAGGCAGCGTGTATTATCCTGCTGAAAGAGCCATAGCCACCAGGGAATACTGTTTCCATGAAAGGGTGTACATGGTCTGCAACAATGGTTAGGTAGGTGGTGAGGACCCAAGGTTTCCCAGCAGAACATTGCCCAAAGCATCACACTGCCTCTGCCGGCTTGCCTTCTTCCCACGTGATGTAAAGAAAACGTGATTCATCAGATGAGGCCTATTCTCTCCAGTGCTATTCTCTTCACCGGTCATAATGTAATGCCTGCTCAGTGTATATATTCAATGTCTTATCAAATGAAGACTTTAAATTATGCATCTATACAGATATTGACTTTCAAAAACTCACTAATATGACTATTCCCGGTCTCTCCTACATGCAAACAATTAAAGGAGAAAATCTCTTTTACTCATTTAAAGTGTCTTGGTAAACCTCATAATTAAAAATGACTTAAAAAACAACCAAATATTAGCAGTCCAACGATAACATCTGCTACTTAAAAACACTAAATATTATATTACGTTCTTTGATTATGCAGCTCAATCAATCACAAAGAAAAACACACAAACAACTGTTTCAGAGGGGAATAATTATCGGAATGGATCTTTTTTTTCTTCCTTTTTTCTCTTTTTTTTTTTTTACTGAGACTTCTTTTTCCTTTTTTGTTTGTTGCGAATCGTTTTACTTTCGGCCAATTGAAACTCCATCTTTTTTTCTCTCTCTCTCTCTCTTCTTAATATTCTTGTTGCTCACCCCCATTCCGTTATCTTTATTGATTAGCAAACATGCAACTGTTAGAAATTCATTTTACAAACAAAAAACTGAAAAATACATCCATAGATATTTCAATTTATAAACAGTAATAAAGTCAAAATCTATTTACGCTAAATGTATGACTTTGTACTAATGTGGTGTAGTAAAACGCTTGTACAAATGAGCAAAATCCATTCTTTAAATTCACACACACAGTCCCGAGTCCTTCTATTAGACTCATGTACAAAACCGACATTAAGACCTGCCAGACCTTAAATGAACAACGGAGTTATTGAGAAATCATTGTGGAGATTATGAGAATAATATGTACAATCGATCGGGAAGAGCGGGCAAACAGAATGGCAAAGTCACGTGCTATTAACCGTCACATCAACAGCATACATAGGAAAGTTTTACACTGGTCCTTCATTAAAAGGAACTATAAACTTATATCTTATTTTAGCAAAGTATGTAAATATGAACATTAAAAAAATATATATGCAAACATACATATATTTTCTTTCTTTTTTTCAAATGAACACACGCATACATATGCCAGCATGCCATTGGATAATATTTAAGGTTACAGAAACGGGTACGTTTTTCACCCATTTCTGCAGGACCAGGCTTTTGAAATGAGTGGAGTGTCAAAAAACAACAAAACAATCAACCAGAATCTTCTTTAAAGCATGGTGTAATTATATAAGACTGTGTTTTTAAGTCATACGCCAACTTAAATAAGCCTCTAAGAGTTATGAATGCGATTCGTTCATTCGACTTGCTAAAATAATGGAGAACAGTCATTACCACTGCAAACATTTACAAAATATACACAAAAAAGGGGGGAAAAAAGTCACAAATCTCATAAAACGTCAGGTGTACACTGACGATATAAGGCGTAAATGAAGTGTAAATCAAGATTGAATACATTCACAACACCTCTGTTCATATTCTACCTCAACTAACAATAATCCTTTTCTCAGACCATCATCCAAAGCTCTTTTTGGTTTTGGAGAAATAAATATGAACACCGACACACTGACCAAAATGAAGTGTGCCACATATATCTTCTATAGAGTCCATATTTACAGGAAGTGGCACGTTAATATTGAGAAGGAAAACTCCACCTCGGGATAAATATTGCCTAAACGTTAGAGAGCAGATACAAAAGTGTTTTGTTGTTTGCTTTTTTTTTTGAAAATGTTTGACATCACGAGGGCATTTTGTTTCTTCCCAAAGGAAGAAATGCCTTTAATGGGAACGATGCCAAAAGAGTGCATCCATCGGGACAGTTTCTACCAAAGTGCAGATGAGGTTTCATGTGAAATCATATTAAACTGGGAAAAAAAAAAAAAAAAAATGAGTGAAACAATTTAGGTATTTAAAAAAAAAAATTATTATTCACAGTAGTCACAAATGTTGTGAGTTACTGATATCTGCTCATGCACAGTGAAACAAAATGTCTCCCAGCGGAAACATTTCGCATTCAATCTCAGCAAAAGTGAGAGTTTGATTCATAAAGCAGAAATTTCAGAGTGACAGAAACACTGCAAGTCTCCACAGACGTCGCACATATTCTCCTGTACGGAGAACGCGGTTTCTTTCTCCACCTCCCGAAATACTGAAAAGCGTCTTTAAAAAAAGAAATAGAAAGACTCTTTGTCTTATTCAATCAAATATACTTAAATTAGCCTTCACAAACAGAAACTAAAAATGAGTGTCCTTGAACAAAAAGTGGTGCCGTTTCCCCTTCCTCATCGCCTCCATGAGCGGCTCTCGTACTCATCTTCTTCATCATCATCTTCTTCCTCTTCCTCTGGAAGCAGAAACGGGCTGACTGGCTCCTGGAGAGGACGAGAAAAGATCAACATCATTTAAGGTTCAACTAAGAAATGTAATATTCATATAATATATTTATATAATAAATGTGTGAACCTTTGCTGGACTTAAAACACTATATAGTTATGCCGTGCGATTACCGTCATTACATGGACTCCTGCAGCGTTGACCTCTTCCTTTGACTCTTCCTCTTCTGGTTCAGTGGACACAGATGGAGTTTTAGGTTTGTACCATTGGATCTGTAGAATTCGACCTTTGAACTTCGCCCCTTGGTTTGCAGCCTGAAAAAAAAAGAGAGAGATTATTTAGTGTGGTTAAAGTTGACTAATGTCTTAAAATAAAAATCTCAACTTTAAAACAAACAAAAAAACACAAGAACTAAAAAGCCACAGTACATTTTCTGCTTCACTGCGGGTTTTGAAGGTCATGATGACACTGGAAGCATCATGGTCACGAAGATCCTCGATCTCACCAAATCTCTAGAAAACAAGACACATGGACTGAGCTAATTAGGTACTAACTTATCAGATAGACAGACAGACAGACAGACAGACAGATGACAGACAGACAGACAGACAGACAGATGACAGAAAGACAGACAGATGACAGACAGACAGACAGATAGATGACAGAACAGACAGATAGATGACAGACAGACAGACAGATCGATGACAGAAAGACAGATAGATAGATGACAGAAAGACAGACAGATGACAGACAGACAGACAGACAGATGACAGACAGACAGACAGATAGATGACAGAAAGACAGATAGATAGATGACAGAAAGACAGACAGATGACAGACAGACAGACAGACAGATAGATGACAGACAGACAGACAGATAGATGACAGACAGACAGACAGATAGATGACAGAAAGACAGATAGATAGATGACAGAAAGACAGACAGATGACAGACAGACAGACAGATAGATGACAGACAGACAGACAGATAGATGACAGACAGACAGACAGATAGATGACAGACAGACAGACAGATAGATGACAGACAGACAGACAGACAGACAGATGACAGAAAGACAGACAGATGACAGACAGACAGACAGACAGATAGATGACAGACAGACAGACAGATAGATGACAGACAGACAGACAGATAGATGACAGACAGACAGACAGACAGACAGACAGACAGACAGACAGATAGATGACAGACAGACAGACAGACAGATGACAGACAGACAGACATATAGATGACAGAAAGACAGATAGATGACAGACAGACAGACAGATAGATAGATAGCTGACAGATAGATGACAGACAGATGATAGATAGATGACAGGCAGATAGACAGATATATGACAGATAGATAGCTGACAGACAGATGACAGACAGATGACAGGCAGATAGACAGATATATGACAGATAGATAGCTGACAGACAGATGACAGGCAGATAGACAGATATATGACAGACAGACAGATATATGACAGACAGACAGATAGATGACAGACAGACAGACAGACAGATGACAGACAGACAGACAGACAGACAGACAGACAGACAGATAGATAGATAGATAGATAGATAGATAGATGACAGACAGATAGATGACAGACAGACAGATAGATGACAGACAGACAGATAGACAGATAGACAGATAGACAGATAGACAGATAGACAGATAGATAGATAGATAGATAGATAGATAGATAGATAGATAGATAGATAGATAGATAGATAGATAGCTGACAGACGGATAGATATCTGACAGACAGACAGATAGATGACAGACAGATGACAGATAGATAGACAGATATATGACAGATGACAGACAGACAGATAGATGACAGACAGATGACAGGCAGATATATGACAGATAGATAGATAGCTGACAGACAGACAGACAGACAGACAGACAGATAGATAGATAGATAGATAGATAGATGACAGATACATAAATAGCTGACAGACAGATGACCGACAGATAGATAGCTGACAGACAGATAGATGTCAGACAGACAGATAGATGACAGATAGACGACAGACAGATAGATAGCTGACAGATAGCTGATAGAGAGATAGATGACAGACAGACAGACAGACAGACAGACAGACAGACAGACAGACAGACAGACAGACAGACAGACAGACAGACAGACAGACAGACAGACAGAAAGCTGACAAATAGATGTGGGGCAAAAAAGTATTTAGTCAGCCACCAATTGTGCAAGTTCTCCCACTTAAAAAGATGAGAGAGGCCTGTAATTTTCATCATAGGTACACTTCAACAATGAGAGACAGAATGAGAAAAAAAATCCAGAAAAGCACATTGTCTGAATTTTTAAGAATTTATTTGCAAATGATGGTGGAAAATAAGTATTTGGTCACCTACAAAAAAGCAAGATTTCTGGCTCTCACAGACCTGTAACTTCTTCTTTAAGAGGCTCCTCTTTCCTCCACTCATTACCTGTATTAATGGCCCCTGTTTGAACTTGTTATCAGTATAAAAGACACCTGTCCACAACCTCAAACAGTCAGACTCCAAAACCACTATGGCCAAGACCAAAGAGCTGTCAAAGGACATCAGAAACAAAATTGTAGACCTGCACCAGGCTGAGAAGACTGAATCTGCAATAGGCAAGCAGCTTGGTGTGAAGAAATCAACTGTGGGAGCAATTATTAGAAAATGGAAGACATACAAGACCACTGATAATCTCCCTCGATCTGGGGCTCCACGCAAGATCTCACCCCGTGGGGTCAAAATGATCACAAGAGCGGTGAGCAAAAATCCCAGAACCACACGGAGAGAGATGAAACCAAAATAGAACTTTTTGGTAAAAACTCAACTTGTCGTGTTTGGAGGAGAAAGAATGCTGAGTTGCATCCAAAGAACACCATACCTACTGTGAAGCATGGGGGTGGAAACATCAAGCTTTGGGGCTGTTTTTCTGCAAAGGGACCAGGACGACTGATCCGTGTAAAGGAAAGAATGAATGGGGCCATGTATTGTAAGATTTTTAGTAAAAACCTCCTTCCATCAGCAAGGGCATTGAAGATGAAACGTGGCTGGGTCTTTCAGCATGACAATGATCCCAAACACACCACCCGGGCAACGAAGGAGTGGCTTCGTAAGAAGCATTTCAAGGTCCTGGAGTGGCCTAGCCAGTCTCTAGATAGAAAATCTTTGGAGGGAGTTGAAAATCTATGTTGCCCAGCGACAGCCCCAAAACAGCACTGCTCTAGAGGAGATCTGCATGGAGGAATGGGCCAAACTACCAGCAACAGTGTGTAAAAACCTTGTGGAGACTTACAGAAAACATTTGACCTCTGTCATTGCCAACAAAAGGTATAAAACAAAGTATTGAGATTAAATTTTGTTATTGACCAAATACTTATTTTCCACCATAATTTGCAAATAAATTCTTTAAAAATCAGACAATGTGCTTTTCTGGATTTTTTTTCTCATTCTGTCTCTCATAGTTGAAGTGTACCTATGATGAAAATTACAGGCCTCGCTCATCTTTTTAAGTGGGAGAACTTGCACAATTGGTGGCTGACTAAATACTTTTTTTCCCCACTGTAGATGACAGATAGATGATAGACAGGACAGATAGATAAAAGACAGATGACAGACAGACAGATAGACGGATGACAGACAGATAGATGATTGACAGACAGACAGATAGATAGATGACAGACAGATAGATGATAGACAGGACAGATAGATGGATGACAGACAGATGATAGACAAGACCGATAGACAGATGACAGACAGATAGATGATAGACAGACAGATAGATAGATGACAGACAGATAGACGGATGACAGACAGATAGACGATAGACAAGACAGATAGATAGATGACAGACAGACAGACGGATGACAGACAGATAGATGATAGACAGACAGACAGATAGATGACAGACAGATAGACGGATGACAGACAGATAGATGATAGACAGGACAGATAGATAGATGACAGACAGATAGACGGATGACAGACAGATGACAGACAGATGACAGACAGATGATAGACAGATAGATCGATAGACAGATGACAGACAGACAGATAGACGGATGACAGACAGATGATAGACAGGACAGATAGATAGATGACAGACAGATAGACGGATGACAGACAGATAGATGATAGACAGGACAGATAGATAGATGACAGACAGATAGACGGATGACAGACAGATGACAGACAGATAGATCGATAGACAGATGACAGACAGACAGATAGACGGATGACAGACAGATGATAGACAGATAGATAGATGACAGACAGACAGATAGACGGATGACAGACAGATGATAGACAGATAGATAGATGACAGACAGACAGATAGACGGATGACAGACAGATGATAGACAGATAGATAGATGACAGACAGACAGATAGACGGATGACAGACAGATGATAGACAGATAGATAGATGACAGACAGACAGATAGACGGATGACAGACATATGCTGCTCCTGTAGCCTACCCCTGAAAAAAATTCACTGAAAACAACTGAAAACTGAAAAAAATGTTAACTGAAATATTAACTTAAGGACAACTGAGAAAGACTGAACACAAACAAAATGCCCCCCATAAAGAAAATCCTATTCTGCAAATTACAAACCGCAGGTAACGTTAGTAAAATATGCAGCCGAAAACGGTAATCGAGCAGCAGAAGTTTGGAGTGAGTGAGAAACTTGTGAGGGACTGGCGAAAAGCAAAGGTTACTTTAACTGTAATGAAAAAAACAATGAAAGCTAATCGCGGACTGAAAGCAAGATGGCCCGAGCTGGAGGAACGAGTCCACAGATGGGTGCTTGAACAACGCTGAACGCTCTGCCGGGAGAGACTCAGCTGAGCGAGACAAATGCTGCCAGTGTGAATGCACAGCGGGTGGGCGGCTCCTGCTCTCTGCACTGCTTCTGCCCTGACAACGCTTGCACGCGCGGTGTGAAGCCAGCAGGGGCGTAGTTTATTGAGGTAACCCCCCAATATTCAAATCCATCACTTACAACCCCCCCCCCAATATTTCAACATGAAAATCACAGTAGATCAAATTAAAAATATGTAGAATTCATTTATTTTGTAACAAAAATTGTGTTCCTAATCAAATATGAGTTTGTCATAATAAATCGGACAAAAAATACTCCCCCTCCATTGAACCGATGTTTGAATGGGAGAGCACACGGGTAACGTTAGCGCCAAAAATGAAGAGAAGCGCTGCTACTTTATTTAACTGATGGTCAGAGAGGGATGCAAAAAATAAATAAAGCATGTACTGAGAATGAGGTATGAGAATATTGTGTAATAGCGAAGTACACACCACATAGGCTATATTTTAGCTAGCTAATCCATTGCCATGTATTTAGCTATAACTATCAGTATAACAAGTTACCAAAGCAGCCGTCTGTTTTGCTAGTTCATTTTTCAATAGTGTCTGTAATTATCAATGATTTACAGTGGTTCAAGAGCCGATGTGTTCCATTTAAAAAATAAAATAAAATGCATTAAGGTGGAATGTAAAAATCACAAAATAAATGTCTAAATGGTGTCTCTTTCATATTTTTATATGTTGAATTTGTAATCAGTTAAAGCATGTAGATAGATAGATAGATAGATAGATAGATAGATAGATAGATAGATAGATAGATAGATAGATAGATAGATAGATAGATAGATAGATAGATAGATAGATAGATAGATAGATAGATAGATAGATAGACAGACAGACAGACAGACAGACAGACAGACAGACAGACAGACAGACAGACAGACAGACAGACAGACAGACAGACAGACAGACAGACAGACAGACAGACAGACAGACAGACAGACAGACAGACAGACAGACAGACAGACAGACAGACAGACAGACAGACAGACAGACAGACAGACAGACAGACAGACAGACAGACAGACAGACAGACAGACAGACAGACAGACAGACAGACAGACAGACAGACAGATAGATAGATAGACAGACAGACAGACAGACAGACAGACAGACAGACAGACAGACAGATAGATAGATAGATAGATAGATAGATAGATAGATAGATAGATAGATAGATAGATAGATAGATAGATAGATAGATAGATAGAAATTATCCAATAACAATACACATAAAAAATTAAAATAAAATTGGTTGTGTTATATAACGGTGTTATAATCCAGTATAATGCGACTTATAGTCCTGAAAATACGGTAGATAGATAGACAGTGCACGATTATATCTCCATATACTCTGTCTATTTAAAATCAAGTCTTACCACGAAATGCGGCATGAGCTCCTCCTTCTCTTCCTGTGTGAAGCCAATAATAGAGAGGGCTCGAGGCCGGTGGTCTACCACCATGTGATTTCCTCCACCACGCCCCCTGAGGCTCCGCCCTCGGCCCCTCCCTCTGCCTCGAGTTGGTGCCGCTGGTGGTTTGCCCCGGCCCGCCGGTATCAGTCCCAGCCGTGTTGCCTACATGAGTTGAATACAGAGGGTGGATGAGTGAACAAAACTTATAACAACTAATAATACGGAGTATAATAAAATATATATACATACACACACACACACACATATATGGAGGAATGGGAATAGTGAGCTCTTCTAAACTTCCAAAAAGACCTTGAAATGAGTCTAACCTTTACCCTGTGTTCAGATTAAAAAATAAAAAGCCAAAGAGTGACAAAAGCCACACCAAACGCTGATCATTTCTCTTTCATGCCCTGAACAGTCTTTCAGCCAGTGTAGTCTCTTCCCTCAATCTCGCTCTCATTTCTTTACATGGGAGCTGCTCAAACTTTAATGGAATGAAAAGCATGAGCATGAGGAGAGGGATGCGTGTTGTTTTGGGACTGCACCTTGGGGTTTGGGAAGTGCTCAGATTTAAATGTGCAAGAGATGAAGTGTAATGACATGCATATTTCACACCAGCTCATTTAAGCCCTGTTCCAGCCGTGATGTTTCTGTTGTCGCTCTTGTTTTAGGAACGCTAATGTTAGGGCTGAGTGTGAGACTGTGTTTGGATGAAATGAATTATGCTGGTTCGGGTTGGGTACATCAGTGTCTTTTGCTTGGTTAAAAAAAAAGCTGAAAATAAAGTACGGCGTCTTAGCAACTAGCACAGATTTCATTTTATGTAGGACCAAGCAGAATTACAAAAGTATTGAATATTTTAAAAGTTTCCAAAATAAATCGCCCCATCTGCCACAGAAGTAAAAACGGGACAGTCTTTGCAAAACAGTGAGGCCTGTCGGGTAATAGGGACATTTTTGGTACTATAAAATTAATAATTAAAACAAATAAAAAATATTAACTCCGAATTCAAAAGAATACATTCATACATTTTATTGTATATGTATAATTTCATATTTTGCATATTTTCATTACCCAGTGCTCTACAGAATGACGATTTCAGTTGCATTTGTGCCTCAGAAATTACTGCGTGCGACTGTGAAAAAGGATTTAGGAGCACCAGTGCAACTGACCCGATCAGGCCCGGCTCTACGGGGGTGCACCCTCAGTTTAAACTAGCAGGCTATTGGCCAAACAGAGTTTGCAATCTGGCGAGAGCGTGGAGAGAGAACATGTTTTTGCAGCGTTGAGCAATGTAGCCAATCACAGACATATCCGTTGATTTCTTGAATGCAATGGCCAATCAGAGGCGTTTAAGTTAAACAGTGCTGTTCAGTGCGGAGTTATGCAAGCTCACGAATCCTCTCATTAAAACAAAGTACAGACACAATGTAAATAAGAGATTCAGTGTAGATACACGTCATTGAATATAATGGAAGTTTGTGAGATCGCAATGAACTGAGACTGAGTGACAGCTTTGCAAATGTAATATTGATTTTATACAACAATTCAATAAACATGAAGTTAATATAAAGTAATTTACATTTTAGAAACACTATTGTCAGTTTTTGCTGCATTTCACCAAGGAAAATAGTTCCAAACAAAATCACAGCTGAACTGCTGCACATCTCCGAGCAAACACAACAAGTGTTTTGTTTATGAATGAATCTGCATTTTCAAACAAATCTAGTAGTGAGTCAATGATTCATTGCCCCATTCATCTGTCCGTCAAATAACGTGCTCCAAACGGCTCTGGTGGTTAATAATGGGGTTAATAAGAATTTAGGCTAATAGTTTGGGCTCTGTTGTTAACCTTTAATATGAATGTGCAAGTAAGGGCTCCCTATATAGTTTACAGAAATATCTTTAAGAAACTTTTAGTTATAATTTAATTCATTTAAGGACCGACACCATTTTTTTCAGTATAATAAAAAATAATTTTGTAAAATTGCTGTACCGAGCCCGTACAGAACCGTGACTTCAAAACTGAGGCACGTAGCGAACCGTCAGTTTTGTGTACCGTTACACCCCTAATATACAGTATTATTTATTTTGTGGATTACGTAACAAATAATGGGGTGCTTTATCATAAAACCAGTAGGTGCGTTTACATCGAGCACTGTAATCGGTTTAAAAGTCCAATCCGAATAAAAATACTCCATATAAACACCTCAATCGGAATAAAAATGGCCAAACCGAATGAAATTGTAATCGGTTTGAGAGGGGTGGGATAAACCTTTTCATGAACCGATCAAACGAAAAATTCCACCATGTAAACGATCTGATCCGATTACTTTGAGTGCACGTCTTTCTGTGACGTGATATACAGCGCGCACCTCCTCAACTGAAGAGCGCGCGCCGCGCTCACACCAGTCTAATGTTGACAAGAGAGGAAAGTTCATTTTTCTGTGGTATTAAACTTTTTATTTCGTAACATGTTGAACATGATGTTTGAATAATGACACAGACATAGCCTGGCTACAGCATCTCATCTTGACAGCGTTTGTCCTAGGCTTCAACTGCACCTGACAGAATAATTTATTTTTCTCAGGTGATTCTTACACTTTACGACAAATAATAAATAGCTTTTATAAAACTGTACAAGGCCTGGTGGCCGTTGAGAGCTGCCATTTCAACGGGGAACATTCAAGCTGCTCTCTGTTTCTCGTTAGTTAAGTTAGCTATAAAAAAAAATTCAACAACTGCTTCAAATTGGTTAAGTAACATTACCCACAGTCTTAATTACTTTAATTACTTTTGTTAATATTTATACCTTTGTGATTATGGTATCTTTCCTTAATCATCTGAAATATAAATGTTTAGTACTACTAGTAATGATGCTGAGCACGTCTTTAATGCTTCATTCATGTTTCACCGTATATCTTATGTTTTTATTAATAATTTGAGTGCATTTTATTGTTAATTTTGTGTTTTTCAAAATAAATGAATTGAATTCATTTTTGATTCCGCATTCATCATTCACAGCTGTTGAAATAGCCATTGTATAGGACATAAATTAGGTTAAACTACTGCATGTCCGCCCACAGAAAAATAAATAAATATAAAAGTTACCAACACAGAACTATTGATCCACGATACGTAACGAATCTGAGGCGGCAGACAAACTGTGTGCGCATGTCACAAAAGGATTCCTACTGAAAGTCAGCACATGTAAACACCGATCGGTTTAGATAATGTCTCATGTAAACAGTCCACTGAATCTTTCAATCGGAATGATTTTAATCGGAATGACAAAAAAAGTGCGCATGTACACGTGGCTAGTGTTGCAATGCAAAAAAAAATTAAAATTAAGTACATAATGTACTTACAAATCATTTGCAAACTATTAAGTTTATAGTTAATATGAATTAACTATCATAGTTAATAAAGGCCTTCTGCGTTTTTGTAGGAAAAATATCCACAATTATAACTTTAGTTCTGGCGGAAGAGAGACCTCAGTTTATAGACTCACGTACGACTGTTACCGGATGCCAGAGCAGTTATAGTTTATAAAGTTATACATATGGATATTTTTCTAACAAAATCGCATGGCTTCATTTCAGAAGGCCTTTATTGACCCCCTGGAGCTGTGTGGATTACTTTTATGATGGATGGATGCGCATTTTTGGGATATTTTTTTTACATAACTCTGATAGTGTCTGATACACACCTAGAATGGCTTGAGGGTGAGTAAACTACGGGATAATTTTCCCTTTTGGGTGAACTAACCCTTTAAGTTCACTAAATTGGCGGGCAATTGGCACCCTCTGCAGACATTTGTTATAATACATAATGTACATAAGTTGATTATATTATATTATATATTATGGATGTGACGAGACAAGACGAGACCAAAAATTGGGTTCACGAGAAGATTTTTGCCCTGTATTTTTAAGAAATCCTCAATGACAGTATTCATGACTGTTAAAATAGTCTGCAGGTGCATTTTGAAATGTTTTAACTCATCATCTTAATGAATGTAATTTCAGTTCAACTTCCTGAGAATTAATTATCATATGCATTGAAAGACAATATTACAACAAGCAGTGTAAAAGTTTTTGCCACAAACTCAACTGACTGGCTTCTCCCCTTATCGGCCAAACAGAAAATACTGCCAAATATCGGCAATGGTGATGTATCTTTCGATCACCATTACATACAGTAGGACTTCACAAAAGCTCGAAACTTTAAGTCAGTTACATAAAAACATACATTGGTCTAATTTGTATTGAAAAGTAAAACTGATTGCCTCTTGGTTAACTGCTAATTGGTTAGACTAGTTCTTAAGACTAATAATGGCTACGTTTATGCAACTGGTCCAAGATCAGTGACAGAAAGTGTCCGCTTACCTCCACCTGTAACTGACCCAGCCTCCTCTTCAGGTCTGTTGTGTCTTCTCCTGACGTCAACTTCTTATGGAAGTCCAACTCTGCGTCAAGCAACTCTTTCTGTGCCTAGAAATGAAAAAGAGATGTTATACATAAATTCAATGTAACTATAGATTCTACATTTGAAACAAAACTAAGATCTTTTAGACTACGACCTGTGCTGTGCTACTAGAAGCTAATTGTAGCAATAACAGGAGTTATATATGAATCGTCTTACATCTGTTTTTGACTTTGATTGTGTCGTGTTGGCAGTAGCTTGTGCGGTTGGGCTGATTTCATTCTTCAGCTGAGAGATCTTTTCTGTCAGTTCTTTGAGAGTCTTCATGATGTTCGCCCTCTCCTCTGGCTTCATCCCCCTGTTCTTTTCCAGGCGGTTTATCAGCACCTGCAGAAGGCAGTTCAGATTTATTTACATTTAACTGCATGTACAAAGCAACTTGTAGCTTTTTATATCACATCATTCATCATTCAACCAAGACTGTATCAGGACACGCACAATAACTTTGGGGCTGTCACGACTCCTCGATTAAGTTAAAAAAAATCCTCGAGTGAAGAGCGACGCTTTATTTACATGCGTGCAAAGTTACGCATTTCTTCCAGCATCTCAGTGTGGTTTATAGATTTAAACAAGGATTTGATCATGATATAAACGCGGGCATACACTGTGCGATTTCAGCAAGGTTACCAAAATCACACTGTAAGAGTAGATTGCATGCGATGTAAAGCCAGAGCTCAGGATTACTGTACGGTCCAATTGTCGAGTGCGACTTGACTGCTCACACTATATGGTGTGAAATAGGCATGATAAACCTCCCATGTTGCACCGATAGACCATGATATGGTGTACTATAAAGAGATGACAGATATCGATATCAAGAGGATTTAGCATTTCCAATTTATGTATTAAATTAGTATTATTATTAAGATGGGACTACTTTTATTATTAAATTGATATTACATTTAATTTGCCCGCAACAATTTCACAACGCAATGCATAACCGACATGCTGCATAATAAAACATTAGATTAGCTTAAATTTAAAAACATTTAGGCCGATTATACAATGAATTATAGGCCTATAATTAAAATTATTAACAGTCTTTAATATGTCAGAACACTGCAATAATATCAGACTCAATGAAAAGAGCAGCTTTATTTCAAAAACAACTTGTTTAACATGACATAGACCTACTTCTCTTCTATTTTTTTTTCTCACTATAGGCTATATATGGGCCACAAGAGAAATATTTACAAAATAAATTACTATATTCTGAATATATGCTGAAGTAGTTTATCTCTCGTTGTCTCTGAGAATATGCGCCGAAAGCTCGTCAGATTTTACTTTCACTTTCTGTAGTGAATAATTGACTGGGTTTAAGACTTGCGTGATATCAACTCGCCTTCATGATTTAAAACGGAAAAATACATTTCCAATATTACGACGTGACATTTTTCTCCAATTGTCAAATGATGGACAACGGTTCATATTTCCACCGATAATACAATTAAGTAAATATGAAATAAATGAGTAAATAAAGTAAAACAAGTAAATTAATGATCAAGAAGCTGAATTAATAAAAGAGGCGCTGGATAGGCTACACTGTGGTTTAGAAGACTTAGATTATCCATTTTACAACACAAACTGGAGGCACGCAACAGTTTGCTACATTGCTGCTATTTGACAGCAGCCTACAGAACTTAAACATCTCACTCTTTTTGTTTTCTTCTTGCTGCATTAAAGATGAAATGGTTGAACTTCTGCTTGCATGCAGGCATAGGGCAATCAGTTCGTAGCTCTGCTTCAGCTGTGCGATAACCTCACTAGGGGCGACCAGAATTTCTGACATGCCAGGCAATCGGATGGAAATCGGATGAAAATCTCAGTGTATGCCCAGCTTTAAGTGTAACAATCCCCAGGCAATTGGTGCCCTCTGGAGGCATTTGTTATAATACATAATCTACAAGTTGATTATATAACACAGACATATATCTGTCTATCTGTCTGTCGTCTATATATAACATAATATTATATATTTAGGGGTGTGATGAGACACGTGACAAGACACGAGATTGGGTTCACGAGAAAGAGATGAGACAAGATTTTGTATTTTTAAGAAATCCTCAATGACAAAATTCATGACTGTAAAAATAGTCTGCAGGTGCATTTTGGGATGTTTTAACTCATCTTGCATAGAAAGACAACAATATACAAGCACTGTAAGAGGTTTTACCACAAACTCAACTGACTGGCTTCTCCCCTTATCGTCTAAACAGAAAAAACTGCCAAATATCAGCCTTGGTGATGTATCATTTGATCACTATTACATACAGTATGACTACACAAATACTCTAAAATGTGCAAAAAAATAGAATTTACAGTAATGCCAAAACAATAAAAAATGTGTAGGTGTCCAAACTTTAACCTGGTGGTACATACTGTATATTTTTATTTTGTTTTACTTAAGTAATCCTTCATACCTTCTGACATTCGATCTGCTTTTCAAGCATTTCTTGTTTCTTCTTCCTCATGTCTTGCTGTAGTTTCAACGCCTCCTGAAGGCCAGAGGTCAGAGGTCATGTTAGCGCACTCATAAGTACATTCCAGACTGTGCAATCCTAGTAGGTGGATCTGCTGCTATCAGCTTACAGCGGTGAGGAGGAGAAAGGAAATACTGACCTGCTTCTTTTTCAGAACCTCCTGAGCTTCCAGCGCTTTGCCCGTTTTTCCTAACGACTTTGATGCGGTTTTCAACACCGTGCGTGAGAACGGACCCTTCGGTAAACTCGAATGTGGCGTCAAGCCCTTGTTTAACAGAGAAATTCAAACAATTTTCATTTTGAACATACATTACATGTTTATGTGTTTTTTTTTGTTTTTAATATAGACACACAGAGGTTTTGGGCTCATCTGTTAAACAGTCAACTTGAGATGAAATTGAATCTGTGGCGGAAGGAAGTAGTTCGCCACAATAGAGTGTTTTTAAAGACACTCCGTTGTTGTTTCTGATTTATTTACACACTTGTGCCGTCAAACCGTTGTATAAAACACCATATCACACTAGTAGTCGTGCGAAATGGCTCTCTATCAGCTCGGCCTGCGACTTTATGCCTATGGCCTAATCACAGCTGTGCTGATACAGAGCCATATCGTACAAGTGTGATATTGCTCATATATATAATTAGGGCTGCACAATATATCGTTTTTGCATCGATATCACGATGCATGCATCCGCAATAGTCACATCGCAGGATATGGATCGTAGTTGATCCGTACGGGCCAGCTGCCCTGGTTCGGGACGCATGTGATTTGTGGATTAATTGCAAAGTTTAACCATCATAGAGTGAAAGTTTATCACTTGCATGTGTGTTTAAACATCAATAGCAAGAAACTTGCGCGCTACTTGAGCCAAGCAGACAGCACTGGAACACCGAATTCAGTTCTCTTTTTTTTAGAGTTTGAACGGACAGGTGAATGCAAAATTAAAACAAAGACATCCTTGTGAGTATCCTCTTAAACACAGTCGGCTGTGTGTTGTAAACAAATGAGAAGGAAAATGGATGCATTTATTTGATCCATGCATTCACAGCATTGACAGCAGCCTAATAAACGCAGCTGTCCATGTCACCAATTTTAATCCAACAACAAAAGAGAAAGAGAAAATCACTTTTGTAGCTTTAACAAAGATAAATTGTATTAATTAATTTAATGTAATTTATACAGTGAAGACTACACGTTTTTTATATTTTTTTACATTAGATTTTTCAATTTCTGTGCCTAAATATAGCTAGATTTAGGCCTACCTGGGAAAAAAAAGCACTGCTCATTTCTAGGGGTGCACCGATCCGACTTTTTCAGTCCCGATACCGATACCGATGCCTGGGCTTTGTGTATCTGTCGATACCCGATACCGATCCGATATATTGTTGAATTAATAATAAACTGTATATCTTCCACCTTATACCTTCCTTGAAGAGACTAAAGGCACCAGACTTTACTAACTAAACATAACTAAGACAAAATAACAGATGAATGTAAAGTGTTGAATTCTTATTTATTTAAAAAACAATTGTGCATTCAAATCTAAAATAGAATGTAATCTAACTTCTTTAAATAAATAAAATGTAGCAGTGGAAACAAAAAAACAGTGTATTGGTCAAACATACAATAGTAATCTGACAGTTACCAAACATTTTTTACACTACAGATAATTGTTTTGGTATATAATCATATCAATATTAAAAAGTAGCATTACAAATTAACAAATAGTCTAATTTTCTGCCATATGCAATTTAATAAAAATTTTCAGCTAGCTAATAACAACTTTGTTCTGGTTTCACCTCACTCCAGATTAAATGATTGTAGGCTAGGCCTATTTATTTTACTACACATTGTCAACAGAAATAAGATGAAATACTGTTGATAATTAAAAATAATTCTTACTACCCACTCTTGCTAAAATGGGTAAGCACACTTGTGTTCTCATTTCAGTTGCGTTCTGAGTAAATTAATAAACTGAGTTCATGAGTTCAGTGTTGGACAGATCAGTTGTTCTGGCCAGTCGTTAAAATGATTCGGTTCAAAGGAGTCATTTGGTCACGAATCGGACATTAGCAGACGCGTTGTGTGCGAATCCCGTCTGTTAGAACATCGCGAAAGATGTCAACACACAGAAAACACTTCATAACTGGATATAATTTGTCTCCCGCTTATTGAAAGTATGCTTTATGTCAGCTGGTCAGAGAAGAGTCAATGTTATTTGAGCGCAATTCACACCCAGTGATAATTCAAGGACAACATTGTCCGAATGTGTCACGTGCAACATGGTTTCGGTCTTCCGAGCTTTTGATTTGGATTAATATGTGAAATATGAGAGCGAACACTGATTATTTTGAAGACCCAGAGAGCGCGCGCGGGGTAGGAGCTCTCAGATCGGTCTCTCTGTCACTCAGTCACAAGCGCAGCATCTGTTCTACATCACTCGTAAATCACAATAACTCATCAAATTAGGCTTTGGCCGTCAAAAAAATGTCAATGCAGGAAAGACCCTGACTTTGCAGTAATACCCTCGAAACAGCGACGAACTAGTTGGCGTGGCAAGCGTGAAATATCTCCTCCACACAGCCGACTCTCTTCTAGCATGCGACACACGTGAAGCTGACGAATGACGTAGGTTCTGCTGCGACGGAAAAAAACACCTGGATCGGCTTGTGGATCTGTTCATTTTTCCGATCCCCGATCCAGCTATTTTGTCAGTATCGTGGCCGATATCCGATCCTAATATCGGATCGGTGCACCCCTACTCATTTCATTTGCATCTTTGTTCTATTGTATTTATCTATGCTTGTCATTTGTTTGTTAGTTTCTATGCAGATGCACTACCCTCTACTAAATCACCCTAGAATTCTTAATTATTAGAGCTTTTCAAATCTGGTGAAATTATTTTCATATCGCAATATATAATGCAGGAAAAAAGGCCCACTCTGAATAGATGTGTGCAAACATTGATGCGTTTTCTTTACCACTGATGGTTCTTGGCTCGGGCTGGTAGGTTCAGTGTTGCCCATGATGCCCGTGGCTCCTGAGGCAGTCTGGTGTTTGGGGAAGGTCTTATTCAGCACGTAAGCTGCTGCAGGGTGCTGCTTATTAATGACCTGCACACAACACAAAATTTAGTCAAAGTAAGTTGACGAATTACAGTCTCATCCATGGATGAACAGTCATTGTAAGGATATTATCAATCATTTTTGAGTGAACAATCTCTTAAAAACTTTTCTATGGGGAAAAAGAGAACTATCAATTGTAGGGCTGGGTGGTACATTTTTGAAGAGCAACAGAATGAAATAGCATCAGACACTCCAGACCTTGTGCGTTGTGGGCTGTTGTTGGCCAGGGTTTGTGTTCTGACTGGGTCCCTGCTCCTGTGTGTTGGATGTGGCCTCTCTATGCCAGTAGACTCTGATGAAGCGGTTATTCAGGACGGCTTCTGTGCTAGAGATGGCCCTCCGAGCCTCATCATTAGCTGTATATTGGATCAATGCCGCCTCTGGGTCGCCTCCAAACACCACCTGTGGAAATGACAATAAAGCATGCGGTTTTACTTCACAATCAGCACTCAATCAATCACTACAACTACAATCGCTGGCCTGCATTACAAAAGCATAACATGACATATACAATTTAAAATGGTTGAGCAAATATGTAGTTCGTAATCTAATCTAGAGTTTGTTTGTTTGTTTAGTAAATTTATCAGAATGTTAATCACAAGCTATTTACATGGCAAACACAAGGTCAATATCACAATCCATAAAATAGAAAATAATTATATAAAACATTTCAATTTGACATAAAAAAGAAAATCTAAAATACACTGCATTCGGAAAGTATTCAGTGCTTCACTTTTTCCACATTTTGTTATGTTACAGCCTTATTCCAAAATGGATTAAATTCATTCTTTTCCTCAAAAATTCTACGAACAATACCCCATAATGACAACATGAAAAGTTTGTTTGAAATCTTTGCAAATTTATATATAAAAAAAATAAATAATAATAATTCACTGCCTTTGCTCTATACTTTGCACCTTGGGCACCAATTATAGCCACAAGTCTTTTTGAGTATGATGCTACAAGCTTGGAACATCTTTTTTTGGGACAGTTTCTCCCATTCTTCCTTGCAGGACATCTCAAGCTCCATCAGCTTGGATGAGGAGCATCGGTGCACAGTCATTTTGAGATCTCTCCATAGATGATCAATCGGGTTCAAGTCTGGGCTCTGGATGGGCCACTCAAGGACATTCACAGAGTTGTCCCGTAGCCACTCCTTTGTTATCTTGGCTGTGTGCTTAGGGTCGTTGTCCTGTTGGAAGATGATCCTTCACCCCAGTCTGAGGTCCAGAGCGCTCTGGAGCAGGTTTTCATCAAGGATGTATCTGTACATTGCTGCATTCATCTTTCCCTCGATCCTGACTAGTCTCCCAGTTCCTGCCGCTGAAAAACATCCCCACAGCATGATGCTGCCACCTTTGTACTTCACTGTAGGGATGAGCGGTGGCTGGTTTCCTCCAGACATGACACCTGCCATTCAGGCCAAAGAGTTCTATCTTGGTTTCATCAGACCAGAGAATTTAGTTTCTCATGGTCTGAGAGTCCTTCAGGTGCCTTTTGGCAAACTCCAAGTGGGTGGTCATGAGCCTTTTACTGAGGAGTGGCTTCCGTCTGGCCACTCTACCATACAGGCCTGATTGGTGGAGTGCTGCAGAGATGGTTGTTCTTCTGGAAGGTTCTCCTCTCTCCACAGAGAAACGCCATCGGGTTCTTGGTCACCTCGCTGACTTGCGCCCTTCTCCCCGATCGCTGAGTTTGGCTGGGCGTCCAGCTCTAGGAAGAGTCCTGGTGGTTCCAAACTTCTTCTATTTACAGATGATGGACACCACTGTGCTTCACTGGGACCTTCAATACTGCAGAACTTTTTCTGTACCCTTCCCCAGATCTGTGCCTCGATACAATCCTGTCTCCGAGGTCTACAAACAATTCCTTGGACTTCATGGCTTGGTTTGTGTTCTGACATGCACTGTAACTGTGGGACCTTAGAAAGACAGGTGTGTGCCTTTCCAAATCATGTCCAATCAACTGAATGTACCACAGGTGGACTCCAATCAAGTTGTAGAAACATCAAGGATGATCAGTGGAAACAGGAGCACCTGAGCTCAATTTTGAGTGTCATGGCAAAGGCTTTGAATACTTATTTACATTATACATCAATACATTTGCAAAGATTTCAAACAAACTTCTTTCACGTTCTCATTATTGGGTATTCTTTGTAGAATTTTGAGAAACAAAATAAATGTAATCCATTTTGGAATAAGGCTGTAAAATAACAAAATGTGGAAAAAGTGAAGCTCTGAACTTTCCGGATGACCTGTACATTCAGGTGACACATTACAAAATATTCCACATAAACATGTTTCTGAAATGTTTCGTGATCTATACAGGATGTTTACCTGAATGTTGACTATGGTTCCAAACTTGCTGAAGTGCTCATTGAGTTTAGTGATATTGTTGAGCTCCCGGGGGATTTTGCGGACCTCTAGTTTAGTGTTGACGTAATAAATCTTTTTCGGGAAGGTGGGTTTATGCTGGTTATTGAAATTTTGCCTGTAAAACAGAAAAGACACCCTTATACCTCTCAATCAGGACATCCACCTGTATCATTGTAGTTTCCTTTGTGTTCCAAGAGATCAATATGAATTAATAGACACTCAAAATAATGCAATTAAAATGAATAATTATTAATAAACATTTAACAATACAAACATTTCAGATTAAAAGGTACTAAATAGCACAATTATCCAAAATAACAAACCAAATTCAGTAAATATAATTTAATATACAGTACCAGTCAAAAGTTTTTGAAAGAAGTCTCCTCTGCTCATCAATCCTGCATTTATTTGATCAAATACAGAAAAAAACAATTAATATATTGTGAAATATTGCAATTTAAATGAATGGTTTTCTATTTGAATATACTTTTGGCATCATTACTCCTGTCTTTAGTGTCACACGATCATTCAGAAATCATTATAATATGCTGATTTATTATCAATGTTGGAAACGGGTTACAAAAAATATTAAGCAGCACAACAGTGATATTTTTCAGGAATCACTGATGAATAAAAAGTTCAAAAGAACAGCATTTATTCAAAATATAAATCTTTGCTAACAATATAAATCTTTCGTATCAATTTTAATCAATTTAGCACATCGCTGCTGAATAAATGTATTAATTTCTTTCAAAAAAATAAATTACCCCAAACCTTTGAACGGTGGTGTATATCGTTAGAAAATATAATAAATGCTGTTTAAATAAATGCTGTTCTTTTTAACTTTTTATTAATCAAAGAATCCTGAAAAAAGTATCACAGGTTCCAGAAATAAATAAGTATATTCAAATGCGTCAAAATAGTACTGTTTTTTTTAATCAAATAAATGCAGGCTTGAGCATAAGAGACTTCTTTCAAAAACATTAAAAAATAGTAATAGACTGGTGGTACTGTAAACTATAAGTATATATATATATATATATATATATATATATATATATATATATATATATATATATATATATATATATATATATATATATATATATATATATATATATATATATATATATATATATATATATATATATATATATATATATATATATATATATATATATATATATATATATATATATATATATATATATATATATATATATAAACATGAAAAATGTGTAATAATTAATTATTCAATTGTATTCATGATTAAAAGTTACCAAATGGGCAGTGATCCAAGATTTTAACATCAATTAATACATTAAAAATGCTACATAAATTAAAAAATTCATAATTAGCATAATAATCAATAATGGACCCTTTTCACTTTTCCAGGGTTATCAGAAGTAGAAGTCATCATAGTTGTGTAAACTTCTATAGCAGTTAACGGGAGACGGCAGCAAATATTTTTGTATTCCCATTTGGTCCAACAGCAAAAGAAAAAAAAATCCATAATAGCGTTTCCACAACTTTCCATAAGAGGGAAATACATATAGAGAGACTGATTAAAGCAGTCAGAAAAGAGAAAGATGTCAAATGTGCCATCACTCCCTAATACACACGAAAAGATAATTGGGGTGATTTTGGGCCGATTTTTCCCCTTCCTACTATCCTAGGTAAAGTCCCGATTATCTTAATGGTTCTACAGATTATCTTATCAGATTTGCCTGTGGTGTGAGGTGTGTTAAGAGTGACTGAATCTGCTCGGAAGAACGGAGGCGCCCCGATCGCGAACATGTTGAATATATACGATCATAAATCCTGACGTGTGGGGGGAACCTCGAAGACAAACGTGAAACGCCCTCTGGAGATTTTCACGTGAAAAAAAACAATACCCAATCAGAAAGCAAGATGACGGAAGACGCGCACGGTAACATGTAAAGTCCATTTTCACACTGTCTCCAAGACTTCATCTAAACGGTTTCCCTTTTCCCCGCGTACATTTTCTGTAAAAACCATTCCATACACTACAAGAGCAATTTTTTCTTGTCAATCGTCCTCCATGTTTGTTTACTTTAAAGCTGCAGTCCGAAAGTTTTGCCTATGTTTGAAACCTGCAATTGCAGTTATTTGAGGAATTCGCATCTGTATGCGAGTTGTGCATCGGCACGGCTCCTCAGCGCAGATGAATCTAATGTTTGGAGGATTTTATGTGACTGTCAGTCACCGCACCGGTGTGGATACTGTACTTCAGAATCACACATTCTATGTCTTGGAGTATAACCTCACCGGAACATGTCTGACACTTTTGGGAACAAAACATTACAATAAATCGCGCTACCAACCCTGATTAAATTTAATGATTGCTCATATAACATCAAACCGTGCAAATGATTATTGTTATGCTTTAAATTGTTAATGTTAACAGCATTAGCACTGTGTGACTACGTGTATTTAGTGTTTATTAGCTTTACCTGTAGATTTCAATTTCCGTACAGTCTAATCTTTTGCTTTTGACTACGGGTGAATCTCCAGTTGTCACTGATGTCATTTGGGCTTTTCTGGATTACAATCCGCCATCAAAATGATCAATTGAATTACTCCAGCTGCTGTGAGAAAAGGCTATAAATGATCCGCTGAAGAACATGCGGTCCGCTCCTCACTACTAGCAGGACTCCTTCTCTATGTATACAGACGTGACGTAATGACACAAAGACATGCTTGAATTTCCTGCAGAAATCCACCATACCACTCTAATTATAACACATTATTACAAGCTTACCTTAATCGGGCTAATGTAAGGAGATAGTTTTGAATACTGGCTTGTTGTGTACTTGCTCACTTTTGGATCATTTTTAACCAGAAAAAGTTACAGAATGCAGCTTTAAAGTCCCGTTTGTGAATGGAATCTGTTCGTGTGTGGTGTGCTTTCCTGGTCATATCGCGGCACTCCACACACTAGAGCAGGGGTGTCCAAAGTCGGCCCTCGGGGGCCACTATCCTGCCGAGTTTAGCTCCAACTTGCCTTAACACACCTGTCTGGAAGTTTCTAGTAAGCCTAATAAGACCGTGATTAGCTGCTTCAGGTGTGTTTAATTGGGATTGGAGCTAAACTCTGCAGGACAGTAGCCCTCCAGGAGCAGGATTGGACATCCCTGCACTAGAGGAACAAACCGGTTAAATCTATGATTTCTTATGTTATGTTTGTGGTCTCTCACATTTTGAAAATCTTAAGAGTTTAAAAAATATTTTAATGTGGCCCCAGTTTTTGACGTTTTATTAGAAACACCCTTGCAACAGCGTTCATTTTTTTCATTTATTTTTTTGTAATTTAGCCAAGTTAAAGCTACTTTTCCGTCCACTTGAGGTCGCCTGTTCAAAACAAAGGCGTAGTTTGATGACGCCACGTTTGAGCGCAGAATCTTGGGACATGTGGTCTTCACCTCACAGCCGGTGGAAAAGAATCAGGATAGGACTCGGGCAGAAATCATGTTCATGTGTGCATTTATTAACATCACTGTAGTCTGAAGCAGAGCAGGACCGAGTGTTGTGGAGCTGAGCAAGGCCGCAGGAGCGATTGAAGAGCGGGACTGTTATTATGGCATAGTCGCTAGCGGGACTTTTATTATGACACGGTCACCGGCGCCACTTCCTCTTTTCCAGTCATGAGAATGGGGTAACGCAACTCTGTTTATCGTATTAGATATATCTGAGTGTGTTGAAAAGGAAGTTATGACGTTCGCTCGGCGGCTGCTATGCCACTTGTTCACACTGCAGTGAGAGTACAGCGTTTCTGCTAAATAAAACTGGAAACCGAGGGGAACGCAGATATGACGCAATCGACAGGCGACTCCCTCAAACGCATAGCTCACACGTCCCGTTCCTTGGTTAAAATAGCAATTTCTCACGATTTACAAATAGTTGGAAACATTTGGGATATCAGGGTTCCCACTCTTTTTCAGCAACCATTTTCCAGGACATTTTCAATTTTACTACGGCGGAAATAAAAGACAAGGATCATGCCATATATTGCTTTCTAAGTCTTTAGAAGCCGTACAGTTTATTGCCGTACAGTTTATTGCCATTACTTAACAATCCAGCATTTTTCAATATGAGCTCTCAATCATACATTATGACTATGGAAGCTTGTTTACACCACAGAATAGAAAGAAAAGGTAATTGTGACTTTTTATCTCGCTATTCTGACTCTCACAATTGCGAGTTTACATATTTGTGATATAAACGCGAAAATTGTCGCAATTCTTTTTTCCTCAGAATTGGACTTTATAACTTGCAATTGCAGTTTAGATCTCACAATTCTGAAAAAAGAAGTCAGAATTGCAAGATATAAACTCGCAATTGCGCAAAAGTCAATTGTGAAGAAAAGGTCATAATTGCGAGTTTATATCACGCAATTCTGACTATATCTTGCAATTCTGACTTTATAACACAAAAATGTGACTTTATATCAAAATGATGTGATTAGGTAGCAGCTTACGAGTTAACATTCACTGCATACATTTGAGCAGTTAATAGCATTATCTAACGGCTGCAAGTGGCAACACAAGACTAAACATCATTATTCATTATTACTCACACATATCAAACTCAGCATTCCTGAACATGTGCTTTCTGCAACTAGCGCTAATTGTTTGGGCCAGCGATAAACTCTTTATACTCGGCTAAAGAATAACTTTTTTTTTAAGAATTTTCCCAGACAACAACAAGATTTTCCAGGACATTTTACATTTTCTCTCATTTTCCATGTGTTTTCCAGGACTGGAAAATTTGTCACCAATTTTCCAGGTTTTCAAGGTTTTCCAGGACAGGCAAATTTGTCACCAATTTTCCAGGTTTTCAAGGTTTTCCAGGACGAGTGGGAACCCTGGATATTCTAAGTACTCAACTGAACAAAATATATAACACTGGCCTAGTGGTTTTTTGGATATTTTACTGCAAAAATCTTCCATAGTTCACCTTTAATATTAAACAAAATATAATGTTGTTTTGAAAAAAAAAAAAGTAAATATTAAAAACTAGATTTGCATTTAGATTTGCTAGTGTAACCCCACCTGTTCGAACCGCCCGCTCCGCCCGCCCCCAGCGAGACTCGAACTCGGGTTCGCCGGCATGAGAGTCGAACGCTCTAACAAGGAGGCTAAAGGCTGCAACCCTTAGCGTCAGTTACTGGAGCGTCTCTTGAGATCAGAGGAGTGAGGTTTACTTGCACAGCAACTATTAGCTGGCCTCCGTTAAACTCACCCCCCTAAACCTCACTCCCATCCGGGTCACGGCACCAATGTAACCACACCCTGTTTGAACTGCCCGCTCCAAGCGGGGCTCGAACTCTGGTCCGCCGATATGAAAGTTGGACGCTCTAACAAGAAGGCCAAAGGCTGCAACCTCTAGTGTCAGGTTTACTCGCACAGCAACTACTAGCTAGCCTCCGTTACACTAGGTTGGCAATGCAGCCCTGTGGAAACGCAGAGTCTGTGAAAAGGGTCCATTGATTACAATTATAATTGAAGTAGAATAATAAAAATTCAAAAGTTTAACATACACCCCATAGGTGGTGAATTTTTAAAAAACTACAGGTCATATACTTTCTTGAACATTTTCAAAATAAGACCTATAACAATTCGAGTCGCTCATCACTCACTTGTCCATCCAGGGTTTTTTGACCTGTGGGCCATCTGCAGACGGCAGGCACCTCTTCCTGTTTTCCTGCTCGGAGTTGTACCTCATCTCGCTGCTCGACACACTCGGGACAGACGGCTCTGTCTGAATCACTATGTTAGCTGCTAAAAACACATAATCAAATAGTTCAACACCAAGTTCAAACAGATGTTGCCATTATGAATAAATGTAAAATGCTCATGCAAAAGTCATTTGTTTGGTTGGAACTGATATTTTACATCTGATACCTCGTGAGTTTTGTCCGTCACCAGAGGTAAGGCCGATGAGGTTGGGTCTCTGCGTCTGGATGCGAGGGATGAAATGGCGGTACTGAGCTCTGCCCGGCCCGGTCAGTGCTGGGGACTCTGGGTTATAGGCCTCAGGGTCATAGCTGTCTGTACGTGACAGAACAAAGACATGTTTAACCATATGCACTGTGTGCTGAGGATAAAAACACCACATGAAGGTTCTTTCCCCTTGATTAATTAAACATTTACCACAACCAAATTCTCTGTTATTCAGAACTGTTATTTACAAGATTCATCCCACAAGCTCTGAGTGTAAAATGCAACAGCAGCACAACTACATGGCCAGAGTCTGTCACTGCAGCCTTCAGAAAAATAAATATCCCTGATATTCTGCACTGGGGAAAAAATGGCTTTGAAACCATTTTTTCACACAAATAGTTACAAAGAAACGGCACGTAACGCGTTAAACATGACATTTTGAAGTAGAAAAACTGAAATTATATTTCCTTCTTAATCTTTGTTGTTTATACAACTTCTCTTCAACACAACTTACACTCTCAGAATGAATAACCTAGCCACAGTTTGGTATTTTTTTCCAGTGCAGCGGGGGGGATTTCTATTTGGTTTACTGAACTATCTAGGTGCGTCTTTAAATAAGAATAGATTTCATGTTGCTGTTGTAATTGGAGGAAGAGTTTGTGAAGTTAGACTCGCTCGCTGTCAGGATAAGCGTTTACGGAGATGGAAATGTGAATTTGTAACATTTACAGAGAAGCATACAATCGTAAAAGGCAAGGTAAACGCGTTTCAAGCGTATTAAATATGGCCCTATGAAACCGGTTTTATTTTTCCATTTTTGTTTTGGACTCCATTTTAATCAAGTCAAGTCACCTTTATTTATATAGCACTTTTTACAATACCGATTGTTTCAAAGCAGCTTCACAGTGTTACAGTGAATTTGATTCGGCTGTACAGCCGCTCTGGAGAAAACAGTGATGTCATCAGCTCAATTTTCATATAGTGTCAATGCGGGCTGATCAGTAATATAGTTGAATAGTGTCCCCAACTGAGCAAGCCAAAAGCCAAAGGCTACAGGGGCAAAAGTGGCAAGGAACCAAAACTCCATCAGGTGACAGAATGGAGAAAAAAAACCTTGGGAGAAACCCGGCTCCAGTTCCATCTGATCAAAAGCATAACTGATTCATTGCGATTAAGGAAACAATTTATTAAATGGTTAACAATAATTACATGTTTAGGGCCCTATGAAATACGCTTTATTTTTCTTCACAAATTGTATTTTATTTTTTACAGAATTCTGTTTTAGGCTTTCTGGATTCCATTTTAACGGTTTAATTTAATTTTGATGTTTAATCAAAAAGCATGTCTAATTAACTGAATTCATAAATACAACAATTTGTATAAAATTAAAAATTAAAAAATCAGTTTTTTTTGTTTGTTTGTTTTTACCACAGAAATTCAGTGTTTTGTACTTAATTTTTTCTGGCAATCAAATAAAGGCATATAAGATTTATTAAATGTTTTAATCATATGAAATTCAACTTTTTTGTCAAACAAAGTGCTGCACTAAAGAGCTTTACTGTTAAAATTAAAACATGGAAGAAAAATTGTCATTCCTTTTGAAAAATAAATTTAATAAATGTAATAATAATTTATTATTATTAGTGTTAGTATTATTATTACATTGATAAATATATTACTGTTGCACAGTAGAATTTAGCCATCACAATTTTCTCAAGTTAAACTAAACTTTTATTTATTTTGACGGGTTGTCGTAAAGACCTTTGAGTTTTTGTGTGGTTTATGATCTGATGATCATTTTTCTCAAATGAAACGATGAAATGCTCATGAAGTGACTCTCAGAGCGGTTCATGTCCTGGCAGAGGCTGAAAACTGAAAGTCATGATGCATGCTTCAGTGTGTGTGTGTGTGTGTGTGTGTGTGTGTGTGTGTGTGTGTGTGTGAAATGAAACCATTCATTCACACAGTGAACATGCAGGATTCATATTTAAATAGTCTTCTTGCGGTTTAATATCACACACACACTATATATATCGCGATTTAATTTAAGTATACTGACCTGCTTTTAATTTAGTCATCAAACATTTGACAAATTCAGTGAAATAATTTGATGACTGGATTAGGTTTAAGATTTAGTTTGAAGTTCTTAATATAAAGCAAGTCCCATGTTTGACACAAGCTGGATCATGCTCCTGTTGTGTTTGCAACATCAATGTATATCGATGTAAACAATATTGTACACATGCATACCGAACTGAAAGACCCGTACTGAAAATGTTTGGTACTAATACATGTACCATTACAGCCCTACTAACAGATGAACACACGACAAGACCAGAACCACCACCAACAGACAGGAAAGAGGCTTAGTTTATCAACTGCTTTCTTTAAAGGGGTCAGACTTTCTTCCCTGAAGGCCGCTTATAATGTCAATCGCATTGATGATTTCAATTTAAAATCAATTTCAGACTAGAATATCTGTCTAGTGCTTCAAAACCAGAAACATGACCCCTTTACAACACACATATAGACAGTACGCTCTAGGCACCACTGCTCAAGCTGAGAAGAGAGAAGCGCAGTGGCTTACATTCAGAGAGAGTGTATTGAGGGTGGAGAGAGGCAGAAGAGGAGGAAGAAGAGGAAGGAGGTGGTGGTGGTGGTGGTGGAGGAGGAGGAGGTGGTCCCACTCCAGGCATGGCCAAAGGGGAAGAGGTGCTGGTTCTGGAGTGGGGTGGAGTGTCTATCCCAGTAGCTGGGATTAGAGGAGGCCCTAAAACAAGACAAGAGCAAACTCAACCACACTAACATCTACAGCTAACTTACACTCTTACACGTTCCGAGTGGTTAATATAAAGTCATTGTCAAGATTAGCGTTTATTTTAATTAACAATTAACCAATGTTATTCCTAAAAATTAACAGTTAACAAATGCATTTACCATATTTTCTAGAACATAAGTCACATTTTTGTATCATCTTAAATGTTCTGCGTCTTGTATTCTATGCTACTTATATATTTGGATTAGCGCCAAATGAACAAGGCACGCAAGCCCAAGTTTATTTGTACAGTGCTTTTCCCACAAGCTGGAAGTTTCAGTATCACTTTAAATACATTTGTCTTTTATAATAAATGCCACTATGATTCATGTTTGCTTTATACTTATTTTTCATTCCTGTTCTGAATACCGTTACATTTAAAAGGACTTGTTGTGTAGTGGGGGGGGGACTAAAATACATGTTTGTAGTATTTGTACACGTGTCAGTTTATTAACTGATATTTTACATTATTTCTCAATGTAATCAAATGTAACTTAAACATAGATGCAATGCATATAATAATATAAATTACATATATTTATTTCTCAACAATACAATTTATTTTCAGGTGTGACTTATTTTCTGGAAAATACTTTTTCAATTGATAAACATTAAAATAAATGAATTTATTCAAATAAAATACCAAAAATAAATTAATATATTTTTTAAATTCGTAAATATAATTTTTTTTAGTTTTGTATATTTTTAATAAAGTAAAATAAAAGTAAATAAAAGCAAATAAATGTAACATTCATAATTGACAAATTATTTGATTAAATAATGAATTATAACAAATGTATAAATTACAGGAATCCTTTTAAGATTTAAAATAAATTAAAAACACACACACAAAAAAAAAACATAAAATAAAACAAATATAATAGAGCAGCACGATTCTCTCTCGTTTCAGAAGAAAATAAAACACGCCTGGTTCTGACAAAATGTTCATTGCTGCAGTCCATTTAAAAATGTTTCATTACTTTGAATGAAATATTTAAAAGAATCGTTTGGAATGAATGATTCAATGACTCACTCATACCTATAGATGATAACTGCTCTCTCTAAGGGTGCTTTCACACTAGCACTTTTGGTGCGCACCCAGGTTCGATTGACGTCAGAGTTCGGTTCGTTTGGATGATGTGAACGCGGTCTTCCGAGCTTGGGTGCGCACCTGGAACCGTACCCGAGTCAGCTTAGGGTGTCACACTAGCCAGTTTGAACCGTGCCCGAGTGCGTTTGACCACCAAAGCGCGGTTCGTTTGACTAGTGTGAGTGATCCGAACCGTGCTCGGGCGCGGCTCGATTAGCCGGCCCTGGCCCGCTTGGAAGAGGTGGGCCAGAGCACGGTTCAGTTGGACTCGGGCGCGGTTCGCATGCAGTGTGAGCGCTAACCGTGCTGGAGCACGGAACAGCTGCGCGCTACTATCAACATTACAACAGCAAACACCAAACTATTACTACTTGGATACACTTTTCAATTAATTCAATAATATTTAGGTTTATAATGGTTCTGGTTTTCACCTCATTGATGAACATGAATTGAAGTTTGCGGGTAAAGCTGCAAATTCCTCCGTCAAAGTCAGCTGCCTCCGTAATAATCTTCTGATATGTGCAGTGCAATCAAGTGAAAATCGCTGCGCGGCATAAATTATAAATGTATTAGGCAGTCTATTAGCGAAAGCGCTTTTCTTCCTGTCTTCTTCAAAACAAAAAGTTGCATCGTGAATGACTTAAGCGTGCTCCGGCCCGGTACGTTAAGTGCAATGTGAGTGCAGGCCAGCGGGGGAGTGGGGAGGGGGGACAATCGCGCTCGAGCACGGTACAAGGCAATCGTGCCTAGTGTGAGTACACCCTTAAAAAGGGTGGTCTGGGGTCCGGTTCATGTGAACTCCAGTACGGTCCGCTGCTGATGTGAACGTAATCGTTCCAAAATCGCGGACTTGAACCGCTATTAAAGATTTATGATTTGATAAAAATGTGAATTTGTGTGCGTTTCACTCACGAGCGTGACTGACGTACTGCAGAGAGCTGTAAATCTAATTTCTGCTCATCTTCAGCGTTCTTTAGAGCATTTGCAGTACATTCAGATAGACACAAGTGCCATTACATAGCTTTGGTAACAAAACCAACAGTTAAAAAACTAAAATATAAAAGTAAGGTGAGCAACGATATGCATTTTGCCGCCTTCTCGCTCGCCGTCGTTACAAAGCAACAGGGTAAACAGCTGCTTCTCTGATGACGCAAACGCACCCCGGCTCGGACCCAAATAATATAATATGAACACAGTCCAGAGCAATTGAACTCGGGTTCGGTCCAGCCAATCGAACCAAATGTGAAAGCACCCTAAATCAGCGGATCAGTCAAAGGTTTAACATACACAAGCAAATCCCTGTCATTTAGGAATGAGCTTGAGTAGGTGTTTGAATAAAGATCATGATCTTTTAACGATAAATCGTGAAGCTCTACAACATTATATAAAACAAATACAATGCTAACGTAATATGAATAAAACACACATAACCATCATTTAGAGCAATTTGTATCTATACTAGTCAAAATCTGCTATGGGGTAATAATGGAACAAAAGATTTAAAAAGTTTTTCTTCACCATTATTTAAAACAGGATCTGCATTTTCATAGGTATAGTTAAAATCATTGTGTTATAAGAGATAATAAAAACAACTTTGTGTATCAAAACCACAAACCTGATTTTCAAAAGTCAACAGCTAAATGTAACATTTGCTGTCAAGATTAGTGCTGGGCGGTATACCGGTTCATCCTGAATACCGCATACCGAATATTGATGCATATGAATATTTTTTGATGTCGCTTAACCAACGTTCAGAGCGCGGCGCAGCGCGACACCGTTTGAGAGGGTTCCCGTTTCACTGTTGCACTGTAGTGAAAGCACAGCTGAGATCGCATCACAGTGTATGGTAAGTCCGAAATTGCCCCCTAAAGCCTCGTTCACTATTCCCTACGTTATCCACTAATATAGTTCACTTGAAGGAGTGAATGAAAACGAGTGTGTGAAGTCGGACAGCCGTTGTGTGTACATCAGCTGTACACTCGTTATTGCGGTGTAATGTGAGATTGAATGAGTGCACTCAATAACGTCCACTATAGTTTCGGAAACCACTACGAATGGCTGTCCCCTCAAATAATGCCCTATTTGAGGTTATAGGGGGCGATTTCAGATTCAGCCCTTGAATACAGTGGATAATTCAAACTACACGTGGCGCGCGAGAGAGAGCGGTTTCTGTGCGGAGTGCTGTGATGAGATTAACAACGTTCTCCACATGGATCATATAGCACATATATAGACCAGAGCGAGCACGTTTAATTTTTTTATGGACCTATTTCATATACTCTAGTGCTCTAAACATGAACCACCAAGCGTGTATGCGCAAATATTTCGTCACGTCTTCTTCAAATGAATTGTATGCAAAGGACAGCATCATCTCCCTACAGCATCATTTTGTGGGGCTTTGCAAACCTGTATTAATTCTAGTGTGGAATTTTTCAGAAAAATATTGTGGTATAAATTGTCATACCGGCCAGCACTAGTCAAGATAATCGTTTATGCGAGATGGAATTTGTAACATTTGCAGATAAGTATTAAACCGTAATACACAAGTTTTACGCTGAGTTAAAAGTGTCTCTAAATAACATGAAAAAAATGTCATTCCGTAAAATAAGTATAATGAAGAACGCAAAAAGAATTACTAATACCTCAAAAAGCAAACATCGTTCACCCCTTACGCACGTTATGTCCGTCAAAACTAGGCTGGCTGTGGGTTCTAATATTAGAACAACAATACTTGCCGGCTAAGAAATAAATAATTATAACCGTACGATCTATCCGTTTTCAAACCCACATCATTTAAATATCACAATATAGATGTCTGTCAAAAAATTATGTGCACAATACACGGTAGTATTTACAAGAAGCAGAGGTCACGCATTTCCTGTAAAACCCAAACTACCTGATGTTTTGACTAAGTCATTGCTTTCCAAGAAGAGGGAGAAAATGGCGGCCTGAGAGGCTTCAATATGCCGTCTGTCAGAGACGATAACGTGCATAATACATAACGCACGTCAGTATAAATTTGTTCTTCACTTGCTGAAATTGAATGGGAATGATCAAGGAACTGAGTGAAATACTTCACACAGCATAATGAAGATAAATAAACGCCAATCCAATTCAAAACCTTTGCCGGGTTCTCTTTCAACATGTGTTGGTTTTGACGGACATTTATGCACAAACTATGCATTCTTATTATGACAATCCGGATTTCAATCATTTTTTTATTCTTGACTGATCTTTTTTTTCATAATTTTGCCAATAGATGAACTGTTAAAAGAGTCTCTGTAGTCGTCCAATTTGACTCTCACATGCTGATATAATCTAAATTATAAACTTGACAGGTGATTTTTATAAAATGCAGTTTGATCACTATCTTCTCAGTTGTTTAAAAGATCAAGGCTATAATCAAAGTTTGATAAAATGTTTAATTTTCCAATAAAAGATGATACATTATTTAATGATTGGTTACATTTAATTACCCCTTAGCAGATTGAGACACGTGTACGTACACACACACACACACACACACACACACCATGATCATTTCATATATGAAAAACCTAGTCTAGCATGCTGAAATCAAAATGACGCTTACCTGGCATGGGGTAGATGCCTGGAGGCGGGGGCTGTCCATGTGGAGGGGGGGGCATGGGCATGCCAGGAGGAGGTTCAGTCATGGGTGGCATGGGCATCCGTGGCATGCCTGGTGGAGGTGGAAACGGGATCATGGTAGGAAGCGTGACGTCATCCACAATCAGAGGATCATTACCGTGGTCAAAAGGACAGAGATCACCTCGTATACAAAATCCTTTCTCTGCAAACAAAAATTAAAAATATATAAAAATCAACAAAATCACAGCAGTCTTTCTACATGGTTTAAAAGCAGAAATGTTGTCCTTGGCGTGGGACTACTTGTCAAGGTGGATGAACTTCTGGTTGGGTGACTGAGGTCGTTCTTCAGTGGAGTTTGCTCAACAAACAGTGCTGTATGGCTAGTCACGTCTCTCGCGCTCGTCAACGTGCCAAATCACAGTTTCTTTAGATCATTACACAATCAAGCTAACCATCCACCCCGCAGGCATCCCTGTGGACGTTCTCCAACTCCCACCAGTGTGAAAAATACCCCCGCTCCAGAAAGATTGGGTAGTAAATATAAACTCTGCAGCTATAATGGCGTTCCCACAAGGCCACGCGGTGAGTTTGCTACACCACCACAGTCATTAGTGACGGTTTAGAAACAGACACCCTGAAGAGTACAATGAGTCCTTAGAGAATATCAAGACACTTCAGTGTTTCTGAAATGTTACACATCATTTGACTTTGATTTTAGAGACATGCAGTGGCTGCAAAATGTATTTGGACCGCAAGTATTTAAACACTAAAATATCAAACTAATGCCAGGTTCACACATACTCCGTTTGCAGCACATTTGCGATGCGGGAGCAGCACGGACTCATTGTGCGTTCACATGTTGCATTGCACACCTGATCAACAAACACAACACATATTCGTTATTTTTCAAATCCAAAAGTTGATACTGAAAAAGCGATTCACAGTACAGTTATACAATCTTACATAGATGTATTCATGTTTAAACAAAATTTTAAAAACGTATTATTCAATGCATTACTTCTATATAGATTTTAGGGCTGCCCACTAATAGAGACAGAGCGACACGCGTCATAATCTGAAGGCCACGCCCACCGGGGGGGAAAACAATCAAACCGTCTCCATTGACTTTGCATTGCGGGAGGCTGCCTCCTTGTCATTTCGGACTTATAACAAAAAACTGAACAATGTATTAAAGCTGATATGTGACAAAGTGAACGGCAAACAAGCTAAACAAAACCCAGAAGCAAAAACCCAGACGTTTTTATAAGCTGTTGACCCAAAAAACGAGCGTTTAAGGACAAAAAAGTGGATTCAGGCCATTGAGACAGCGCGCGACGGGTCATATTACACTGAGAACTACGGCGACTAGAGGGGAACGCAATCAACGACAGGAAATATCATATATAAAACGGACATTTGGATATTTGACTTAACAGTGACAACATATTTACTGCACACAGACATATTGAGGCATACTGAGTGTCAGGATCCCAAAATTTACCCATTCTTCCTGCTGAAGCGTCACTTTGTATTGCCTGTATCCACTTTTATCTTCTTAAATGCTCTTTTTTTTGGGTCGACAGCTTATAAAAACGTATTTTTGTGTTTTTTAGCTTGTTTGCTGTACACCTTGTCACATATCAGCTTTTAGACATTGTTCTGTTTTTTGTTATAAGTCCGAAATGACAATGAGGCAGCCTCACGCAATGCAAAGTCAATGGAGAGCGCTGGATTGTTTTCCCCCCCGGTGTGGGCGTGGCCTAAATACGCTCTGTCTCTATAGTCGACTAAATGTCAGTCGACTAGAAAAGGGTTAGTCGACCAACAGGTTATCAGTCAGGTAATCACAGGAAAAAAAAAATGGCAACAGCTGTAATTACAGTATGCCAGGCAGGAAATCCAATCCAGTCATTAATCGAGCATAAATATGGCTTATCATTTGAAACATGAAAGTAGTATCAACTAGGGTTGAAGAGTTTCTAGAAATTTTCCAGGATTTTTGGAAAGTTTCTGGAAATTTACCAGACATTTTCAGCCCCTTTGCATCCCTAGTACCAACTTTACTTGGCTGCTCGCTGTAATGTTAACCTAAATAAATGTGCGCTATTATTAGACGCATATCCAGGTGTGTGTGAGGAGTGTGGAAGCTAAAGTATAAGCAGGTGCAATAACACTAGTTTATTGATAAATAATTAAAATGTCTCCTTGCTATTTTTTGCCCTGACATATTCATAATCATTACTTTTGCCCATGCTTTGCGGCAAGCTATGTGTGCCCCTTATCCAAGTAAAAAAAATTGCTTGACCGGAATTGTTTTTTAAAGCGTTTTTAAATATAATTTATTCTGAAGCAATATTCTCACCAGTGATTAATCAGCTTTGTCATATTTAAATCTGCATATTTGTGAAATTTGTACCTTTTATAAAGGGCATTTTTTATAAAGGGCAAGGAAAACACCACTATTTTTGAAAATAGGCTCATTTTCCAACTCTTTAACTTTTCAGTTACGATAAATAGAAAATTAGCCTATTTTCAAAAAAAGTCAAGTGTTTCTTTAATAAATATAGGCTATGCTTCAAGCTTTCATTTTATATGGTTAAATTTGATCAATAAATTTAATTCGAATAAGACACAATAGGGCTGTTACCGATCAAATTAAATAGTTTACACTGAAAAATTGCAACTGCATTAAATAACGTTATGAGATTTGTTTTAAATATTTATTGAATATACACATAAGAAATGTTGGAAAGAATGTTTAAACAAGAAACTAAACTGCCAGTAGCTGGTGGCAGGTGACCGTCTTACCGAGTGAGTCATTGAGTCGATTCGGTCAAACGGCTGATTCATTCAAGAATGAGGCAATCATTTATCTTTGATTCACAGATTCATTCAAAATGCTGAATCATTCGGTTACATGCTGTTGCTGTGAGATGTGGTATGGTTCTGATGTGATCTTGGACATCTTGTGATCAAAAACAGAAACAAATATTGCATCTAAAATGTAAGTGACTTGATGTTAATTAATTGTTTATGGAACTGTCATATGAAATCAGTTTTCACATTTTCAGTCGTGATGGTATTCAGGTAAACAGAACTCGTGTGATGATGTTTAACTGTATCATATGTGATAAATATAAAAACTCAATATTTTGAATTTTTTCTGCAGTATGTTAACGGAGTTTCTCTGTGTGAGCGGCGCTCATGTTTCGATTGTTTTATTTCTCCTCATGAGGTTGTGTGAGCGTCATCAGCGCAACCTTAGCCTGATGTCGTCATACTCAATTCTAGTCAGAATATGAGTCTGATACTGCTCCGTTGGGCTGTGATTATGGGGTGTGTTTCAACCGAACCAGGAAAGACCTCAATTGGATAGACCTACAACCAATCAGAGCAACGGAGCGACGCATAACGTTAGTTGTCAAATGTCAACAGAACTCAACTGCACTGTGTTGCCAAGTCCGCGGGTTGAAGCGACCCCAATTATGTGATATACAGACCCAGGAATGCGATTTTTAGCTGCCAGCCCAACCAAAATAACACATATTTTATCCCCCAAATGCCTTTTTTCCCCAGAGAACCGCCCCCCCCCCCGGAAAGCTATTGGGCTTGTTTTTGGCTAGTTTTGAGGAACGTTAGCAATAGGGCGGGTTTTGTTGTAAAAACTTGGCAACCCTGTACCTGCACGCACGCTGGAATAAGTAGCCTAACGTTAGAAGAAAAAGATGTGTAAACGATCTTTGGCGTTGTTGTAAAAAAAGAATTTAAGGATACACAGAGTACTTACCAACACGATCATCATTTCTGAGAGAAATAGTAAAGGTGAATGCATATACGAACAAGTTCTCCGTTTAGGATTAGAACAAACTCAACCCAAGCGCCTTTGATGACGTGGATGATTACGTTACTGTTGATCATCTGTCCATCATCGTCTAAAGCCCGCCCTGACAATTTCATTGGTCCGAACAGTTTCTGTTCGGGCATAATTACTTCTCTACCGATCAAGTCCAGACCGAACTGCCCGAGTAAAAATGTTGTGGGCGGGGCTAAGTTCGGCTGGCATCCAGGCTAGCGCAACCTTGTTACCGTCAGTACATTATTATCCACTATTGATGGCCTCTTACACTAGTGGACTAATGGCCTAAAGGCCTAAAATCAGTGGTTTTCAAACCTGTCCTGGAGGACCCCCAGCACTGTACATTTTGTACGTCTCCATCAAGCAAACCTGATTTAACTCAACAGCACATTAGTAGAGACTGCCAGACCTGGGCTGAATCCAAAATTACCCCCTATACCCTCATTCACCATTCCCTACATTAGTCCACTAATGGTTTGTTTCCACCGAGGAGTACAGTACAATACTGGATGGCAAACCCTGATTCGGCTCGGGTTTCCACCACCAACAGAACCCTTACTTGATAGGCATGGTGTATGCCGGAAAGTAGTGATGGATGTCATTCTCACGCAAAGAAGAAAGTGGCAAGACAAGACAAAAAAACATTATGTTGCAACGGTATTGTGTTTCAAATGTATATTTTAAAAAAAATGGCACCTCTTGTGTAGTCATTCCTTTTGTAGCATGCGCAAGTGACGATTCTCTCTCAGCCAATCAACGTACTGCAGTGAGTCTAGCTCCACCCTTTATCACCGGACTACTGTGCAAGGTACCCCAAAGGAAGGGTGCCAAAAAAGTGTACCAAACCGCTCGGTGGAAACAAGCCATAACATAGCTCACTTCAAGGAGTGAATGACAACGAGTGAGTGAATTCGGACACTGAGTGCACCTGAAGGGCTGCTGCTTTTGCATAGTTTGTGGTTGCCGTTTAATAATCATTTGCCTAGCAAACTGCAGCCCAAGTAGTAAATGAAAAGATTAATCTTGACCATGCAATATGTACCCACATAGGACCAGCGGTTTGGAAAATGGATGATTCAGCTGCGGACGGCAACTTCTGGTCAGACGCGGCCTCTCACAGTGCATTATGGGTATTCTCTAGCCGCCGAGCGTACATCAGTTGTACACTTGCTATTGTGGTGCTTTGTGGGATTGAACGAGTGCACTCGATAACATCCACTATGGTTCTGGACACCACTACAAATGTCTGTCCCCTCAAATAGTGCTCCTTCTGAAGGTATAGATGGTGATTTCGGAAACAGCCGAAACAGTGTGAAACACAGTAGAGTTTAATTATATGCATTTATGGTGAAATTACTACATTTTCGAATCAATCCATGTTTATTTGTCTGCAAACAATGTGCTGTCACTTTAATTTAGCGCGTGCAGCCATTTGCGGGTGTATTTCGGCTGTGGCGTGTAACACAGTCACTCCCACTTGCCACTTTGGCGGTTGAAATTAGTCTTCTCAAAAGCCATCTGTTATAATCGAGGTGCGCATTATAACCAATCACACGTGTTTCAATTGAGTTTATGAATTCAATGTCTAATAATCAGAGGCGTTCAGATTAGCCAGAGTTTTGTTCAGAGCGGCTCTCAATGTGCGCTGTACGCAGGAGATTCATTCGTCATACAGTGGCTGACTGTGTTCAATTTCAGCATCGAAAATAGTTTCAAACAAACAAAGCGCATCTGAAATGACTGGCATAAAGCTGGCCTGATGTTCAATATTTGCTAATTTAGGGACAGTCTCTAAAGTTATACGACATTGGTATATACAACTTCAATAGCATTTGAAGAGAATGACTACTGACTGTAAAGTGTTTATCTGGGTGTCAAGTATGAAGTACACCTTTTAGATTTTTGATATATAAAATAAACTGTCAAATCATATGAAAATATGGATATGCATTTTACTACATATCATACAAAAAATATGCTAGATTTAAATGCTTCATAGCTGAATGATCACTGTTGAGAATATTGCTAGAGAATATATATTTACAGAGATAATATTTGAGATTATATGTACATCCAAAAAAAAAAAAGTCAGACAAGCAACTGTTAGTGTTTCTCTGTCTAGATTAGAGCTTCATGTAGACTTGATTTGGATGTCTACAGTGGTCATTAACATATACAGGGAGTGCAGAATTATTAGGCACGTTGATTTTCTGATCATATTTTTTTTCCAGGCACATTTGACCAATTCCAAACCACAGTAATCCTAATAACTACTATTGATTTAGTATTTAATAATGTATAAGTGATATATAATTGTTCATGAAGGCTGGAAATGAAAATCACCTTATATTCAGGTGTGCAGAATTATTAGGCATGTTTTCTTTTACAGATAAATTGAGCCAAAAAAGAGATTTAACTCAGACTGAAAAGTCAAAAAGTATTAAATGCCCATGAGAAGGATGCAATACTAATGCAATACTAGACATTGCAGTTAAGGCGTGACCATTGGACAGTGAAATGCTCGTTGGGTCAGCAGGATCTGACAAAAACAGGTGGTGAAGAAAAGACACCTGTTAACTGCAAAAGAATTAAGAATTAAGGTGAAGAATTAAGGGTGAAACCATCAGAAACCCTTTAGTCTCCAGCGCCACCATTTTCCAAAGCTGCAACCTACCTGGAGTCTCCAGAAGTGCAAGGTGTCAGGATCTCAGAGACTTCAGTTAGGTAAAGAATCCTAAAAAATGACCCCCACTAGATAAGAATCATAAGCTGAAGTGTTGTAAAATACATGAAGAAGGTTTTTTATAGGCTTTATGGACAGATAGGTTGAGAATGACTCTTGAAGGACCAGCACCACATCCTCTAGTACCACTGTTTGAAGAATTCATCTTCCAGAATCTGGCAGTACGTTTTGGGAGTTCATTTTTAGTCCATCTCTGCAAAACGGACTTCAGGATGGACTAAAATGAACTCCCAAAACGTACTGCCAGATTCTGGAAGATGAATTCTTCAAACAGTGGTACTAGAGGATGTGGTGCTGGTCCTTCAAGAGTCATTCTCAACCTATAAAACCTATAAAGCCTATAAAAAAACCTTCTTCATGTATTTTACAACACTTCAGCTTGAGATTCTTATCTAGTGGGGGTCATTTTTTAGGGTTCTTTACCTAACTGAAGTCTCTGAGATCCTGACACCTTGCACTTCTGGAGACTCCAGGTAGGTTGCAGCTCTGGAAAATGGTGGCGCTGGAGACTAAAGGGTTCCTGATGGTTTCACACTTAATTCTTCACCTTAATTCTTAATTCTTTTGCAGTTAACAGGTGTCTTTTCTCCGCCACCTGTTTTTGTCAGATCCTGCTGACCCAACGAGCATTTCACTGTCCAATGGTCACGCCTTAACTGCAATGTCTAGTATTGCATTAGTATTGCATCCTTCTCATGGGCATTTAATACTTTTTGACTTTTCAGTCTGAGTTAAATCTCTTTTTTGGCTCAATTTATCTGTAAAAGAAAACATGCCTAATAATTCTGCACACCTGAATATAAGGTGTTTTTCATTTCCAGCCTTCATGAACAATTATATATCACTTATACATTATTAAATACTAAATCAATAGTAGTTATTAGGATTACTGTGGTTTGGAATTGGTCAAATGTGCCTGGAAAAAAAATATGATCAGAAAATCAACGTGCCTAATAATTCTGCACTCCCTGTAGACAACAACAAATTTCCCAACAAAAAAATTTTGGCCAGTGAAAATTCTGAGTGGCTACTAGTAACTTTGGAAAATCACTAGCCACAGTGGCCATGAAATAAGAGGCATGCAATCCCAAATCAGTTCTCTTTCACAGCTTATTGTGCTTGCATGGTCAAATACACACACACACACACACACACACACACACACACACACACACACGTAAAAATGAACATTGTGTGGAATATTCACATAAACACACTCTGTTACGTTCCTACGTGAACAAAAATGAAACAGTATATTCAAATTCTGTAGTATTTCTTAAGACATGTTAATAAAACTAGGCTACTGTACCCGAAAAACTTACTTTATTTCATTTGTATATTTTTTTTATGTTGCATTTGTCCTGTTGTTTATTCATTTACCAGTTATATACACTTGCCATTATATTTGCTTCAAGGAATTTTATTTATGTACCAAGTAGTTTTTGTTTCAGGGCTGCCTTGCTTTACTACAGAAGTCACGTCATGTGTGTTTATGCAATAGCATTTGTTTTATGATATTGGGTTGACTTTGAAAAACCCAATATTAAAAACCTAAATCTAGGTTTACAATTAAATCAGTGGGATTTTTTATTCTGGACTTATCAAAATGTCTACCGCAGTCAAATCAGAAAAGTAATACAAACTACAATCAAATCTATGCAAATCGAAATTTGTGACCTCAAGAACCAAATTGAACCAAAAGATTCCCAACCCTATGGCATGTATGTAAAGAGACAGCACAAGCGCACTTTAAGTGAACATTTCACAAAATGTTAGGCTTGACATGCATTTAAAAAAAAAAGTAGCAATAGCTTTTAGTCTTCATTTTGTCATCCGAGCATAATCACACCGAACTGAGCTGGGCTTACCGTCGTAGTCTCTGCAGCGGTGTTTGAGCGTGTTGCTCTTGTTGAACGTCTTGCCGTCTTTGTGGTTGGTGAAGTATGTGGACCAGCTCTCTGTAGTGCTGTCAGGCAGGTGAGCCGGTGCTACCACGGTTACGGCGTTGGGGACGGCGGGGCTCCCCGAGGAGGGGAACTGGTGCTGGGGAAGGGGCAGAGGGAGCAGGGGAGGTGGATGGGTCTGCTGGTGGTGTGGGTTACCCATGTGGGCAGAGGCTGGGTTGTAAGGCTCTGCGTCCTTCCGCTCCTGCTCAAATTTGGTTCTGTGCTCTGCTGTGATAAAGCACATTTGAAATGGTTCATTTGTTGAAGACTTGTTTGCAAAGAAAGAATTCTTGTCAATATTGTTGTTTAATTAACAGCGCAGTCAATGACGAATAAGAATGTCCACAGTAATAAAAAAAAGTTTTAAAATTCTACTTTAAAATACAGGTGACAATCGCTCAAAATTCTCCAAAAATGTCATGAGGCATAAACAAGCAAATATTTTTTTGCTTGCTTACAAAAATATTTTCATATTCACACGTCGAATATATAAGAGTCTTGAGATATATATATATATATATATATATGTATATGTATATATATCAAGACTCTTATATATTCAATGTGTGAATATGAAAATATTTCTGTAACAAAGCAAAAAAATATTTGTGATTTTTTTTACGTTTTAAATATATTTTTCAACATAAAAAAGCTTCAGTTTAAAAAAAATTTCCTGGCATGTTGTTTGTGTCACATTGTTTTGATGCAGTGTACTTACTTTTTTTCTTATATATTTCTTATATTCTTTTCTTAATGAGCTGTTGTGTTTCCAGTAAAATAACAACAAACAAGTATGCCAAAGTACTTAAAGGGGATGTCTAATGCTAAGTCATGCATTCTGACTTATTTACACAGTTAAAGAGTTGGATCCTCATGCTAAACATGGCTGAAATATCAAAAAAATGAGTTGGACGCATGACGCATTTCTGTGCCAAATACACTCCTTCAGGATTCGTACAAGTTTCTGAAAGTTCTTTCCGAGTATAGCCCTGTAGGACGTCATAAAGTATATTGTATAGGCACTTCTCCGGATGAGGGCGTGCAAAGAGCGAGAGCAACCAGAGCAAGAGCTTCGTTCAGGTTACATCAGTGCTGTCATTTTGTTTTTAGACCACAAAATCAACAATTTCACTAAAAAAGTGTGTGTGTTTTAGTTGTGAGAGAAAGTTTGTTTGTTTGTTCCCGGTCATGAGTGGAAACCGCAGGTGGTGAGTGAAATCAAATGTGTGTATTTTGTTGGCAATCGGCACTTAAGTGCATATAATGTAAAAAACACAAACATATATAATGAATCGAAAGTTATCCAGGGATAATACCATGAGGTATTGTGTGTGTGTGTGTGTGTGCCTCTCTTTAGCTCCGCCCACAGCACACCTGCACAAGCACAGCTGTTTTCGGAAAGAATCGGTACAGCGAATCTGTCTTTTATAAATATGATAAAACTATAGACTCTTCAGAGATATGAAGGATGGAATACTACTCTAAAGGTACTCAAGACAGAAACTGTGTGTTGCACCCCCTTTAAGGTTTCCCTTTTTCTTTATTCTTTTAATGAGACTTTATGAAATCGAACAGTAGAGCTGCAAGATTCTGGATAAATAGAGAATCACAATTTTTTTTGTTTAAAATGGAGCTGCACAATTTGGAATAGAGATTGTGATCTTTTGACAATTAATCGTGCAGCTTTACAGGACAGTTACATCCCCCTGACCTTTTTATACCAAAAAAATCAACATAAATTGCAGTTTTTTTAGGCATTTATGAATGAAATTATATTTCTAAGAAACTCCTCAGTTTCACACAAATGAATACCAGTATAAGTAATAGTAATGTGAAGGAGGTGATCTGGCAAGGTCAATACCTCTCCTTGGATTGTGCTCTCTTTCTCTGCTCTTTCCATGGCTGCTGCTGCGGCTACGACTCCGGCTGCGACTGTAGCTTCTTCCCCGCGAGCTTCCTCCTCGTCGCTCATGTCGCTCCCGGTATGACTCTCCGCTCTTCCCGTGCCGGTCCAGTTCCCGCCGCTTGCGGTCGTCTCTCCTGCGGTCATCTCTAACCCTGAGGTGAGACATACAGATACTGTGGGTCACTGAGAAGGGTCAGGTTTTGACACGGACTCATGTCAGGTGTAAGAGGGTTTTTGACACTTACCATGGTAGTACTATGGTATACTTAGAGCACCATGTACTCACCGCTAGCCTAGCTTAGCACAAAGACTGGAGGTAAACGGCTCCAGCTAGCCTACTGCTCAATAAGTGACAAATAACTATGGTGTGTATAGTTACATCGTGTACTAAGACCGACGGAAAATGCGTAATGATCAAGGAACTTTGCTGCCGTACCATGGGTGCAGCGGCGCAATGATATTACACAAGTGTTAACGTCCGTCAACATCAAAGTGACAACCTGCTTGCACAGGGAGTGCTGGGGACTGTTTTCAGGCACTGTGTAATATCAGTGCGCCGCTGCACCCATGGTACGGCTCAAAGTTCCTTGATTACTACGCAGGAATGAGAGTATTTTCTAGCCATATTAGCCTAGAAAATCACAACTTTTCATTTTCCGTCGGTCTTAGTACACGATGTAACTATACACATCACAACATGAAAAATGTTGGTGTTATTTTGTCACTCATTGAGCAGTAGGTTAGCTGGAGCCATTTACCTCCAGTCTTTGTGCTAAGCTAGGCTAGCGATGGGTGCATCAGACAGAGTTATGGAACACACAGAGATGAGAATGGCATGTATGGACTTATCTAACTCTGGGCGATACGGTGAATAAGCTAAAGTCCCAAAAAATACCTCGGGACGTGATTCACCAGGGTCACTGTGGGACGACGATAACCCTGCGGAGGGAGTGTAAATCTCTCCTTTAAGTTTGCAAAACTGTTTTTAACATAGATGAAAATAAGAAATGTTACTTGGGAGCAATTAATAACTTCTGAAGGATCATGTGACACTGAAGACTGGAGTAATGATGAAAATTCAGCTGACAACACAGGAATAAATGCCATTTCAAAATATATTCCGATAGAAAACAGTGGTTTCAAATTATATTCTGTTGAGCCAAAATATTATGCTTTAAGCGTTGATTTTTTGATCATCTCCTAACAAACCACATATTAAGGTGGCAAGCACACAATCAGTTCTCGTAATCAGCGTATTGGATGCAGGAGAAATGGGAGGAATAAAGACCTGAGCGACTTTGACAAGGGCCAAATTGTTATAGCAAGGCGACTGGGTCAGAGGGTCTCTAAAACGGCGAGATTTGTGTCGCTCCAGGTCAGCAGTGCTGAGAATTTACCAACAAACCAAAAACCGGCCAAGGCTCATCGATGCACGAGGGCAATGAAGGCTATCCCATCTGGCCTGAGCCAACAGAAGGTCACACATGATTGTAGTGGGAGGAATGTGTCACCTAACACTCTGTATGAGGCCAAGCAGACCAATCAGAGTGCCTATGATGACCCCTGTCCACCGCCGAAAGCGCCTACAATGGGCACTCGAGGGTCGGAAGTGGACCTTGGAGCAGTGGAAGAAGGTCGCCTGGTCCAATGAACAGTTTTATTTTACATCATGTGGACAGCCGTGTATGTGTGGGACTGTATACCTCGGGACGTGATTCACCAGGGTCACTGTGGGACGACGATGACCCAGCGGAGGGAGTGTAAATCTCTGGGCAATGTTCTGCAGGGAAACCTTGGGTCCGGCCTTTCATGTGGACACAAATTTGACCTACAGTGTCTACCTAAACACTGTAGCAGGCCAGATACAACCTTTCATGACAATGGTGTTCACTGGTGGAAGTGGCCTCTTTCAGCAGGATAATGCACCGTCACATTGCACACATTGTTTAGGAACGGTTTGAAGAACAACAAGCGTTCAAGGTGTTGACTTGGCCTCCAATTTCCCCAGATCCCAATCCAATCGAGCATCTGTGGGATGTGCTGGAAAAACAAGTTCGATCCACAGAGGCTCCACCTGATAACCTAAAGGACTTGAAGGATCTGCTGCTAACATCTTGGTGCCAGAGACCACAGGACGCCTTCAGCGCTCTCGTAGAGTTCATACCTTGGCGGGTCGGCGTTGTTTTGGCAGCACGCGGAGGACCATGTTAGCATATTAGGCAGGTGGTCATAATGTTTGACTCATCAGTGTGAGTATATATTTATAAAACCATATGATACTATCCCCGTAATCACCACAGTATTGTTTGGTAGTTTCAGAAAACAGTGTGCACTAAAAGCAAAGACGACAAACTGAGAACATCGAACACCCACACAAAACAAAACCTGTAACCTTTATATGTAAAGTTTAGATTATATGAAGAAAATCCGCCAACACAAAACAGTAAAAAAAAGACACGGCTCCTGGAAACCAACCTTGATTCATTGAAGTCTGAACGATTCCTTAATGGGCTTCTTCTTCTTCTGTTATCCCTATCATCTTCAACATGACCAGTCTGAAAACAAATGTTATTGCATAAATATTAACACGATTTATTTATGCATTTACACAAGAAAGCGGTCATGACTATTAAGGTGTATAATGCACTATATATGCAGGTCAACTGAATGTGAAAAGGTTGTTTTGATAGGAAAACACCAGCAAAGGAACAAAAATTTAAATAACATTATCTTCGGAAACAGAGCAAGAAGTGAATTGACCAAACATTTTAAAGTGCCCCTATTATGGCATTTTAAAGGTTCCTTTTTTTTGTTTTGGGAGTCCCTAACAACAGGTTTACATGCATGCAAGGCCAAAAAACACTTCCAATGTCTTATGATATGCATTTATTTTTACCTTATTTGCTTAACGACTCCCAAAGGATTCGCTCAACGATAGGGCTGCAACAACTAGTCGATAAAATCGGTAATAATCGATAATGAAAATCATCGACAAACGATTCTCATTATCGATTGATTGATATCGGTGATTGGTCAGATGATGCAATCAGTTGTGATTGGTCTACTGTGTGCAGCGCGTGTCGGAAACAGAACGGCCATCACCATTACTGGATTAAGGCTTGTCAAGTGTTGAAAATTTTATACAGTGTATGAACAGACATGGCATCAATTTTGCCTTACCAATTCGAGCCAGAGTCCGACGAGGAAACGTTCAGAGTTACTGATGAACCAGAAAGTCAATCTCAAACATGACCGTTCTCAATGGTAAGTGTCAATGTAGTTTAAGGCACTTCATGCAGAATTGGAGTAAGAAAGTGTGAGTAGTGACGTGCTGTAATCTGATTCATCTTGCTGTCCGTCGCCATGTTAGTTTAGTGTAACGCGTCACAGACAAATTAATTGCTAAATATATTTAGGTGCACATGTGGGAATTGTATCAAAATGCCAAGCGAGGCTGAAAATGTGGGCAATATGCTAATGTTTCGTCTTGACGTCGACGCTTTCTGCGACGCGATTCGTGTGATTCGCGCGAATGGCATGGTGCGAATTGAGCCTTTGACGTGTGATTCGCGCGAATGGCACGCCGCAAATTGAGCCTTTGACGTGTGATTCGCGCGAATGGCACGCCGCGAATTGAGCCTTTGACGTGTGATTCGCGCGAATGGCACGCCGCGAATTGAGCCTTTGACGTGTGCTTCGCGCGAATGGCACGCCGCGAATTGAGCCTTTGACGTGTGATTCGCGCGAATGGCACGCCGCGAATTGAGCCTTTGACGTGTGATTCGCGCGAATGGCACGCCGCGAATTGAGCCTTTGACGTGTGATTCGCGAGAATGGCACGCCGCGAATTGAGCCTTTGACGTGTGATTCGCGAGAATGGCACGCCGCGAATTGAGCCTTTGACGTGTGATTCGCGCGAATGGCACGCCGCGAATTGAGCCTTTGACGTGTGATTCGCGCGAATGGCACGCCGCGAATTGATCCTTTGACGCGTGATTTGCATGGATGACACGCCGCGAATTGAGCGTTTGACGCGTGATTTGCATGAATGACACACCGCGAATTGAGCGTTTTACGCGTGATTTGCATGAATGACTCGCCGCGAATTGAGCATTTGACGCGTGATTTGCATGAATGGCACGCCGCGAATTGAGCGTTTGACGCGTGATTTGCATGGATGACACGCCGCAAATTGAGCGTTTGACGCGTGATTTGCATGAATGACACAAGACAAATTATAGCTCGAGACATCAGAGCCAGCAGCAAATGTCTGAAGCACAAGCCGAGGAAAGGCTGCTCTCGCCGGGGTTAAAGAGCGCGGATTGCTGCTGATCGCCTGGATCTCACAACTCCGAAAACGCCAGATAAAATTTTAAAATAGGTGGTCTTTTTATAGATAAACCACAGATTTGAGCTTTAAACAACTACATTATCGCCTGAAAAAGTCTTAAAACTACGTTTTGTCACACATTTTAACAGTAGATTTTAACAAAAAAGACGTGTAAACACAGCCCATGTCAGCCATTTCTCAACGAGACGAACCGCCTGGCAGAAGCCCCTCCCATGATGCGAATTTGCGTCTGTTGTGAAATGAATGTCACGCGCGAATGAAGCGAGTAAACTCAAAATGTTCAAGAGTCCAACGCAATTTATTTGCGTCATTCGCGTCTGATGTGAACGTATCATCAGAGTCGACTCTTACTTTTGGAAGAGAATAACTTTATATTAGGGATGCGCGGTATACCGGTACTGGGAAAATACCGGTATATATTTTATTTCAAAAGGTACGATATTTTGCTCATTTCGGTATATGCTGCTGTTCAGAAGTTCTCCGCTAAATGGCAGTGCGCTACCCAAACTGATGCAAAACTGGCAAATGTTGCAACATAGGACAAAACGAATATAGCAGTTGAATCACACTCAGTGTTGCCAAGTCCGCGGAAAACTGGGCTACTTCAACACTGTTGCCGCGGGATGTTTTTCCATATCTGCGGGTTGAAGCGACCCCAATTATGTGCTATTTAGCCCTGGGAATGAGAATTTTAGCAGGCAACCCTGCCAAAAAAAAACACATATTTTACCCCCCAAAACGAGATTGAGGTTTTGAGTAGCAATTGGGCAGGTTTTGTTGTGAAAACCTGGCAACCCTGATCTCACTCAACACGCCCAAAACACATTGATAAAGAGAGTATAAGTGAAATTTGGAACTTTGCTTAGAAAACTGATGAAGAACCATCAAACCTTGCCAAGCATCAGTCACTTGCCCATCCTGACTTGTACAAGACATCGACAAGTGAGTGCATAAATCAATCTAATTTAGACATTTATTTTCTTTAAACACTGATCAACGCACATACATAAGATTGTATCGTATAATGAAATATGAAATGAAATCTATATGAAAATCTAATGAAATCTCCAGCGTTCCTTTCAACCAGTGACGTTTAGATTTCATAATATTTGAATGCATAGGCTACCATTGCATTATTTACAGTCGCTCAAGACTGTGTTTGTGTGACCACTAAAGATGGACAGTTTTTAAATAATTTTGTGTGTATTTGACTAAGGAAAAACAACTTAATTTGGAATGTGCAAGCTCTTTAGGCTGTGTGTGTATGTGTGTGTGTGTGTGTGTTGTTGGTATGAGCACAAAGAAAACTCTCTCTCTAAGAGCTCCAATCCCATGTATTACAAAATGCTATAAAATCGCTTGCATGTTCAAATTGGCAAGGTTTAAAAAGACGTTTGCAGTGATTTCCATCAGCTGTCCCGAAACGAAAGCGAAAGTGCTGAATCGGAGCTCAAAGTTCAATTTGCTCATTTTGTGAGCTAGGGAAGGGAGTATTGCTGAAATTACTTCTCACAAGAAAGTTTTCAAATGACTGATTTGATGTGATAATCTTTGCTTATTCTTTTAAGGCGAGACACTACAGGTGAATAGGAATTTTTTTTTTAATTCGAAGATATCACTGTGAAACTTCTCCAGTTTATTACTGGCATAAACATAAGAAAAAAATGTATTACAAGTTTTGTGTAAATTAATGTTTTAATATGCAAATGAGGCCTTATCTACTTAAATATACGCTCATTTGCATATTTTTCCAAAAACAAAATCTGGAAATTGAAAAGGACCATGTTTAAAATTCTTGGTTCTATGTGTTGACATATTAGATGAGAGGGCTTTTACAGAGGGGATTCTGCATATCTTATTTTGTGCTTTAGAATACTGACAATAGCCTTAAAAAAAATACATTTCCGCCATGTTTTTTGGAGAAATATATAAACAAATCCCTCTGTAAAAGCCTTCAGAATATAGTTGAGTATAAGACTGCAAGAGTTGGTGCTTGTAGGTCCTACTGAAGTGGATATATCTGACTCTGAGTATGAGAAAAAAACTAATTTTGAGAAAACGGCCTTTAAAGTTTTATACTGTATAACTACCAACACTTCTATAAAACCCCCAACCTACAAACAAAATATATATTTAGTTCATTAATATCAGTAATGTATAATATTTAAAACACATGGAAATTGATAAATGAATAAATTATTAATAGCAATAGCTATTAGAAAACTACCTTAACAAACAAACACACATAACACCAGTCACACAAACTGCAGACGAACTGTCCCGGTTTGTTGTATTGGTCCATCTATAACTAGTTGAATCTAATTCTGACGGGGTTTCGTCGTCTAATCTGTTGTTGTTTACTTTCTTTTTACTAGCTCTTGCTACTTGGTCTTTTCTGTGAACGTTTATGAGCTGATTTCGGCGTTGTCTCCACTTTCTCTCAGGTGACAAAATATAATTAAATAACCACCTTAATGTGTAATGTTGACATTTTTTTCATTTTGACATGAAAGCTTAAATGTTAAGGGAGCAAACTGGCCCAAAATCTCAAAATTGACCACTGCATGGAAAAAAACTATGTTTTCACCTGCCGTGTCTCACCTTAATAATAAACCTTAGCGTTAATTTCCTGCTTTATAAACCCCAAACCTGTGAGAGAGAAAATGATGCGCAATATCCGCACCAAAATTCAGACCCTGTATGGTATCGATTTAATATCGGTACTTCGGTATTAGATTGTGGTACCGTACCGAATCCAAAATTGTGGTATCGAGCCATCCCTACAATGTAGTTTATGGCACTTCATGCAGAATCGGAGTAAGAAAGTGTGAGAAGTGATGTGCTGTAATACGATTCATCTTGGGGTCTGTTGCCATTTATTATTTCAGTGGACCTTTCACAGACAAATTAATTGCCGAATAAATTTAGGTGGAAATTGTATCAAAATGCCAAGCAAGGGTGAAAATGCGCCGGATATGCTAATGTTTCGTCTTGACGTCACAACGAAACCGCTTGGGACAGTTTTAAAACAATTTTTTCAATCGACTCAGAGTCGACTCTTGCTTTTGAGAGACAATAACTTTATATATGGTGCACTTTCCGGTTTAAAACTTGGATTTCACTTTCAGATTTAAATCCATAATTGGGGCACTTTTAAACACATTCTACAGTTTTAATAGTAAGAAAGAAAGATATTACCCTTTTTTTACAGTGACATAAAAAAAATAAGTTTTACCTCTTCCTTCTCCTCAAGCTTCTGCACTGGGATTTTAATTTCTTCTTTAGCAGCTGGATTTCCCAAATAATTTTTGGTGGTTAGACATTCAAAGAGTTTATCAACAAACCCTGTAGTCTCTGTGAAACAAGCAGAACAAAGAACCGATTCAGTGAATGTAAAAAAGGTCCGAATTCAATAATATTTGCATAGTAATTTACACAGAATATCAGGGATGTGAAGACTTTTAGTTGATACCTTTCTGAAGAAACACGTCCAACTGATCCGCACACAATGCTCGGAGTTCTTTCTCTGGTTTATCCTTCTTTACTAATGCCACAACATAGTTCGCCAGTGCAGATGGGTCAGCATCACATCTGTAAAAGAGCTCAGGATCATTTGTGTAAATGCAAGCCTTCTATTTGAACCAAAAGTCAAGCACATTCATGCAGGTCAATGCACAACAACAGAGTTGTTTACTAGCTGATCTACTAAGATGCACTGAGATCAAATACATGACACATTGGCAGCTAAAACAAGAACCACCAAGCAAACTCATACTGACTGTCTTCCAGCTGATCCTACATGCCAAGGCTCTAAAACTAAAATAACTCGTGCCTGATCCTGTTTTGGCCCAGTCTATGAAAACTATCAGGCTGTTTTGATGACCACCCCACTCAGCCAGCAGACCCTCTTAGCTTAGCTTCCTGCTACATGGTTCAAACTAGGATGTGTGTTAGATTTCTGCACACTAGGAGCTTATAAATAAACACAACACAATTGAACTGTCATACACACACAAAATCAAAGGAAACGATATCTGTTCGCAGCGCGGATAAGTGATTTGAACCCCGGCTAACGTGTTAGCATGTTAGCAGCGCCAGTTAGCTTCACTGCTTAAAATGTCACTGTTCATCACTTACATGGGTTCAAGAAGTTTAGCCAGCCAGGATTTCAGAGCGTCAACATTATCTATGATCATCCTGACGCGCAAGTGATTAATACTGATAAAAGGCTGGGTGTGTATGCGCAACTCCAACTAGCATCGTCTATAACCACACACTGGGCCTTCTGTAGTCACTGGCACGTCGGACAAGCTGCTGGAGGTTCTCGGCAACGTCACGGGGAAACGTGACGACGAAACGGCGGCAGCCAATCACAGAGCTGCTATTACAGGCGACCAGTCGTTTCCAGACCGACGGGTCTGAGGCAAAAATATAAAATAGTACAAAAGTCTTGCCGTTCCAAAGGTTACATGATTTTTTTAGGTTTTCGTTTACTTTTATGTAGTCTCTCTTTTAGTAACTTATGTAATAGTTACTTTAAGTAATACATCTGATAAAACATTAGTAAATAACTTTACTAATAATACATTACTACTAGTAATTATAATACTAATTATTATTATTAAGTTTAATTATTATTATTTAAATGCTATTTATGTTTAATATTTAAATGTTATATTATTTCATTTATTTTATTTGACCTTATCTGATCTTTAAAGTTCCCATGAAATCAAAATGGAAGTTTTTTGGCTTTTAGTATGAGTATATTAGCTTTACTGTTATCTATAAGCTAGGGTGCTCCATAACAATGAGAAAATTCACATTTAGGCCCCGATCAGACAGAACGCGTTTTTGAGGTTCGAAAACGCGAGGCGCACTGCTCTGCCCTTTTATTGGTCAACATTTTTCAATTTAGAAAATAGCAGTGCGCTGTGTTTTTTTTATGTTGCTAGGAAACCCCCGAATCAGCTGTCCTGTCAGTCTCATCAAGGTAAACGTCACCACAACGGAAGGCCCGCCTCTCCATTCATTCGATTGGACAATAAAAATAAAAAAAACGCGACGACATGGGGCT